>NW_012267272.1:11250269-11348875 GCF_000151885.1 Dipodomys ordii | reverse complement strand
GGGGGGAGAGGGGAGGCTGGGAAGGGATGTGAAGGGTAAACAAAAGGAGGAGGCATTATCCTGCCCATGTAATTGTAACCCCTCTGTACAGTATCTTCACAAATAAAATAGAAAAAAAATAAAAAAAAGGGTGATTTAGTTTTTTGAGTTCCAGGTATATTTTAGGTAGGGGACCCTTGTCTGTTGCATGGCTAGTGAAGATCTTCTCCTAATCCGTGGGTTTTCTGTTGATCTAGCTAGCTATGTCCTTTGCCATGCAGAAGCTCTGAAATTTCATGTAATCCCATTTGTCCAACCTTTCTTTGATTTGTTGTGTTTCTGGGTCTCTATTAAGAAAATTTTGGCGAGTGCCAAGGAGAACTAGGATTTCTCCTATTCCATCCTGTCTTTTTTTCAGGGTGTCTGCTTTGACTCCAAGGTCTTTGATCCATAAAAAAATTATCAGTTGGATTTGAAGACAGAAAGATACAAAGCAATTTGCAAGAGTGTTGGAAATGTCCTGAGAACTTCCTATTTCTTCAGCCTTCCCAGAAACCTTATTAATACCATTAATACCATTGTTGCTGACCCAGTGTTGTGACAGTGTCTTGTCATCCCTCCTCCCTTTAAACTCTATGCACTGAATCCAGCTAATTTGGTTACATTAACCACTCATTTGCTCATTAAAACAAACACAATAGAGATAGATAGAGAGAGAAATAGAGACATAGAGAGCCAGAAGTAAAAAAGCACTTTGCCAATGAACAGTATTGACTTAAGCTTAGCTGATGTACTAACATGATTTTAGAAACAAATTGCCTAGGGTTTACAACTAACTTTTATATATCATTTTTATAGCAAGTTTGTTTTCTATTTGGCATTTATAATTTTTAAATTATGTATTTATTTGTTGGGTGTCTCAAGCAGAGCCAGCAACAGAAAATAATAACTTGGGATCATCTTTTCCTTTATACCATATATGAAGAACTTTAAGATCTCCAGGGACACATTTAGAAAAAGATGTATTATGTATGCGTCTGACTTATTTCCCTTTCCTTGGACCTGAGACCTTTCACTCCTGATGAACTCTCTTTGTACCAAAGACATCCAGGTTTGCAGAAGGCCTTGGGTCCAACCACCCAGTGCAGTGAGCCATCGCGTGTACTCCAGCGAAGGCAGCCAGTGCGGAAGCTGGGCTTTCAGAGTTGAACGTGACCTTGAACCACACACAAAAGGCTGAATATTTTGCCCTGTAGGATTATACATGAATTCCTTTTGCCTGTGCTATACCTTCTACTTTGAGTTAAGTACGTATCGCTGAGACGATTTATTACTGGGGGAAAAGCCCTATTTATTCCTCGTTGAAAACTGTAGTAAATGTTTTCTTGGTGGCTGATAAAATATATGGAACCAAGGACTATAAAATAGATCTCACAGGGCTCTGCTCATAGAACAGAACGATATAATAGAAGTTTCTGGGTACAATTTTAGAAAATCGAGACATACAATATACAAAGGTCGCAATTAGAAAAATTAACATATTCAGTATTGACCTGACATGGGGTATGATATGTTATTTGTTGTTGTTGTTGTTCCTTAGTGGGTTTATTTTTATAAGGTTTTTATTGTGAAAATACTGTACAGAGGGGTTACAATTGCAAGGTAATGAGTACATTTCTTATCAAGCATTGTTGCCTCCTCCTTTGTTTTCCCCTATCATCCCTTCCTTCCCACCTCCACAACTACACTCCCCACCATCCCTGGCCTAATCCTAAAGCTACCAGCACAACTATGTTTATTGCAGCATTATTTACCATAGCTAAAATATGGAGCCAACCCAGATGTCCCTCAGTAGATGAATGGATCAAGAAAATGTGATATATATATATATATGTGTGTGTGTGTGTGTGTGTGTGTGTGTGTATAATATATGATGGAATTCTATGACTCCATCAGAAAGAATGACATCACCTCATTTGTTACGAAATAGAAAGACTTGGAAAAAATTATATTAAGGGAAGTAAGCCAGGCTCAAAGAAACATAGGTCCCATGGTTTCCCTTATTTACAATAGCTAGTATATGTCTGGGACAAGTAGAAAAAGTCAAAAGCTATATCCATATGACCAGGTAAGATGAAGTTAAGTGAAATGAACCCCAAGATAGGGACACAAGTGGTATTTTTCTTTCTTGCTTTTGTTCCTAATTTATTTATAAGGTACCATGTGATTTTTTGTTGCTTTGTATGCCCCTCCCCCACGATATAACCCCTATTTCACTATATTTGATGTTGGTATAATTTGGGGAGGGGAAGGAAAAAAAAACAAAATGTTTAAATAGGGATAGAGGTTGACCCATTGTAACCATGAAATGTACAAGACACTATGCTAAAAAACGAACTTTACAATGTTTTTTCTGAAGTTTGAATTCCCGCTGGGAAAATGTATTTTTTGAGGAATAGAGAACAAATGACAGTGAAATGAGCAAAGCACATACAGATGACACCGAAGGGCCAGTCTGAGCAAACAGCAGCAAAAGTCTCCTAGCACTTTCAAACATTCCTTTTTTCCACTCGTATTTCATTTTGCTCCTAAAATAAACGAATTAGCTCACCTGCATTCACATTTGTAGTTTGTACCACTCAGAAATCCATCCCTTCATCCAAGAATCTCACAAAACATACTGCAGAGAAATGTTACTTCTGTTGGGTAGTGATGGACACCAGATTGGTACAAGCTGACATCATTATTTCTAAAGTCTCACATTCTACTGGGGAGATGGGGTTGAATAATGAGCTACCACTCTGTGGTAATTGATGAGTATCTGCTGAGTCAGCTGTACTAAGGTTATGCTTTGGAAGTATTCACAGGACTTTGAGAGATGTGGGACAAAGGTGGAGGGAAGGTCCCTTAAAGAACCAGGAAACAGGAATGTGCCTTAGTGGTAGAGTGCTTTCCAAGCATGCATGAAGCCCTGGGTTGGATTCCTCAGTACTGCATACACAGAAAAAGCTGGAAGTGGCGCTGTGGCTCAAGTGGTAGAGTGCTAGCCATGAGCAAAGGAAGCTCAGGGACAGTGCCCAGGCCCCAAGTTCAAGCCCTAGGACTGGCAAAAAATAAAAATAAAAGAAATTAATAAAAGACAGAGCTAGATCTTCTGAGATGAAGGGTTGAGGAGGGAGGGAGGGAATGAAGAGTTTAAGATGTATTTATGTGAAGACAGGGTGTTTCTAGATAGTATGTGAAACTGGTGTTGGGTTAAAATGGGTGTTGAGTTAAAGGAAAACAGAACTAAATACAGGTTTCCATCAGACAATGGAAGACAGCCAGGTGAAACTCACAGGCAGTTCATCATACAGCAGCAGGTCCCATTCCTGATGTCGCTTACCAGTTTCTCTAGTAAAGGACTATTTGTTAACCTAGGCAGTTAATAATTGTTTTGTAGGAGGTTTATTTAGATTATGTAAACATTCTACTCATAAAATTTTCACCCTTAAATTCAGGACCTACTCTCTTCCTTGGCAGAATTGATTACTGTTAGGCCAGTTGCTATATGGTGGTTTTTCTGGTTCCATCTTTCCTCCAACTCTAATGAGCTGGCATTAGCTGGCTTTCAAGGAAAGCTTGCTTGTCTTTATACTTGCTTCACTAGTCTGACTCATAAGAGTATAAGCAGAAATATTCCTAAGTTAGTCAGTGAGAGATGAGATGGTAATATCAGTATGTATTTTAATGCTCAAATTGTTACAGATTTGGCCTCCTAAAATTGGAATAATTTCTGTCTACTTTGGAACATGTGACATTATTCTTGAGCCCTTAGAAATATGATGAAGTAGTTGTACAAAGAGGTCTCCATTGCACAAGTCAGGGCCTGAGTCCAGTGCATCTTAATTGATGTTACCTCTTGCATTCTCCTCTTCCATTTCCCCTCTTCCCATTCTTATCCTCAAGTTACATAGTTTAATTTTTACATAATGGAGCATTTTTTTTCTATCTGGTACCAACAGATTCTTCTGACTCACGTTGCACTTTTATCTATATCAATGCTGAAATGTGTCATTTCTTTCTACAAAGCCATAATACCTAATCCACTATTGAAGGCTAGTGTCTGGGAACCAACGCCTCCCTGTGGAGGAATCCAGTTCTGCTGGAGTATTATTTTTCCAATTCTTTTGCATTGGATGGAGCCATATATACTTTTACCTCACTATGTTTCTCTATTCTATTTTATTTTATATTCACTGAAAAATGAAAATAAAATCTGAATTGATCTTGAGGTACTACTGGGAAAATTGCACCCAAAATTCACACTGATAACCTTTTTATCTTACTCTCACATTATACCAACCGAAACTCGAGAGGTTTTTGTATTTATTTAAGTCTCTCATTAATATTGGGAACTGGCTGGCTATACACTCTGCTAGACATGGAGCCAAGCTATTGTACAGTATTTCTCTGTTAAAACAAAAGCCTTGTTTTTTTGGGTCCAAAGCAATCCATATTTAAATATATTTTATTCTGTTCAATTGAATTGCAAATTCAAGAAAAACACAGCTTGAAAAGTCCACTGGCTACAAATGACATCTTTTCAAAGAAGGATTATTAATTCAGCAAAATTCCAAAGGAAATAAATGCACAAATCTGCAGCCAAGGTACATACATCTACTGGACAAAATCTCAACAACAAATTGCCATCCATCCAAATTATGCCATATAATAAGCTTTAATTTTGTTAGAAATGACACTCCTTAATGATTTTAATCAGTGCTCTCCTTAGATATCATGGTTTTGTAAAATGTGGTATTTTATAAGGAAAATAAGAATGATCACTTGATGATTATGAGAACATAGACCTAAATATAAGACAAACATTAAGCAAAAAGTGCTATAAAATACAACTTGTGCCAGTAATCATGGCCACACCATAGGCCATCCTCCTCGAGAGTACACATGCCCTTCACAGAGTTATTTCTTATTCCCCTTTGCAAAATGTTCTAAATTCCAGTGAAAATCATAGTTGCACCTCTAAGTCAGGCCGTGCTGGAATTAACTTCAGGAAAAAGAGCCTTTATCCCAAGATCATTTCTTTAGTTTTTCAGAATCTGAAGACCATCAGATAGAGTCAAAGTGAGAACTGAACACTTGCTCATTCTGTATTTTTTTGTAAATAGGAAGTGGAATAATGTTTAACTTGTACAGAAATAGTGGACTTGTCTAATAATTAAAGAAAGTGGCTTAGGAGACGACTGTTGCTTATGATCACAATGGCATTGCAATCGAAAAAGTCAACACTCTTGAGCGATGGAGATGGTCATCAAGTCTTCCAATTCATGACCCCACTACGTATCTTTCTTTCTCATAAAAGTTCATTGTTGTACCTGCATTCCTGAAGATGCAGCTTTGAGACAATAGTTCTCCTGATCTTCTCCGAGTACCAACAAAGCTAAAAATCTTGGTTTCCTTCCCACGAACTGTTCTTTCCTCAGAATTGCCTTGCAAGTGGTGAACAGACTTTAATCTGGTGACAAACTCACAGCTACGTTTGATATGGAAACTCCTGCTACTTTCATGTACAGTTCTCAATACATATGCTTTGTATGCATGCATAATTTATAAAACTTTTGCATATTTTTTTCTTTTTTGTGGTGCAGCGCTGACTAACATCACCCAAAAATATTCCACGTGGGCATAACATTATTTTGAGCTCAAAGTTATTGAAAGGAAGTTGACACAGAACAACCTCTTAGCTTTTACCCATCCATCAGAAAAGAGAACATACATTCTCTCCAATAAAGTATTTCCTCCCTCTTCCCATACTTCTCGAGCTTTTAGGCCAGTAAGAAGGCAATGCCTTTATTACAGAGACCAGAGGACCTGAGAAAAAGTCATTGCAAACAGGCCATCAATTACCTGCCCCTTATCCAACTCCAGGTTCCCAATATATGTACATTTTCACAATTTTCTGTCCTTACAAAACTTCATGTTATTTCCTTTTGTCTTGCCACTAACCTGCAAAATAATTTTCTTTGCTAAAATCCCCTATCATCTCAAGTTCTCAGTCCTCAATTTGAGTCATTTTTGACAGGACACATAGTGTAGGTGTTAGTGGATTTCTTTTTTTCATGGGTTTCTTTTTTTCATCTACTGTTCTACCTTTTGTTCATCTAATTTTCAGAAGCCTAGCCAATGAACCTAAGATGAATAGAATAAAAAATAATTTTCCCACACTACAGTTATTATAATCCCCTGAGAGTAGGAGTCATGCATCCTTTGAAACATTCCAAGAAGCATGCAACACCAAATTTAGTAATTTTTTAAAGATAAACTTTTAAAAAAGGAATCATCATAGTAGCCTGTCTCTTCTTCAATTATTTTTAAATAAAGCACCCAAATTATGGCTGTCTCTCTATTATATGTTGGAAATAATGGAAGACTTAAACCTAATTGGGTCTCATTATTTTCTGCTCCTTACTTGAACAGGTCGTTTGAATGCTTATAACCGAAATTAACAAATGACATCCTTTCTTTACTGCTCACATGCATGTATGTTTAGAATGCTTTTTTGATGTATCTCAAGAAAGAGTGGACAATAGAAAGTTCAGAGGTGGTCTAATTGGTCTGTTTAATGATGGAGATTCCTCAAATAATATATTTCCATAGTGAATAATATTAAGGTGCCATGCTACCCATTGAAATATTTAATAGACAACTTTCATGCTGATTAATTTTAATAAAAAGCAGCAAAGGAAACCCACAATTATTTTATTTTAGTCGAAGTTTAGCTTTACTTTCAATTAAAAATGGCAGAGAGAAGTGCATTTATTTTTTATTGCAGAATATTTCATTATGTCAAAAGCCTTTGAAGATAATAAGTATGTTCTGAAATTTACTCAGGGAAGAGTGAGTGGGCTAAAATGATTTAAAACACTTTGTGAGTGACTTAAAATAGAGATAGAATGCAAATGTATTCCAGTGTTTTAAGATATACAATATTTATGAAAGTTACATTTATATAATTATTCATGTTATTGAATTTCATTAGTTTAATCAGATTGAATGCAGCTTGTTTACTCAATTCAATTTATGGGGAGAGACAAAAGAAAGGTGGTCTACTATTTGATGTTTTGTATCTCACAAAAAATGATTATATTTACTGTATAAAGGAATATATTATAAGGAAAAATAAAGAGATGAAATGAACAAACATTTTAGCAGTTTAGAACAGAATATTCTCAGACCAGGAAGTATGGCTCAAGTAGTAGAGCATCAGCCTCGAAGAAAAATGACAAGAAAGTTTGAAGTCACACATACAAATTACATATTCTTGCCAATTATTTAAGCAGTCCATATTAGGTTACATTTCTCCTGCTAAAATTTTATCAAAAGCATATCTTATTTCTTTGTTAAAATTAAGATGATTCCAACAGTATATAAGGGGATACTTTCCATATTCCCCTGCACTTTAAGACACAAACTACATTAGAGAAAAGAGTTTCATTTAGAGAAAATAAGTTGAATTATTCTATTGTAGAGAGGAAGAATTTCTTTAGAGCAAGCATGCTGTCATTTGAGTAATTTGTTTATTTGTATTGAATAGTACAGACTATATGTACCCCAAAAATATTCATTTTGGGGATGTGGATTAGTCTGAGCTAATGACCACTTAAACCCAGCAGATACTGGTTAAAAATAAAGCTCTAAACACAGTTCACATTTTTAAATTAAATTTACATACATGAATGAAATCTGTATTTGTAAGCAGTATCTTAGTCTCAGACCCAGAAAAAGAGAATGTTTTGTAACTGATATGGATGAAGTAAACACCTTCTGAAATTTTCAAAGTAAACCTTACCAAACAATCTTTGTTTACTGTCATTTTCCCATAACTTTCCTACCCTGGCTTAGAAGCCCAAGACCTTTTGCCTTTGTTAAGATTAGGATATTTTATAAGCTGTTCATTTCATCCCTTTGGGTTGATGAACATCTATTTGGTTTTATTTGATTAATCTAGTCTTAAATAAAAAGGACCCCTGCTAGAGAATCTTGGGTAGAAGATGGCCAACATTATTATGCCTCTTCTCACGATCTAATACATGATTCTGAGGAAGACAGAAACACGCCACTCCCAAAGGAGTATCTTGATCATAAGGATTATTTTGAGAAACTGGACACAGAAAAGAAGTTGCACTTTGGCTTGGGAAATTTGCCTCTGTAGAAGAAATCTCCATGTGTACATGTATCTCCTTCACGCCATCCAGAAGAGAACCAGGGATAATGGACTAGAGGCTTGTCTATGGAGAAGGCACTGACTTCAAACTCGATTTCTGTTTACTGTGATTTCCCTGCTACCCTGCAATTTCTTCTCCCTTCCTTTCTTCTTTTGAGTCTGAACTGTCAGCTATTTTTCTTGGTGTCTTCCATGTGTATGAAAGATAATCATGTTCAGAATTGGTTGCTTTCTCTTCTTAATTTGTCTTTTGTTTGCAAAGATCTGTCCCAACTAAGAGCTCCGATGAGCAATAGGAAGGCTATCCTCCCAATCCTTTGATAACATTTCTGTCATGAATTGAAAATAGGACAGAAATTGATTGTGTATGCCACTTCTATGGGGCACTTTACAACTTGTTTTTATTTTTCGCTCAATAATAAGTTTTCAAGTGTCATCTGTGCTATTCTCTAATCCATTTATTTTGACAAAAGCACTAATAGTTAGGTAACCTGGGGGAAGCTATTCCATTCTGTAGGCTTCCTTTTCCTTTTCTATAAAATGAAGGCAGTTAAAGGTGTGGGTTGGGATGATTAGATCAATGCTTGTGGAAGAAAGCAAGGCTGTTAGTGTGTTTCTTTGTGCTGCATATTTACCAGCTCATTGAATTGGGGGGTCTGACCCAATGAACAATTTCAAGCTCATTTATAGTAAGAAATCATTTATCAGATACTAGGCTCTCCAGTAGTATATAAATGTCTCTTCACAAAAATGACCACAGTGTCCTGTCCTTTATCACTTGTTCTGTGAGGTTACTTACTTACCTTCTCTTTACCTGGCACTCTCAGTTCGAAAGAACACTTATTATCTGGCCACCTTCAGATTATATTGATATAATCTGATAGAAAAGCAGCCAATCAGGGAATTGCAGCTTATATGTCTTGCAGACAGCAAGATAGTCCAATAGACCAAAACTTGCCTGACAATCCCATGGGGGGAAAAGAGTCATAAAAAGTGCAGAAATAAAAAGGCAGAAATAAAAAGGTGGGGAAAGAGTGAGTAAATAAAGACAAGACAGTAAATCTTTGCCTTTCCAAAGATTTTACAGGAAACAAAGGAGACTCGCCAATCAGAAGACCACCCATTTCTCACTCTTGAACCAAAGCCAAACTCTATAACAAGGAACATGGAGGAAGATGGTTCAAGATGGCAGGAACAGACCAAGCATCCCTCTTCCCAGTGGCAAGTCTATGTCACATGTTGTCTGTATCAGCTTTCTCTTCTAATAAAGTTTCCTATCATCTTGACCTGTAGTTACAGCTTACCTGAATTCTTCTCCTGCCTTGACTTTTAGATTTAATTTCTTCTCAGAAGAAGGCATTCTTGCTAGGTTGTGAATGTTTCTACTCTGCATCAAATCTGTGTGTTGAAGTCCTAAACTCAGTGTGATTACATTTGAGTCCTACAGGGAGGTGTTCAGTCATAAGGGTGGAATTCTTATGACTGAGGTTCATGCCCTTCAGAAAATACCCCAGAGCTCAATAATGTCTTGCACCAAAGACAGGCGTGAACTGGAGGGTACCACCTACAATCCAGAAAGTGATCCCTCACCAAAGTGTCAACAGCCACCATGACATTGAACTTCTCAATCACCACAACTGTGAGACATACATTATTTATAAGTTGAGCAATATATAGTATTTCATTTTATTAACCCCAGATGACCACAGAGATTACACTCTTGTGATTTGCTTAGCCTAAAGGAAAAGGAGGTAATGTTTTTGACACTTACAATGTCTGAGGATGCTTGCATTTATCCACACAGTTTGATTTGCTGAGGTAGCTAAGCAATGCAGAAGGAGGGCAGGTGAAAGTTGATTGACAGGTTCTAAGCTACAGTTAGATGTCCGAGAGAAGTTCTAGTGTTCTATTGTGTAACAATATGACAAGAGAGGACAATAATATACGTTTACATGTTTCAAAAGCTAAAATAAAGAGTTTTGGCTGTTTTCAGGATAAATTAACAGTAATAGGATGGACAGACATATTTACCCTAACTCTAAAATTATACAATGAATATGCATATCAAACATCACATCACATTACCCCATAAGTATGCACATGTTTTATGAATCCATAAGTGTTTTTTAAATAGCAAAAAGGAAGAAATGTCTGGCAATATAATTGTAGATTAGGGTTATTTTCTCCTTAGAAATTTATAAGGCAGTATTCAATTATCTCTTTGTCCCTAGTACTTGTGCTGAGAAGTGTAAAGCCAATTTGATTCATGAGCTTTTTCTGTGTGATGGAGTTTATGTTTGCTAGTTCTATCACAGGCCTGGGGAACATTCATTATGTGCTGATTTTTCTGAAGATTTATAATTATGTGTCTTGATGTGGGTGTATATTTTCATCTACTTGGCTGGACATTCTGCTTGTCTCTTTTATTCTGAAAACATAATCCACAGCTAAGAAAGATGTTATTCAACTAATTTATAAGTAAGTCTATCCTGTTAACTTTCTTTTAGGATTTCCATAATTTCAATATTTGCTATCTGCCATCACTTTTCTGCTATTATTATTATTATTTTATTCTTGGATATTTCTTTCTACAATTTTTCTTTTTAAAATATAGGTGTCTTATAAATTTCAATAATTATATTTTAATTTGTAATAGAGTATTTTTAATCTCAAAATACCATTTTGTATATTGGTTCATTTGTACTACTAGGCAAATCTATTTGAAAACATTAGTGCTTTTTATAAAAATTCCTTCTCCAACAGTTTCTATTTCTTCTAAGGTGTTTTGTCTTTTTATTTCTCTTTAGTTAATTATATCATTTAATAATCAAATCGCTGGCAAGTTTTGTTGCAGAGGGACCTGTATTTCAGAGATATTATACATTTCCCAATGGGGTAATAGGATTTCTAAAATGCTCTGTCTACAATACTTCTCTGGCACAAGAGTCTTAAATTTTATAAACAGGTCAAGATTTTTTTAATGCACACATCAGTACATAGAAGACATGTGTAGCTAACTGGTCTTAGAGAGTAAATATACATAAGGAAGGAAGGAAAGGAAGAAAGAAAGAAAGAAAGAAAGAAAGAAAGAAAGAAAGGGAAGGAGGGAAGGAAGAAAGAAGGAAGAAGAAAGGGGAAGAAAGAAGGGAAGAAGAGAGTAAGAAGAGAGGGAGGGAAAAAGAAAGAAAAGACAAAAGGAAGAAAGGAGGAAAGTGAGATCTAGCACCAACCTTTCATTTTGTGGATGCCAAACGTTAGTTTTTTCTGTGGATTATGATCTCTGGTGATTTCTTAACACTGATATTTCTATCTTAAAGTTATATTCAATTATTCTACATAGCTACAAAAGTATTAAGAGATGATAATGAGTTTAAAGTGCTTCATTAAAGGTATTTAATAGGAAAAGGATATTAAGCTCATTCAAACAAAAACACAATGAGAAAAATCATATATAAAAATCATTATGTTAGTTAAGTGAATTGAGTCCTTCAATACACATAAATGTATTGAAAGGGCTTAATATAACTTCAGATATGAAAAATTGACATTTTACAATAGAATTGCCTGATAAAACTAACTTAAATAAGTACTGATTGTATTCTTGGAATGGCAGGAAAGAGCTGCATGGTATAATCTCAACAGAGTAAAAAAATATATACCCAAATCATATTTTATCATCTACTGGTTTAGAAGAAATCATTTCCAAAATTTGCTGCAAAATATATTTTTCTTTTTCATGTGATTGTCACTATAAAATTTAAATTGTATACAGCTTGAAAAAATTGCTTTCCCAATTATCCCCAAATTACACTCAAGAATTCATCAAATCTTTAAAACTACAGATTTGAAAAGTAAATGAGAGCTTTCTAATAGAACTTCAGCAGTAATGCTCAAAATAGGAGCAGGAACACTGAGCTATGCTGAAGACAATGCACAAAATTATTTTCCCAAAAGGGAGAATGGAATTTACTAGTAGAAATACAAAGTTAAGAAAAGTTGCATTGTGCTTGAGAAAAATGGTGAACACTGGCTGTTAAAAAAAGAAGCAGGTATCAGTCTAGCTTCCTCAGTACTTAACACTAGTACCTGACTTTGTCATTTCTTGCATCCCCCTTTTCCTGCAGATTAAATACTACCATGGTATTATTGCTCCCAGGGGTTATGTGCTGGGGACTTGGTCCTCAGTGTGACCATGTGAAAAGTGGTAGGATCTTCTAGGAAAGGAATCTAGTACACAGTTCTTACAAGAGGTGTATGGAGCTCTTCTTCTTGGACTGGTAAGTTGTTGCTATTAGAAGACTGCTAGGAGAGTCACCCAGGCCTAAGCCTCTATCTCTGGCTTCCTGTCTTGCTATGTGATCATTTTGTGGCTGTTTCTCCCAGGACGCCCTCTGTTATGGAGGCCCTCCCTACAGCCTGACTTGATAAAGACACCCAATCCCATACTCTGTCTCCAAACCTGTGAGCTAAGTTAACTACCCTTTGCAAACAAAATACCCAGCCTTTCGTATTTTATTGTGGCAAGGGGAAATGGATGGAGATAAGCTTAAATAACTTTTATTTTTTTCTTTCCATAATTACCTATGTTTAGTCTTCTCCAGAAAGTGAGTGACCCCAAAGTTGCCTAAAAGCATCAGTTGCTTAGAGTTGCAAACATTGATGATCTAGATTGATGATATCCAATAGGGGGCAGAGTGATTTGGCTGTCTGGTAAATCAAAGTTTAATTAAAGGTTTGCTGCATGTCCAATAGGACCTGGAAATATTAAGCATCATCAGATATTTTTCACTTCCCATTATTTTCCTTTTCATCTAGTGTAATGAATGTGTGACCCCTCCCCCAGGATGACAGTAGCAACTAAGACAAAATTTTAGATTGCAGCATGAATTTTCAAGACCACACTTATGAGATATGATTGACATAACAGCTGCACCCACACATATATGGCTTAATGAACTTAAAGATGAAGTGCACACCTATGACTCCTCTACCACAGTTATTTGAATCTCAGTGTTATCCATACTAAAACAAGTAAGCAGAGAATAGAACATGAGAAATTAACTACTAACATCCATAAGTCTGGTAAACAATTTGTTATAACATGGGGAATACTTTTCTAACCTGGAAAGAAAACATCCATTTATTGTATATCTTTTGAAATTTTATGGAGCAAAATCTTAGCATGAATTTATTTAGAAACTCAATCCATTATTTTATTTATGTAATGTGGCTCCTAACTATGGGCCTGAAAAATATGCCCATGATGTAAAATTATCGTTACCTGCAAGAAAGACATCATCCTAAGATTAGAAATGTATAGTCCCTCTGACTTCTGCCTTCTTTAAAATAAACACATAACAATACACACAGAATAGCATTCGTGTTTCCAAACATGCTATCTAAAAGACTCAATCAGCTATTCATACTACACAGTCTTGCCACAGTATTGACTCATAGCAGAAACACTTCCAAGGGAGTTGTGTGTGTACATAACAGTACCATTTCTCAGTTGGAGTCTTTTGCTTGATATAACACCAAAACCTTTAAATGAATAGTGTTTGCTGAGCAGAGAAAAGAGACAAACGTACAGCTATCATCACTCCAGCAGTAACAATGCATTTATCCTGAAGTAGTAATTTCTTCCTAGTGAACTCCTATAAAGGCATTCAACAGTGCATAATCACTGATCCTCACGCCATTCACATTGTTAGGCTCTGAATGCACAAATCACCATAACAACATGGAAAATGAAGAAATATGATCATTTTGAGTTTTGTTGTTCAACCATCTCAGCATTTTCCCTCATCCAATATGTGCCCAATTGTTCCTACGAGCAAAAGATTGAATAATTCTCACTACTGTGTTGCACTTTCTTCTTTCAAAGAATTTAGCTTGGTCTCCAGAGGGAGGGGCTGATGAATTCACAGAATTGCAGAGTCTATTCCTTTATTGATTTGAAAATGTATTATTACAACATCTGAATTCGATGATTTAAAACTGAATTCTATTTTCCTTAACAACCTTGACAAAAATTTACTAGACTTCAAAGTGATTTTAGAAAGTCTATAACATTGGGTATCCAGCCTCATTGTGCTACTAATTTGGTAGGGGCTATGGAATCACTGTGGTCTTTCTTTGCCTTTATTCTGACCTCTATTTTTAATAGCACTGAAATGCTAACTACACATCAGATGTCCTTCCTTTTTTATTAAAATTAAATGATCTGTCTGGCTTTGTTATGAACCAATTTTTAATCCTAACATAGAATTAATGGTATTTTAAGTTAAATGATTGATACAAATATACTCTCTGGTGCTCTTAAATGTTCTGATCAAATTTCAGTACTTCCACTATAATTATTGTTCATTTTAGATCTGATTAGATTTCGGTTTTTTCCCACTGAATACATTTAGTTCTTTCTTGAGCCTATTTTTCTTTTAAAATATCTAATTTATGTATAATTTACTTTTCTCTCTTATTAAACTGATAGAGGTTATTTGTCACTCTCTTCCTTTTGGAATAGTATAAAATTGCTAATAGAAAGCAAAAATGGTAAAACACAGCAAAGAGCCACACCCATAAATGAACTCTTGGGGGGCTGCCCATTTCTCCCAGGATCCTTTGAGTGAGGCTCCGTATTTAGATGAACCAAAGCTGCTACCTGTTTGTGGTCTTTTTTGAGAGGGCTGTGATTAGCTAGAACAACCATTTTCCCTTTCATTTCATCAGCAATGTCTTCTGAATATTTTAAAATTAAGTTATTCTTAGCCATATATACCAAAAATTCAAAACAAAACCCCCCACAAAATATGCTCTTCAATCAAAAACTAAATGTTCAAAAGAAGTAGCATTGTGCAAAAACAATTCATCAGTTTTTCAAATGTACTATTCCTCTCAGGATCCAGACCCCAGGTGCAAAATGTTTAAGCATGAAGGAGACACTCATTAACAAAGGATGAATTATTAATTAATTCTATGTTAAGGATGGCTTCCTATACTTAAGATTTCTGTCAATATAACTAACAACAAAGGAGCCACATTTTATTTAAGAATTCTGAAGTACAGCTATAGAAACAATTTTTTCGTAATGCTGGATGTGGAAAGGAATGGCAGGAACCAGTGCTACTCAAAAAAGTAAAGTTCATTCTTGCAAGAATCAGGCCATTCCAACTGCCTGGCCCAGATGGACATTGTTCTGAATTTCAAAGTAAGGAGGGCAAAATTAGAAGCATTTATTGTTGAAGAGTGTGGTACACATTGCTATATTATTGTATCTCTTAATGAATGCAGGATTTCTTTTCCACTTTGAAATTTCCTTTGGCACACTTCCTTTTTTAATTTATTTTCCTGGAACAGTTTTGGTCTAGTGCCTTGTCAAAGAGGCATTGGAAACCACACATCTCTCTCTCTCCCTCAGGCCCACGATGAGACCTGGAAAACTCTCCAGTGGCCACTGCAGGCCGGAGCAGAGCACATGGGCCCTGCGCTCCTCTGTTCTGAATCCCTCCTTCACTCCTTCCCCTCCCTTTCCACACAGACCCATCCCAGGAGCAGCCCTCGCGGAGTCTCTACCATGTCCATCTCCAAACCAGCGTCCATCTGCTGTCCAGTCAGGAGAAGAACCTCAAAGGATGCTGAGCTCCCATGCTTGGGTAGAAAGAGAATCCTGACCTGATGGGCATTCTGGAGGCCAAGAAAGGAAGATGGAGGAGGAGGCGAAGGCTCACTTCAGATGGTTTGCATTGTGGTGAGGGCTGAGGGGTGGGGTGTGTGGACACACAATGGGAAGAGAATTCACAGCAAAGGATGTGGGTGTCACTACAGTCACCCTGGGGGAAAGGGGGGAGGGAGAGATGGCTGTGCGCATGTGTGGAGCAGCACTGTGTCCACCATTGCCTTTCATGATTCTGTGAGGAAATCCAAATGACCTAAGATTTATTATATGATATCCGATAAGGTTCCTTTTCATCCAAACCCTTTCTGGCCTGGGTATTAGTCATGGTCTAGAAGAAGCTTTAGATCAAAATCTTGGACAATTATTGAGCAATGTTAAACCATTTCATCTGCTCAAAGAAAATAGTAACTGTTTTTTCCCCTTCTTTTTCTTTTTAAAGCTTCCCAGCAAGTTAAAAAATACCCTCTACCAAATAAGTCAGGAACAACATGGAACATGGTAAAACAAATCCTTGAAACTAAACAAGAAGTTCAGGCCTTTCAAAGGATTTCAGACTCTCAGGATTCAGAAACTTTGAGAGTGATTTAATGTGTTATTTTCTGCCTCTGTGGTAAATGGAACATAAATGGTGTCTACCTATGATCTGAAAGCAATGATAAAAAGCCTATCCTTAATCAATACGTAAAAAGGTTACCCCTGTGTTCTTATTTTGAGCACTTACCAACAGCCATTTAACCAGCTTTCCTAAATGTCCACCCCCCATGAGGACTTGAATTTGAGAATTCAAAATATGTCCCCAATTAAATGCCTTGTTCACTTTGACTATGAATTTCATGTTTTCATTTTTAGAGATACTTCCTCATATGGGACCGTACCTATATGTTCATTAGAAAGTGGAATCCTGTGGATGACATGTATTCATTGAACTAAAAACAAAGTCATATAATTTCAGGATATGAGAACCTTTCAGTGAGGAAGGAAATGGAGATTATGGGAAAATAAAATGATTTTGAGCCTTTGGTCAGAAGCTATAACTTATGGAGTACCTTTTGGACGCCTGTCTTTTTTGTGCTAGCTTCTTTAAGGAAAGCTTATATTATTATTATTATTATTATTATTATTATTATATTCTTATAAGACAGCTATCAGCACTTTATAGTTATTAATTGCAATAGGCAATAAAACTGAGATCAACAGAGTTTCAGTATGTCAAAGGTTATTTCACTAAAAATAGCTTTCTCCTTGTCCCTATAATTTTTCTATGACGATAAGAAATTTTTCAATATTTTGAGGAAATAGTCTGAGAAAGATATCAGAGGCATCAATTTATCTCTATAATAACCTCATCATGACTCTGTAATACAGCTGTCTACGAAGATTTGGAGGAAGACAAAAAATAAGGCAGGACAATGTCTCTACTGTAAATTAATTTGGAAGCTTTTGGAATAAGTCCACCTTGAATCAGAATTGCTATTATTCTGATTTTTTTAAACCTTTATCACCATTGGCTTAGTCTCATAGTGCACAATTTGTCGATAGGAGTATCGACAAGGTCAGAGTCAAATATTGCTATTTTCATTTGTTTATATTTAGCTTTTACTACAAAAGTATAGATTCTTCCTATAGAAAAAAGTAGGTACAATGAGAATTAGTTGATTACTATCTTAAAAATGGATGTTTTAATAAAATAACTCACAAATGTTCATGTCAGCCAACATTACATAAAAACATTAATACCAAAAGTATCATTTGGAACATTTTTCAAAAGAACAAAACATTTTGAGGCTATTTATAAATTTGTGTTATATCGAATCTTATCCTAAAAAATTCCACCCAGTTTTTAAGTCTTTAACTTCTTGATTTTGTTCGGCTCCAAAACTTCAGATTAATTTACTGAAATATTTCATGAGCTTTTTGTTCTATGTCAGTCACCTTGGTAAGAACTTAAATATTACCTTATATGATTATCAAGAGTAAGTTCTCAGTAGGCAATGACAGCATGGTTATTATGTAAAACTCTGTACACTGGAGTGGTAGCTGCTGGCTCCACCACCCCAGATGTGAAGAAAGAGAATATGCAGTTCCAATTCAGGTGCTCTGCACAGGCCATCCTATGAATCTACTGGGTATGTCTCAGTGACACAGGACCACTGCTTCCTGAGAAATGATGAGACTCTTGAGGGATGGAGGGGTCCCAGTAGCAGTAGGGTCAGCATCACCATTGATAAGAACGAAAGAAACACACCATCTCTGGCCTTCCTAGAGCTATCAAATCAGAAGCTCCAAGAGGCGGGGCCAGGTGCTTTTAGGGTGCTAAATATTGAGCACAATGGTAGGAAAATATTAGTTTATAATTCAAACGTTATTTCTTTTCCTGGCATATAACAATAAACAGAAATGTTGAGGTGACTTCTTTCTTCAAGTAGAGCATTGTCTTTTCAGTATGTTCTGCATTTGAAACATTATACGATAACTGATAAAGGCCAATTGCTAATAAGACCTGGTAGTAAGAATGACAAAATCTAGATTTAAAATGTTTTCAAAATTAATTTTTTGAAGTGATACCTGTAGAGCTCTAGGAAACATATTCTTAAAGAAAACAATTAACATTTTAATGGACTTTAAATATTTATGTGTATTTTTGAAAAGTGAGATAGCTGTATGTGGTTAATGAGACAGACTTGGTACATACTTAAGAACAGATGGTTTGCCAAAGATATTTATTGAATCACTTCAAGCATTCCCCACAAAACCTTCCTCTTTTTAAGTATGTTGTGAATTTTCAATCTATCACTACCAATATTTTTAAGTGGTAATAATGAGCTGATTTCCAGGTCAGTGGCTTATACTTATTGATAGCACTTTACAGAATAATTAAGGAATCCTGGTGTTTATATTCTTTTCTTTTTTCATAACCACTTTCATCACTGTGAATTAAATTAACAGGCCTATGTCTATTATAACTATAGAGAACTGATTCAAAACAGTATGAAAGCTTCTGTCTAGAATAGTATGTTTTTGTGGCAAAAAGGTTAATTTCACTATATTCATTCCATTAGAACTCAAAGAAGGCAATTGCTCTTAGATTTTGGAACACATGAATTGGGACTGTCAAATGCAAATTCCACTAAAATTTAATGCCTACTTTAAAAAGAACTGTGCTTGCATTTCAAAAGCATTACATTTAGCTGATAGCAGACAAAATTGTCAGAAAGTAATGCTGATTTATAGGGTTTCCATTGCCAGCCAACTTTGGGGAAAATGGGAGAAGCAGAAGCACTCACAAGACTCTTGATCTTTTCGTGAGAAAGAAATAGAAGTGAGGGAAATATTACCCAGAAAGTCAGCATAATGAGGTAGCAAAGCTGCTTAACTGATTCATACCATTGGGAAAAGGGAGACCTTCTAGCTATCAAATTGCAGCCCACTGATCTGTCTGTTATTATCACTGTATCTTTTCAGTGGTGGAACGTGTTTTTTGCTCTCTTTGTTAGCATCTTCATACAGCTGCATGCATGAACCAGATGCCATGCTTCGTTACAAGAGATCATAAAAGGAAGGAAGAATTTTAAAAATGCAGAAAATAGCCTAGCATCAGTGGTTCACACCTAAACTCCTAGCTACTTAGGAGGCTGATGTCTGAGGATCTCAATTTGAAACCAGTCTAGGTGGGAAAACCTGTAAGACACTTATTTCCAATTAACCAACCAAAGGTGGAGGTGGGAGTATTGCTCAAATGGTAGAGAGTGAAAATGCCACTGTTTGAATTGACTTAAAATAACCTAAAATATGCAAGTTAAGGACAATCAGAAAAGAGAGCACCAAGCATTCTCCTCAAATACCTTTAAGTCCCATTACCTCCTCCACCTCCCCCCAAAAAAGAGGAATAGAGAAAATATAAACAGAGAAGAAAGGGATTAGGATGAAGGAATAAACAGTGAATAGCGGTAAAATACAAGTTGTGAGTGGAGAGTTTATAATGTCATAGAAGGAATAGAGGAAGATAAAGAAAGAAAAATAAGATGGACGAAGCCAAACAGATTATTTCCATTTATTTACATCTTCCCTTTGCTAGCTTCTCAGGGTTCCTCCATTTTATTTGGCAAAACACAACAAATCTCAAAGGAAATAACTTTCCAAGGAGGTCCTGTTCACCGTGTTTCAAGGAACAATGTTCTTCTTTATCAACTCTGGGGACCCGAGAGACCCCTGGTGCAGGACATATGATTGGATGGGTGGTGTGTGTGGAGAAAGCCTGGGCCATGAAAACCTTGGTGTGCATTTACTTTATCCTGTGTATAAGGAAGCTAAGAAAACACAGGATTCTGATGCCTGATACTGCTCAGTCATCCTGTCCAAAGAGAGGATGAAGGCCTGTTCTGCACTGTTCCTAATCTTTACCTCTTCTTGAAAACCTGTTGTCTATGGCTAGAGTCTGCCCTTCGACCTGTAACCCAAACCACCCCAACCCCACATGCGCTGAGGAAACTCAGGAGCTTTGCGGGAGGAGGGGCTGTCTCTTACCAATTCCTCATCTCTCTGGACAATATTTAGGCATCTAGAGTAATCCTCTTTTCCCCCACTAGGGGTCTTCTGGACAGAACCAGCCATCATCCATTTATCCAGTTCCTGCATATGTAAAATATACATCTATTTCCTTCCTAGACCTTCAGCTGCTAAGTAGAGATCTGTCCTTGCAAACTCAAATAGTAGGTTCTTCCTAGACAGCCCTAATGAAGACATCAGTAACAGGCTGAGGAGAAAGTAGATCACTTCTCACCTTGCCCGAGGGGACAAGAATTGAAGCTACTATGCTTAGCTGGGGCGCACTTGTACAAATGCATGTTTCCTGGAAAAAGAAAACTCAGTTGTGCAGAAAGAATATGAATGTGGAGGGTAGTTGTGTGTGGAAGCAGGTGGAGAAATAATTCATTAAGGCAGGAATCAGTGTGGTTTCAGGTCCACAGCTGAATTCTTTGCTCTGTGTGTGAGCGGGGATGTGTGCATGTGTGTTGTTTGTGATTTCTAAACCTTCATATTTTTTTTACACATACCAAGTATAAAAGGCGTGGAACTTCTTGATTGGAGTAAGAAAGTAAACCAAGTGTCAGAGGTAAACACATAAAAAATGAATATATTCTTTCCCAGGTTTCAAACTCCTATCTCATGTTCATGGGAATTTTCTATGGGAAAAAAATGACATTTTAAAAGACATTTATAATAAATTTTGTTCCAGAATAATTAATTAGTAGTTGTAGGCAAGAAGGGTTGATGTAGACAAAGAAAATCTCTCACACATTATTATAATTGATCACTCCATTATTACAAGTGGGTAATTAGCCAATACTACCATTAACATACATCATGTAATAGTCTACTGTATATTTTCTGTTACAAATGAAGCTGAATTAAACCACTAGCAGCATTAGACTCTACAGCTTTATAATTATTTTCCCTTTTGTAAACTATGCAAATAACCCCTGGATAGGTTTCGGGCAGTAGCCAACAGGTATCAAACATACAGAACTTAAACAAGACCAAAGAATTGGAAAAGCATTTATTTTGCATCTCTGTCTTTTTTCTTCTCTGGACCTCTCGACATTTGCAGCATCAAATTCTGCATCAGACTCTGTCATCTGTGATATTGGAAATGAAATGCTGTGTCTGATCAGAAGCATCTAGCATGAAGCCAAGCAGAAGATACATAAGCATCTCATGGTCCATTGCCCTCTGTGATTGAGCTAGTGGCCTCTAAAAGGAACCTGGAGAGGTCTGATCCGCCGTGGCAGATCAGACACTCGTATCGACACCATACCCAAATGAAGACCTGCCCTTCCTCTGGCGACCAGCAATTGCCTAATTGAGCATTCAAGCCTCCAAAGAGATCTAAAACATAGGAGAAATTGGACGTTTTTTCCCCTTTAGACTATCCTAGGATTATTTCCTGTAGTGTTTGTTTGTGTAAATAACGAAAAATAAAACTCACATAAACAATAAAAAGACTGTCAATATTTACCTTAAAATTTTTATGCACTGTCGGTGGTACCAGTGGCTCATGTCTGTAATCCTAGCTACTCAGGAGGCTGAGATCTGAGGATCGCGGTTCCAAGCCAGCCCAGGCAGAAAAGTCCTCATGACGTACATCTCCAATTAGCCACTCAAAAACTGGAAGTGGTGCTGTGGCTCCAGTGGTAGAGTGCTAGCCTTGAGCACAAAGAAGCTCAGGGACAGTGCCAAGGTCCCAAATTTAAGCCTTATTCCTGACCAATAAACTTATGCAGTCTAGGTATATAATATATGTACCTTACAATTTGCATATTCCAGAAAGTGCATTGAAACTTTATTAATGGCAACCCTAAATGAGTACGTACAGTAGAGCTAAAAAGTGTGTTTAAATTTAAATTGCTGTGCATAACAAAGGTCATGAATTATAGTCCAGTGGCCAAGTCTAGCTATCATCTAGTTTTGACTAGCTCACTTGCATTTTTAAGTTGTGGGAAAAAATAGAACAAGAAGCATATATATATATATATATATATATATATATATATAATGTGAAAATTACATGAAATTCCAATTCCACTGAGAATTAGTGAAGCTCTATTGGAACGTATCAATGCTCATCCACTTAGGCATTTGTCTAGCCTTATATCTATGTCTGGCTTCATGGTATAATGACAAATTTGAGTAATCATGACAGAGATTACTACCAAAATGTTCACTGCCTGGCTCTTCTCTTAAAAAAATGCTTTATAGTTTCTTCTTGATACTAGGTCCATCTACTTCAGTTGAGATGAAAATCGTCAAGTCTAATAATTAGCTCCAAACCTTCTTCACGCACTAATTTATGAGCATTGGAACTTCCCTGGCTCCTGCTCCACCTGCTCCCTCTGCTAACATGACAATGTTTATGACAGAGTGTGTAAGCCAGAGCACCCACTCTCACAACAGTGACGAAAATGAAATGCGTTTCCTAGATTAGAAGGCATAGAAATCAACACAAGTGAGGAATAAATGGTTTTAATTACACAAACCCCCCTGGGTTTTTTTAAGGCCAAAATTTCACACTGAGAGGCCTATATTTACAAGGGTCGAAGTCAGCTGACCAGCTGCAGTCTTGGATCTGAAAGTCAGAGCATTTGTTTTAAGGACTTACAATCTGAACATCTCAAGCTAGTGGAGTCATATGCAGGACAGGCTTGTCCAATCTTCTCATTGGCTTTTCTATCACAAATCTTGAATGACACAATAAAAAAGTAGTTTGGAACTAAGATAACATATGTCATCTTGTCTAATAAATTATCATTGCTTGAGAGAGGCATTCTAGATTATATAGATTTATACTTCTAGATCATCAATATTGATGAAAGCAAAATGACCTCATTGCACAGATTTTCCATCATCTTAGGAGTGGAGTATTTCCTGCCACATTGTTCTTCCACAAAATGGACCTATTTCCAGGAAATACTCATCAATAAATATTTTTTAGTGTGTGTGTGTGTGAGAGAGAGAGAGAGACAGAGGGAGAGACAGAGAGAGAGAGAGAATGAATAAGGGGATAGTGGGGCTTGAATTTAGGACCCACAATGTCCCTTAGATATTTATTCAAGGCTGTGCTCTACCACTTGAATACTTGAGCCATACCTCCACTTCTGGCTTTTTGGTGATTAATTGGGAATGAGACTTTATTGGATTTTTCTCTCCAGGTTGTCTTCTAATACCAATCCTCATATCTCTCAGCCTCTTGAGTAGTTAACATTTTTTTATCTCTTTCTTACACTCCTGGTCAGGTGGATACTTCTGTAGGCAGTGACTACAGGGAGAACGAATGTGTGAAGTGTTTAAAAATCAATCTTGCCTTCGTAGGCCTTAGGATAGATGGGACCAAAAGAAAGGAAGATCTTAGTTCCCAAAGCTCTATAGGGAAGGCCACCTGCCAATTAACAATATTTTCTTTCAATTGTTCTGTGCGTGAGACTCAAACTACCATGTGTAAAACCCCTGCCATTCAAGATTTTGTTACTGCAGCTTAAGTTACACTGGTGAAAAACAGCTGCGGGCGCTACCCTTGGTGCTGAACAGAAAGGATCTACCCAGCTCTGGTCATTTTCCAAAGCATTAGTGGTGTTGAACAGCTGCTCCTTTTTGAAATTTCCACTTGTATTTTGTTTCACCTTCTTTCTAAGACTATATTTCAGCATCACCAACTCTACAACACCCTTGTTCCCCTTGTTTCCCTTCAATCCTCCTGGCTTCTTCTTCTTATCTTCCTTGACTACTTCTTCTATTTCCCAGTTCATATTTCTCACCCTGTTAAGAATGGCCATCTTCAAGAATAAATATAACCACTGATACTGGCATGGATGCTGGAGGAAAGGAATCCTAGTAAATAGTCGGTGGGAATGTAAACTTGTTCAACTGGAAAGCAGTTTGGCAATTTCTCAAAAAAAAAAAACTAAACTAAACATAGACCTATCTGTGATCCAGAAATGCCATACTCTTGGGCATTTATCCAAAAGATTAAAATCAGGATATAGTAAAGACACTTGTACAGCCATGTTCCTTGCTTCTCTATTCACCATAGCCAAGTTATAGAAACAATCCAGATGTGTTTATACACACCATGGATATACACGATGGAATTTTATTCATCCATTCAAAATGATAATATCACATCACATTCCAAGAAATGAATTGACCTGGAGAAAATTATGTTAAGTGAAGAAATTCAGGCCCATTTGTGGAAGCCAGAACTAATTCATAAATGTACAAGTAAACACATATGGGGTGACATGCAGATGTACACAAATGTAATGGTGCTTACAAAGGACTTTCAAGCCGTTGTAAGTCCTTAGAAAAAGAAACTCATAGTCCAACAGAATGAATAGCAGGAGACTGGCCCTTGAAAGGTGGGTGCGGGGGAGAGACGAAGACAGAAAGGCAAGGAGAATGCGGCTAAGATATTTACTGCATATGCTATGAACCTAGCGACCCTGAGGGGAGGGGGGAGTGGGGAAGAGAATGACGAAAAGGGTAATATTGATCAAGATGCATTGTACTGACAAACTGATTTGGGGGAATGGAAACCATTCTGTACAACTACTTAAAGACAATTCAAACATAATTTAAAAATAAAGATAATATTCTCATTTTCATTCCTGGGGAAATGGCGACCAATTCAGACTTCCTTGGAAGATCCTTACCTGGAGACAGGTGACTTTTTATGATTTAGGTTAAACTATTTTAAATGCTCAGAAAACATATAAAAACACTGTATCTTTCTAATATGATTTATAGTTCAGTGTTTTAGTTTTAGTGGATAATATAGAAAGTTCTGCTTGCATGGAGATTTTTCCTAACATTTATAAATGAATCTTTTTTGGTACCTTCAAATAACAATAACTAGATTGATTTTTTACATTACCCTATACATAAGGATGGGAGACTATAATCCTTCAGATCTGAAGAGGCTGAGATCTGACAGTCCAAGTCCAAAGGCATCCAGGAAGGGGGAAGAGGACAGACAAAGGTTGGAGTTTTATTTCTAGTTAACCACCAAAATACAGACTTGGAGATATGGCTGGAGGTTAAGTGCCAGTTTTCAGCAAAAATAGCCAAGCAAAAGTATGAACCTCTGAATTCAAACCCCAGTAGCAACACAAAGCAATTTATTTTATTATTATTTTTTTTGGTCAGACATGGGGCTTGAACTCTGGGCTTGGGTGCTGCCTCTCAGCTCTTCAGCTCAAGGCAAGTGCACTACCACTTGAGCCACAGCACCACTTCTGTTTTTCTGGTGGTTTATTGGAGCTAAGAGTCTCATGGACTTTCCTGCCCAGGCTGGCTTTGAATCACGATCCTCAGATCTCAGGCTCCTGAGTAGCTTGGATTACAGGCATGAGCTACTGGTGCACAGCAAGGAATTTATTTTTGTATGATTCAATACTACATAGGGTTAAAGAGGAGAGAGAAAAGCCTGGCTCTCCAAAGCTTATTGCAAGAGGAAAGAAATGAATGGCAAAGATATGAAATAAGAGCAGACAGATTCAATGACTGTGAAGAGTGTGTATTGTAATCATAGTACTCGGGTCGTGGACTGGAGATGTGATTCACTGGAGGATGCTAGAGAACTCTCCACAGGACAACTACAAGCCAAAGGCCAGGGGACCTGGCTCAAGAGGGAGGGAAGGGACCGGAGTTCAATCTCCAGTACTTCCACTTCCTGTTGTTAAATCACGGGCCATGTTCTAGAGAGAGCGGGAAAAGCAAGTATAAGAAAACAGTAGTGGTTAGTACAGATAGTACAAGGAGAAGCCATGAAGGCTGTGGGAACAGATTTTAAATTCAGGTGTTCTAAACATGCCGGACAGCAAGGGGTGAGGATGGGTGAGACATCTCTACCACTAGCTCCCATCTCTACCACTAGCAAGATGGGTAAGGCTGTGGGATTCCATGCCTGTGGAGCCGCTTCTGCAAAACACAGGGTTGGAAATGAATGGCTCTTCATGTAGTCTCTGGTCTAGAAGATTAGCAATGACATCAATAGAAATTATTTCAAAATGAGCCTTTCATTTTTTGTCACAATAATTTTACTCATGCTCTTCCTTTAATACTATGGTATAATTTTTTTTCTTTCTTTATTTTCTCCAGTAGGCTGAGAGCAATTCGAAAGATTGGGTATTTCCTTAATTATTTTGGAATCTTTGAAGATTAGCATGTATTAGCCCTTCACTTGGTCTTTCTTTAGTGAATTACTAAGGTTTGAATGAAATATAATATAAACATGTAATTATATATTATAAATATATAATGTTTGATGTATATTGCATGTATATAAATACATATATACACACATACCACATGTACCCACATATACATGAGGACATACAGGAAAATATATATATATGGGATAATCCTGTATCAATAATATTATATATAGATACATATATGTGATATGTCATATGTATGACACATATATGCAGCATCATGATATAGATTTCATGTGTGACTTGTGTGCATTTATATATGTGTGTACTATGATGTATACATATAACTATATGTGATATTATATATCATGTCTAGTGTTTGTATATAAATACATAACACATCATAGATGCATAGGCTCTTGGACATTTTGTGCCTATCTTCATGTTTTAGGTCTGTCGGACGTCCACATAGGAGAGAAAACATGTCATTTTGTCCTGTCCTGGCTTAGACACTCCAAGAGTTTTTTCCCCCCCTCTGTGCTCCCAAGGGTGAAGCTAGAATCCCAGTGCCTTCGACTTCACTTAGGAGACTCCTCCAGACCCTGTATTCAGGTAGGATTTTCTTAGAGCTGAGGCACCACTCCGGGGCCCCTTTATTCCACCTGCCGGAATGGGCGGCCGTGGGGTCGGCCAGGCCATCCTGCGGGACGCACCGCGGTGTGGGGCACGGCCTGCACCCGCAGCGCACCCCGCACAGCGCCCGGGGTGGGGGAGACCAGGCCCGCTCACCCCATCGTCCTGCGCTGGGACCTGGCCCCGCACTGCCACGTTTGGTGATGGGAGAGCTGAAATGGCCAGCTGCGGACACAGACACACCACCGGAGATGGCGAGGACAACCCGATTTACATAAAGCCCAAGGCAGGGGCCCCACTTCCTTTCTGGGGGAAAGCAAAGCCGCACACGAATGGCTGGGCGAGGTGGACCAGGCTGCGGAGACATCTTCCCCCACAGCGCCCTGCGCGAAGGGAACGCGCTGTTTGCTTCCCTGCCTGAAGTCGTTGACGATTTTCTCTACCTACTCCCGTCTTATCTGTCATTGAACTCCATGTCTTCGCCCAGTTCCCAATCTCTTTTAAAAGAAAGAAAGCACAAGGCATGCGGCCACACACTCAAACACACACACACACTCACACACACATACACACACTCACACATACTCACACTCACACTTACACACACTCACACACACACTGACACATACTCACACTCACACACACACTCTTACATACACACTCACACACACTCACACACTCACACACTCACACATACACACACTCACACACATACACACATTCACACACACTCACACTCACATACTCACATATACACACATGCACACACTCACACACACACGTCTTTAACCAGAGCTCCACTTCTGTATCTCTCTTCCAGAGCAGCCCACACCATGTGACAGGGTGGTTCCCTCTGACCTTCCAGGATAAACCCTCAACGCTGCACACTGCTCAACAGAACAAATGCATGGGTGGAATAAAACAGAAGACCTAGAAAACACAGTGTCTGAAAACGCATTCTGTGTCTCCTGCCAGTTCTGCAATGCATATTTTACTTGAGAGTTTTCTTTGCAATTCCACAGAGTAAAGGATGCTGCTGTCTTCCACTGCGCTCTTGATGGTGTTCTAACACCGCCTTCCTCCTCCTCTTGCACATCACCTGCTGCTGTTAGTGCATACCTGCAAACGTATCACAGAAGGCAGGGGACCCCTCTCCAGCTGTGTCCTTGCCATCTTCTTCTTGGCCCCTAACAGTTTGTATTCTCTTACATTGGCTTTCTTCATCCTTCCTTGACTATCTCTATTTATTTTTAGTTTTGTTTCATTGACGGATTTAAAATCCACACACTGCTCTTGCTTAGGCCGAAGCTCCATCATGGGAAGCAGTCTTCCAGCCATTTTGTTCCTTTGTTCTTGGACTCTTTCCCACCTTCTCTTCCCCTCCCTCCGTCCTCCTGTCCACCATAGCTTGATGTCTTTTTCATTCCTCTTAAGACTGTGTGTGTGTGTGTGTGTGTGTGAATGTGTGGACTAGGGCAGATGTGGGTAATGAACACAAATAAAAACGAAGTAAAATTGATTGATTTTTTTTTTCCTTATTAATGTCTTTGAACAAAGTTTTCTCGGAGTTGTCAGCATTCGTTTCCTCTTCCCTGGCCTTGGCGATTTGTTTTAGGTTAACTCACCCATGGAACTAGAACACTCCAGTGAAATTTGTATCCCATGAACGATGCCAACTGGGGAGAAGGTGGGAAGGATCAACTCACCATGCTCACTCTTAGAGCCAGACATGCGTATCAAGTTTTAAGATGCTATGGGTGCCCACACCTGTGTTCAAGCCCCAGGACTGGTAAAACAACAACAACAACAACAAACAACGGACAACAATGTCAGCAACTCCCATTGCTCACTCTCTCTTTCTCTCTCTTCCTCTTTCTCTATATATGCAGTTTTTTTTTTTACCATATTCACCTTCCTTTACCCTATCTCTTCCTCCTCCTGCTCCCACTCATACCTACCTCCTCAACAGAACCTATTTTCAATTATTTATTTATTTATTTTTGTTTTTCTAAATTAAAAAAAAATTTAATGTGATGTACAGAGGAGTCACAGTTTCGTAAGTCAGTATTGAGTGCATTTCTTTTTGAACAGTGCTGTTATTATTAATATTAGTTATGTGAATTGGTTTCACTTTGTTATTTCACAATGCATATATTTACTTGAATCAGATAAACCAAAAAAAGAGGCTATCACTATTAAAATGCTACATACTGTACTGCTTCCTCTTTCATTTTATTTCTTTCCTTTTCCATACAGGGTTTTATGGCACCTCTATGATTGACGTTGAGTTCCTAAGTTGAAGCAATCCTCCTGTGTTGGCATTCACAGTACCTGCACCTCCAGGTGTAGGCCGCCCAGCCCTCATCGCATGCTCTTCATCAGAATTGAAATTTCTCACAGTGAGTTCTTGGAATACTTTTCATGACTGTATTGATCAAGTCAAGGGAACCTTAACAGAGGTATGCTGGTATAGTGCTTTCTTGGTTTTGTTTCATTTTTGTCTGTCTGTGTGTGTTTGTGCACTAGTAGGAATGGAACTCAAGGTCTTGAGTTGAAGGCAAGCGTTGTACATGGGAGCCATGCACCAGGCCATGTCCTTTTGTCTGTGGTTAATTTATCAGACATGTTCTCACATGTCTTACTATGCTGAAATCTCATCCCTTGTGCCTGTGTCTCCTGAACAGGCATGTACCACCATGCCAGCCCTCTCAGCTTGCTTTTGTTATCTTGTTTTGTTTTTAGTTATCTCAAAATAAATGCTTCTATGATGAACGTTACGACCTTTTCACTGCACACAAATGTGAAGAATTTTCTTCTGCCTTACAGCATGACTTGCAATAGAACAGTCCGTTTAAAGGAAAGATCAGAAACCTTTCTGTCATGCACATGGAAACTATATTTACGGTATCCTGACCTGCCCAGATTAACTGAGAAATTTACATTTAAATTTCAGGAACTGCCGGTAAACAGTCACTCCTGCCTCAGCCAGTGCAGGCCTGAACAAAGTGTTTGATCTGTAGGAACCTTTGACCTAGGGCTTTGACTTACACCGCATACAGCGCCGAAGCAGTGAGCCAGGAAAAGGAAGCAAGTCAGTTTTGCTCTACTATTTGGGTCTAGTAGGATTGCCTTCAAGTTCATTAATAAAGAAAGGTTTTCCAAAATTGAATTCCTTTCAAAGAAGCCATTTGAATTCTGCACCATATAGCGAGTCCATTTGACCTCCTTGTTCATATACAAGTAGGCTGGCAGTGTCGAGCCGGCTGAAGATTTGAGAGGAGTTCTGTGGCCCCAAACCCTTACAAGGGCAGAAGCAGTCTGCATTCATAATACTTTCATGTTATGCCTGGAAAAAAATGGGTTATGCCACTGTCATTCTGGCAAAAAATAGTTCATATTGCTTGCTTGCTTTGGTTCCGGATGCAATATATTCTGGTTGATATAGGAATATAATTCTTTTGTATTAGGCTTTCCATTTTATAGATACAATAGAATACCTTTAGAGACGTAAATGGTCATTACAAGATAAGACTCATGCTAAATTTGGTGATTTAAATTTTGTTGTAGGAATACAAGTATTATTCCATAAGTCTGCTCAGAGCCAAATATAAAAGCTACTTGTACATGTGTATAGCATATATAAAATCAACATCAGTACATATTACTCAAGTTATTAAAGGACAAATAAGCTTGTGTTTGTTCACCTGGTGCATGAGTTTAGCTATGCTGCATGTTAATTCACTGTAGGGATATCTACCACTTTATTGCAAGAATTGTTTGTTAATTATTTAAACGTCAAGGTACTATTTTTGTACCAAATTCAATAGTGATGGGCCTACAATGGCACTTGTGGGAAAAGACATGATGTGTAAAATATATAATTCAAGTTATAACATCAAAGTCGATATATGATTCCTCTTCTTGTGGTCTGAATGCCCCAAATTCATATACTCGAATCCTGAGATATTAAAACACAGGGCTTTTAGATGACCATATGTGTCCTTATAAAATGGGCTGAGGAGATTGCACCCTTTCCCGTGTGCAGATTCAACAAGAAGCTGAAGATTAGCAAATGGCTCCTGCCAGAACTTGTCTGTGCTAGCCAGCTGACCTTGGACTCCACAGCTTTAGGGACTCAGAAATACTAAAGGTCATTTATAAGCTACCTAGGCCAACACATTTTATTTTAGTAGTCCAACAGACTGCTTTTATGTTGACCTTGCATTTGTTCTTTGCTATATCTACCCATTTTCAATATCTTCCAGATCTGAGATCAAGGGAGTATTTTTACCATTTCTATTCACAAAAAAAGCATTCCCAATTTGGATCACACAAAATGAATATTGAGTAAATATCTTTTGAATGAGCACATCTTCAGTAGAGTTGTTTGTTTGTGGTTTTGGGGACTGAACTCCAGGTCTCACATTTGTAAGACAGGCCCTCAATCACTAAATCAACATTCCTGGTCTATTTTTGCTTCAGCTATTTTTCCACATTGTTTTTTCTGGGGCTGATTTCAGACCCCAATCTTCTTATGTATGCTACCTGAGTAGGTGGCATTACACACATGAGCCATGGTACCCAGCCTCAGCACAATTGTGTCAGTAATCCAAATATGTTGAGACTCTCCTCGGAGCTACTGAACCTGCTTGCAGCTGCCTGAGCAAGGAAAACAGTCATGCCAAAGCATGGAAAAGTTAGGAGAAAATTTGGGCTCTGCCATGACTGGTTTTGACTCTTGGAATTATAATCTTTTCATCTATAAAATGGAGATGATAATGCTAAATTTGCAAGGCCTTATGGAGTTTAAGCAAATAAAAATGGTCACTTAGCTTACACCTAGTATGTGATAGCTAATATTCTTTATTGTTGCACCCAGGACAAACTAATATTCTTTATTGTTGCACCCACGGCAATTACTTTGTAATTAAAAGATTATTTGTTACATATAAGATGATAAAGACTAATTCAAATTGTATTTGCTTGTAATTTCTTATCCCAGGAGAGCTCAAAAAGAATTTGTCTTTGGAAAGAATGGATAAGAATGGACCTTTACAGAGACTCAAATTTATAAATACTTGGTTTCTGGACTGAGTGTCCCCCAAATGAGACCAGATTACAGGGAAAGCTACTAAAGGTGTATGAATGGATGATCTCTACAATCAGCAGAGGCACATGTACATCAGACAGTGCAGCTGCTTGTAGACACAAGCTAAGCACCTGGGTGAGAAATGGATAGGAAGAATCTAATTGTAAATATAACTTTGCACACACGTGTGTAAGCGAGTGGACAAAAACCACAGAGCTAAGTGTTGTAATTCTTGGGCCCCTGATTAATCTCCACCTTTGCTTCAGATAATCAGAAAATGACTTACTATTTATCTCTGTACAGTCCACATTGAGACCAGGAAGAGGAAGAATAGGATTATAAGAGGTTTGAGTCAGGGTGAGTGATAATTCCAAATGACTGGTATCTCTATCGCTAGTCCAACACAAGTGGCTCTGGGAGATGTTTCCATGAGGGTCTGGGGAGCAAAGTCATGAGCATCACACGCTGAAGTGCTTCTACTCCACGCTCTTGCTCTTCATGGAAAGAAGTGGCCCATGGGGACTGCTGTGATCTAAGGACTTACACCGAAGAAACCTGAGAATATTTTGATGGAGACACCTGGGGTATTGAAACTCCTGCTGGTCCCACAGGTGGTTTCTCAAATTCTTTACAATGTGTAGACTCATACAAACACCACTTGAATTCTAACCTTAAAATACTGGACATCGATATTCACAGTTTGTATCTTCTTATGTAATTATAGCTAATAATTTATAATAATAATATATAATTTATATAACATATATAAAATATTTATTTCTATATAACATATACTACAATTATAATATATAATATAAATAAATATATATGATATATAAATATATTAAATATAAAATATATACTATTTATATAATATATGTTATATATGGCTTTTAATTTATAATAATTTATAATAATAATAATATGCAATGATAGTTTTTCGGGTTTTGTTTTTGTTTTTGTTGTGTTCTTTTTCACACTGGGATTTAAAATTCAAGCCTTATTTCAAATTTGAGCCTTGCCAAGAAAGGATTATATCACTTGAGCCCAAACGCTGTCCTTTTGGTTCTATTTGTGCATCTTGCTTTTTGCCCAGGCTAGCCTGGAGCGTGATCCTCCTATTTACATATCTTGTAGGTGGGGGCCCTCATGCCCAACGTTTTCTGTTGAGATGAGATTCTTGTGAGCTTTTGTCTGGTTGGCCCAAAGCAACAATCCTACTCTCAGCTCAGGTGGGAGAGCGTGCTGTCTCGTTCCACCTCATTATTTTTAATCTTTCTCCTTCTGATCAAATCCCAGGAGTCCTCTCCAGCCAGCTCACAGCAGATTCTATCTCCCCAAACCATCCTTTTAATCATCTTTCTCTAGGTTCAAAAATCTCTTAAGGATTCTACTTTCTAACTAAAGTTCAACTATCTTTGTGGCCGACGTTTCCCAACATCTGCTTCTACGCCACATTTTCAGCCCTCATTTCTGTTCATTAAAACAAACCTGTGGTGGTTAGCGAAGCTGTAGTGACATCCCTGAGGGAAATGCAATTCAACACACATTCTCTGAGCACATGGCAGCATGGGATTATGGGAGAAAAATCTGCATGATTTGAAGAAAGAAGAACTAATATGGGAGTCCTAGCTATTCATTTATCCAACCTACAGCCCTAGCGTCCTCTCTGACAGGGTGGGATGATAGATATTTACTCTGAAGTCAGAGAACCCCAGTGTGGCCCAGAGACCCACATGGGTGGGAAGAAGATGGTTTTCCTTTCTTGAGCTCATTGTGGGGTTTTTGAAACGTCATCTATCCAGATTCTTCTCAAGAACTTCCTGTGTCTACAATGTGCTCCCTACTGAAAACAAACAAAAAGCTAGCAGCAGCAGCAACAACAACAAAACCCTGACTCTTTTGTACATATAGAATCCTTTCATCTACTATCTGTGACACCTTGTACTTCACATACTGTCTTCTCTTGTACAATTTCATGGTTTATTTATGGATTTTTCTGGTGATAGTTTTGGGGTCAAGGCTAGTGCTCTATCAATTGAGTTCCAATAAGGCTGTTTCGCTGGTTAATTGGAGACAAGGATCTCATGGACTTTCCTGCCCAGGCTGGCTTTATACCTCAATCCTCAACTCTCAGCCTCCTGAACCACGAACATCTGGCTTATGAATTACTTCTTGTAAAAAAAAATCATGAATAAAATTATTTGGCTTCTACCATTTTAAATGCTCCCTGATAAGAGTTGAGTAGGAATTTTTGGAACTTAATCTCCTAAACAATTCTTAACACATTCTGAGTGGGACACAAACAAATCCAGCCAATCCCCTGTTTTCATCAGTAATATTTTGTGGGATACAGCCATGCATGCATCTCTCTGCCAGGGGAGGATGGCAGAGTCCAGCAAGGATCTGAGTCTGATGGTTTGAATAACTGCTCAAACCTAATGTATTTATATCTTGTCCTTGAAAGAAAAAACACAGATGAAAGGTGCCAGGCATGTTGGCTCACACCTGTAATCCTAGCTACTCAGGAGGCTGAGAGCTGAGGATCATGGTTCAAAGCCAGCCCAGGCAGGAAAGACCTCAAGACTTTTATCTCCAATAAACCACCAGAAAACCAGAAGTAGAGCTATAGCTCAAGTGGCAGAGCCCTAGCCTTGAGCTGAAGAGCTGAGGGGCAGTGCCCAAGCCCAGAGTTCAAGCCCCACGACCGATTAAAAAAAAAAAAGATGTAAGTTGAGTACAGTGGTTCATAACAATTATCCTAGATCCTCAAGAAGGGAAAATCAGGAAGATTACAGTTTGAGGGAGGCCTAGGGGAAAAGTAAGCAAGATCACATCTCAACAAAGAAGCTGGGTTTATTGGTATACACTTGTAATCCCAACTATGTGGGAGGGTTATGATTCATGGTGTGTGGGAAGAATAGGTAAGTGGGTTATGTTTCAAGCTCAGGCAGGAAGTACAAGGTCCCTAACTGAAAGAGCAAGAAGGACAAGAGTCATGACTTATATGGCAGAATGTTTGCCTAGCAAGTATGAGGCCACAAGTTCAAAAGAAACAAATATAAATGGATATTCAGTAAATGCAATAAATAATTGTCCAAAATTTTAAAGGTTGCCCCAAATAATTTCACCAGGACAATTCCTCTCTGAAGGGTGAGTTGAGTTCTCAGGATAAGATTCTTTCACACTTCTAAAAGCAGTCACTTTTGGATCATTTTTGTTTAATTGTGAAAATACCGTACAGAGGGGTTACAATTACATGGGCAAAGTAATGAGTACATTTCTTATCAAGCATTATTGCCTCCTCCTTTGTTTCCCCTTCCCATGCCTTTCATCTCCCGCCCCCCGCCCCCCCCCCCGCCAAAGTTGTAAAGTTCATTTTTGACATAACATCTTGTACATCTCATTGGTGCAATGGGTCCACCTGTATCCCTATTTAAACAACTTGTTTTTTTCCCTTCCCTTCCACAAATTATACCAACATCAAATACAGTGAAAACAGGGGTTATACCATCGGGGAGGGACATAGCAACAAAGACATATCTTATAAATATGTTAGATGCAATAGCAAGCAAGAAAAAACATTTGAGTCCTTAACTTGGGGTTCATTTTGCTTAATATCAATTTATCTGACCATTTCTGTTTGTCTCAGACATATACTAGTTATTGCAAAGAAGGGAAACCATGGGACCTATGTTTCTTTGGGCCTGGCTTACTTCACTTAATATAATTTTTCCAACTCTTTCCATTTCCTAACAAATGGGGCAATGTCATTTTGTTATTATGTGATTAGTTGTACTGCAGAAATATATTCATTGCTTCAGTGAACGAACTATGCTGTGCTTAAGTTTTCAAAGCTACAAATAAAGCACACCTTTGTTTGAGAATCTCCCTGTCTTCTATGAAGACATCTGGGGATTTAAACTTAAACAAAGCAATTTTAAAGACAACCCAAAAGAAAGCTTAATTGCAGGCTATTCTTCAACAGGAAAAAATACTTCATTTAGTTCAGTGACAATGATAAGAAACTCTGCATGTTTTTACTCACATTTTTCAGTAAGTTCTATTGTCTCAAGCATGATCACTAAAGTTTAGCTCTTGATTGAGCTGAGAGTATTCAAAATAAAACCACTAACAAGTTGTTTTAATTCAGGAAGAGTGAGCTGAGACTGTGGAGAAAGTTTCCAGTTCTGATTGGGATTTCAAGTGGGACCTTCATAAATCAAGTCGAAGTGCATGGATTTTCTCATTTACAGCCTTTACTGCCGGTGATCAGTAAAACTGGATGGCTTGTTTTCCAGAGCCCTCTTGCTCAGACTTTTCTAATCTTCCAAAAGGCAACCACTCAACATAAAAAATCATCCTGTCTTGCCTAATATGGTGAAATAAATAAACTAGTGTCTCCCTGCCAGTGCAGATGAGCTTTCAAACGGTCTCTTTGCAAATCAGATCCTTATTGTGTTGAGCTATTCAGATTTCATCACCTGTACAATATTCAAAATAGCACAACTTAGATGGTGATGCTCTAATTGTTTTTGTGATGCTTTGAGATGCTATGAAAGCATTTTTGAAAATCTAAAATTTATTTAACACCAAATCAATTTCTCAACAAAGTGATATTTCATATCTATCTATCTATATGTATATATGTATATCTGTATGTATATACACTTAGTGTGTTTAACACCTGCTTGATTCGATTTAAGCACCATACATTGTGGTGGCAAGAAATCTGAACTAATTGCATTCTCATTTAAGACATAGCATTTTATCCTCCAAAATAAGGTTAAAAAGGAAGGCAATGTCAATCTTACTAAATGAGATGTAAGGGAAAGAGAACAGAAGCTACCCAGGTTACATTCCCACAGCTGTGCCAGCAGTCATTGTTGAAGCAGAATATAAAAACAGACTCCGGAAATAAGAATGTGGTAACACAAATTTATCATAGCTATTTCTTTCCTCTTGCAGAGACCTTCTCATAGTTAAATTCCATTGCCTTATTAGACCATTTAATTTGCTCTGAAGTTCAATTATTGAACAAAGAAGTAAAAGTAAATGTGTGATTCATAGTAATTCAGATAATATTCAAATTAAGAATTAAACAGGATGATACATTTTACAAAATTGTTGGGTCAACTCTTCTGTGTGTGAGAGAGAAAAAGAGAATGGTGGGGGAGGGAGAGAGAGAGAATGGATAGGTACCAGTCCTGGGATTTGAACTCAGGGCCTGAGCGTTCTCCCTGAGCATTTTCTGCTCAAGGCTTGCACTCTACCACTTGAGCCACAGCTCTACTTCTGACATTTTGCTGGTTAATTTGGAGATAAGAAGCTCATGGATTTTTCTTGCCTGGGCTGGCTTTGAACCGTGATCCTGAGATCTCAGCTTCCTGAGTAGCTGGGTCACCTATTCTTTAATTGTTTCTTTTGATTTCTCAGGTAAGAAATCATCTTGGGCTTTGACATAGAAAACACACTACTGGGAAATTTTTTCCATGGATTTTCCTTTGCTGAAGTATGAGATACTTTTCACTGCCCTGGCTCTTTTCCCCCCAGCATACCAGCTCTGGCTCTTTCAAAAGAAACCATTAAATCCAATTTTTATGCTCACCTTTTTAATTTTAGTAAAATATATCTGTCATACCTCCAAAGTATTCCATCATATCTGTTGTGAGGATATCCAATGACTCTTATTCTGGGGGGAGGACTTGGGGGATGATCTGAAATGTCAAGTTCAATTATCCTTAAGATCTCATTCATTAAAAATTCCATGACAGCAACATTCATCTCACTAGAGTCTTCCTTCTCTTAGCTCATCTTCCTTTTGCAGAGAACAGCCGTGCGCAGTCTACAGCACTGATAACCTTTAAAGCCTTCAAGCCCAGATAATCTGAAGCATTTCTTGTTCAGTCAGAGGGAGGTTTGTGGACTCAGAGTTGAGCTCACATTGGCAGGTGCCTTTTGACAATGGATTGTCAGCAATAACAAGACAATGTGTTAAAAAAAGAAAAGAAACCCAGAAAACACAGACTCACGGTGACTCATTGCTCTCACTTGTTAAACAGTTACTCATGATACATCTGCTGTTTGGGTGGTCATTGGAAATGTGGGGAAGAAATACCACATGAAGTCCTTATCAGGTATAACATATTAGTAAAGACAGAATTTATGTTAAGAAATAAGCTCAACTGAACAAATCATTTTATACAATCTGATTGAAATTTATACGAACAGGTGACACAAGTCACTCCTCCACACCGACGTGTCTCTTCCAGTTGAATCTGGATCAAGACAATAAGCATTGATTGGGTTTGCCTGCTTAAGTCTCTTCATGACTTCCCAGAATGCTTTAGTGACTGCAAGTCTTGAGCACATTCGGAGACAGATTGCAAGGCCCTGAGGTGATCTCAGGACGCAAAATTTAGCTTGTCCCCATTCCCCAGAGAATGACGCATTCTCCCCTTTGGGATGGTGACATCATGCAACAGCTTCCGCACAGCTCAGAGCACCTGGCAGTCAGCATGCCACATTTCCCTGTGCCCAGGACCACAGGCCCAGCTCAGCATCTGTCCTTCAATGACAGCCACCACTACATTATATTTGCTTTGCCTTTTCATTCAATTCTCCAGGTAGAGAACCCAGGGGACATGTCACACCAGTAGAGTGGAACACAGAGACCCAAGAGTAGTAGCAACAGCCCAAGCCAGCCTTCAGGGTAGCGGGTGTCAAAGGAAATGTCCCTTTCAAAGCAGAATGGAGAAGTTCCGACGACAAACATCTCACCCTCACTGCTGCCCTCCCCTCGAATTCTACCTTTGCCACTCAGCTATAGGTCACAGCGGTTGTACCTCGCCGCGTGACACCAATCACCGTGACAGGTGTTATTCAGGTTCCTGTGGTCCTACCAGTGGTCACAGCCATGACTGGCATGAGGGGACTTGCCCGAAGGGCACTGCTTTGTGGAGAATGGGTGATGGCTATGTCTGTACAGGTTATTCAAGGCCAAGGATTGGCAAGGGAGCTTGACTGTCCTGGACAGCAAGGAAATGGAAATGGAAATGGGTTCACAGGTCACTTTCTATCAAGTGGAAAATGAATAATCGCTTTGTTCCCGTGGGCTGAAGAAAAGCATGCATCATTGATCCCTCAAGGATTAATTTCTCATGATAAATGTAATTGTCTAAAATAATAGTGGGGAAGACCAATCATTCTAAGTGCAAAGCTCAGAGAAGGAGTGAAGCCTCTTTTAAATGGAGAGAAATTTCTGGAGTGTGGAGGTATGCCCCTGAGCACATGGGGCGTGACACCGCTGCTGCTGCTTGTGTCAAAAGCAAAGGGGATTTCTATGTCCATAGTGTTTATGACGGGGCTAAGGAATGTACACGGCTTTCAGCAGGAAAAATTACCATAATCAAATATTAGACTAGAATACTAGATTCAGATTGGCTGAAATTTCAGCATTAAAGGTTTTTCTGAGAGTTTGGGGGGAAAAGGAGATGGTACATTTTCCTCCAAGTCAAGATTTATCTATTGTTTATAGAGCTGTAGAGAGAGTAATTATTCTTTTCAAGAAGTTTCTTTAAAAAGAAAAGAAGAAGAAAGAAATTTCTCATCTATAGGTCTCAGATGGCAGATAAGCTTTTGAATAACCATTGGATGTCATAATTTCTGTAGCCTGCTTTAAAAAAAAAACAGTCTTAGAATCTAGAGTAAAGAAAACATTTTTTTCTTTCTGAATGCTGTACCATATTTCAAAGGACCGCTGTGAACTTTATGAAAGGGACCAAGGGTCATAGTTCAATCACACACCACACAGACAGGAACAGAGAACTCAGAGCCTGTCTCAGAAGATCATTCATTTTCTGACCAGTCTTTTTTAAAGACAGCTATCAAGGATCCATGGGATGATTTCAAAAAACAAACAAACAAACAAAAACCTATGAACATTTCCAGGTCTCAGGAAAGCATACAAGCTATTTGCAAACAGAAAGATATGAGCATTTTTTTTAACCTGAGTGACATCTTCCATTGGAATGTATGTGCTGTAGGGAGAAAAAGATATTCCTGAGGAAGAGTATGTGTAACCCAGATGTGCATGGAAGGAAAGGCACACACAGGTGCACAGGCACCAGATAGAGCCCAAGAGGCCTGGTAGGCCATGCGCCCTGGAAACAAAGTACCCCCAAAGCATTGCTATGGATTACAAGAATTATCAGCAAACTACATTGTCTAGTGGTTGACAGTGGACGGCCTGTGAGCCACGATCAAGAAGATAAGAAATGCAGCCTGCAGCAGTCATGCTTGAAGCCCCGATCTCTTCCTTCTCATAGCAGCTTCCACATTCCTAAAGGTTTGAATCCGTAGATTTCTCCTGTCATTTCAACTTCCAATGTCAGCTTGAGGTATCCCACATTCTTCACATCTACTCTCTTATGATATGCTTATTTTATCCTCATTCCAAATTCTTCTTATAAATAGCTTTTCATTGTTAGAAAGACTGCAGGCTGCATAATTGACCTTGAGCACAGTCACAACAAGACAAAGATCTGAGTCTCTACAAGTTATGAAAGTCATGGTCTTGACTCAGAGAGCTGAAGAAAGCATATGATAAGTCAAAGAATGACAGAAAAAAACCATTATTGGTGCTGAGGGAGACCAAGAAAAATGAAGAGAGGGTTTCTAAATTTAAGTGTATATTTAAAAAAATCTAATGAAGACATTTGATTTGGTTGTATGTGTGGCTACACATAGTGTATATACATAGATGTGTCCATCTATGTATATATATGGACACATAGATGTGTCCATCTATGTAAATTGCATATATAGATTGAAATAGCTAAAGAAGCAAATAATTTAAATCATGTAAAAAATGTGCTATAAAATCCAGCATATAAAGCTGGGTGGTGGTGGCTCACAAATATAATCCTAGTTATTCGAGTAATTGAGGATCTTGAAGACCTGAGGATCTTGATTCAAAGCCCAGCCAGGCAGGATAGCTCATGATACTTTTATCTCCAATTAACCACAAAAAATTCCAGAACTTGAGCTGTGTTTCAGCTGGTAGAATGATGGCCTTGAGCCAAAAAGCTCAGAAACAGTGCCCAGGCCATGAATTCAAGCCACAGGACTTAGCATAAACAAACCAACAAGCAAACAAACAAATAAACATCAGGTAAATAATTTTAAAGACATTTTAGATGCCCCATTTTCCTCTATGCTTTATAATGATGTTTGGAAACAAATGTTGAATCACCAAACATCTTTTCCCTCACACTCTTTGTTCTTCTGAATGATCACTTGTATTTCAGGAGAAAGATCCAACATTGTTTTCTCAAAGAGGTGCTTCCACCCCTGTGTTGTACAAGCTGGCTGATATTTAATGAGGTACGTAGGAAAACCTCTAATAAATGACAGGAAACCAGCACTTCAAAGGTGTGGAGCAGGGGGAAGTCAAGGGGATGGGGTAGAGAGGGGAGAATACAGTCCTAATATTCAGTGTGTATCCTACTAAATTAAGAAAATTGAGGGGAGGAGTTGGATTGGGAGGGATGAAAGAAAATGATGAAAAAGGTGACAGCAATCAAGATGAATTGTACTTATAACCTGATTTGCAGAATAGTAACTCCCTGGCACAACTCCTTAAAGATAACAAATATATAATTTTAAAAACCTTTTTTGGCAGAATCCCAATAACTGCTAATTCTTTGATTGTAGCATGCAGTTAGAGCCAATGAATAGACAATTTCAAGTATGCACTGGTACAGAATGTATGAAGCATACATTCATACAGAATGTGTTGCTAGATTCTTATGGCCACGCCTCAATATTAATGAGTCCCATCCAAATCAATCTTGATAGTTCCAGTAACTCACACACAAAGCTCACCACATGGCATGTCATGGCTTCCAAAGGACACAGTCTATCGGCTTCTTTTATTATGAATTGTGTCAACTCTTCCCTTTTGATTTTGTATGCCTCTCACTTTCTGCCTGAGAACAGCACTGACCCTAGCACTGTTGTCTTCCCTGACTACCTAAACATGCACTTGCATGCTTCCCTACAGCATTGAAGGCATTAAAGTCATTTTGCATCTATACTACCTCTTGCAATGTCCTTGCAGTGAGGTTTCTGCACTTAATTGCCTTTATTTCATGATGAATTCTCCTATAGAGTAGAGTAGGTGCACATGCACAGAAGATATTGCCCAACTATGTCAATGAACAGAGTGAAACCTTCTTGGATATAGGAGAGATTTATCCAAATAGATAAATATTATCATTCACTAAAAGCCAACACCATTATCTAACAATGTTGAATAGTTTAGAGTTTGGTGGTTATAACCAGGGTAAAAGCTATAATAGATTAAGAGTGATAGGAAAAGACTCAGTAATATCGCATTAACAATTAACCCACTCAAGTGGCTAACAGATATATTTGGTTACAGGAATGAATTACTGAAACCATTTGATTATCACCTCTGACAATGTAACATGTCAGAGGTGATAAACTCACTTATAATAATGGCAAGATTCTCAACAAAGGTTAAGATATCAAGAGTTTAAATATCCCCATTATGTTCATTTCTGCAAAAAACTGACAGCTATCTTTCTTTCTGTGCATTAAACTGGGGACTGTTTCAAGGTTTAGGACAAAGGTGGCATTACATAACAGCCAAGAAATAATAGAGTATTTGATAAATGTTTCTGGGATAATTGGATATAGATACATAGATAGATACTAAAACTACATTTATATTCTATATCACATACTAAACTATTTGAGAGGAGTTATCGAAATGACACATTATTTTAAATTTTACAAGATAAAAGAGGCAAGTAGACACTTGCAAAACAAATAATTTTGTGAGCAATTAAACACACAGCATAAAAGTAAATATTTGCCGGGCACCAGTGGCTCACAGCTGTAATCCTAGCTACTAAGGAGGCTGAGATCTGAGGATCACACTTCAAAGCCAGCTCAGGCAGGAATGTCTATGTGACTCTTATCTCCAATAAGCCACTAGAAAACCGGAAGTGACACTGTGGCTCAAGTGGTAGAGTGCTGGCCTTGAGCTGAAGAGCTGAGGGACAGCACCTAGGCCCAGAGTTCAAGCCCCACGACTGACTAAATTAATTAATTAGTTAATTAATTAAAAAATAAAAAGTAAAAGTAAATATTAATCAACTAAAATTTAAAATAATTCACATTAAATACATATACACAAGGATTTGGAACCAGTAGAAAACCTCACAACATAGACTTAGAAAAAGCTATCTCCAAGTTCTTCAGGAATGTTGCAAAACTACCTTTTCCCACAGCTACTGTCTGGATATGGACTCCTGATGGGCACCAACAATTTTCTTCCAGAAGTTAAGCATTGTTATGCAAAGAAGTAAGCCTTCTTTTCTTCTAGATACACAGTTTTTTCCCCTTCTGCTTTTAGTACTTGAAAACATGTACAAAGACTCTTTTTCTGCACCCTTTCCAGCTTTAATGGGCCATTAGTATAGCATTTCCATTACTCTGATCACATTCATTCTGCTAGAGCAAAGCATCCATTCCAAGATGTAAAATGTGCCCACTGTGGGGTCTATTCAATATTACATCCTAATTTTAGAGGGAAAAGTAGCTGTTACCTTTAATGCTATTTTATTAAACACCACAAGAAACCATTATGTGGTAGATTATAAGTTAATGCAATTTTATGATAAAGGCATAGAAATGAAAGAAAGAAACCTTTCTAAGCAAGAAGTAACATTCAAAAACCTCTTTCTCTCCATCCAGCCATTTAAGTGAAAAAAAAAAAAAAGAAATGAGTGGTTTTATCGGAAAATCTCATACCAACAGTTACATGGCGGTATCCCATCACTAAGAGTTGATTTTATACAGCTATCAGCAAAAATTGCAAACAATATACAGGTGAGTCTTAATGCCCTTTAATTTATATTTCAATAACACTATGCAACAAGACCCAAGAAATGCTTCTCGTCAAAATGGCATTGTGATTCTCATGACTCATCATAATTTTAAATGTTAGAAATGTGGAGCTTTAGTAATTAAAAATAAATAAATACCTAAGAGATTGCTTCAATCCTGAACATTTCCATTGAGCAGGTTTTTCATTTGACTTAAATCCCAGATCAATGGTGGGCCAGCATGTTTAAACAGATACTTACCCTTTGCTTAGCATTCTGATTATTATTTGTTGTAGTGTATTTGCCATTTTCCCTTTGTATTGTTAATTTTCTACTAGGTAGTGATTTGAACAATAGGACTAAGATTGTTCATCCACTCTGAATTTTCTCACAGATACTAGGCACTGGGAATTAAAGTGGTAAACACAATCCATTTTCAACAATCCTATCTCCACTTTGAGGGACCAAGATTCAAATTTATAAATACAGATATTTGGATTCAGGGGGGAAAATAGCTGTTTGAATACATATGTACAAAGTATTGATCTATGCTTGTTACAAAGTACAGGATTTGTCATCTTCATTACCAGACTATACACAAGTTATTATCCCTCCATTTCAGAAGGAAGATAAAATAATAGTCTTTATTGAGTGAGTAACAACTGCCAAGATTTTATGCAAAACTTTGTGTGTCTTGTTTTATCTCTTCTCAGTCCTCTGAGATAACATTCTTCTCCTCTTTTCTCATTAAATGTCAGACAACCTGTGTAAATGGCTGGCAGTTACATTGTGGCAGAAATATGTAGGATTCCAACACAAATTTACCTGCTAATGTATTGTGCTGACTCCAAGTCCTACAGTGAGAGCAATACCCAGATGAACACCAAAAACACTTACAAGACCTCATGTCATCAACACTTACCACCTTTTTCATTACTACTTGCTATTGATTCCTCAGATCCGAACAACATGACTAGAGCAGATGTCCCATTCTACCTAGATACCTGGTTGTCATAGTTAAAACTACTGTAGAGAGATGAAAATTCTAGGGTCTGTCCCTTTACTGCAGGAGATTCGACAGGTGTATGTTCATTCTCCACGGAATCAAACTCTACACCATTACCAGAGATCAACCTTCATCTCCACGTACAGTCAGTTACAATAAACATGGTGTGCTTGTATTTTCTTAAAAGGTGGTATTAAGTTTGGAGCATCTGAGGATTCCACATAAGAAAAATTTGTACCAAAGGGAGGAAAAATAAATCTACTGAACATTTCAAATAAATCTATTGCATATCTTCAGAATTCTGCAGTCTTTCAAATATATTTTAGACCCAGCTTAAAAGAAGGCAGGGGAAAGATGTCCTAGATAAATAATGCAAGCCTTAGGATTAGCTGGGGTGGGTGGTGATTAATCATGTAGCTTCAATCTTTTCTCAGCATCTTCAGAGAAAGCAGACCATGTGCGTATGTCCTCCATTCAAATAATTTTTCTTCAACATTGGAGCTGGTTTTACCTGGCTGGCAATTATTTTTCTAATGACATTAGGAAATCTGATTCCTTGTGTTTCCTAAGGGCAGGGTCAGATTTTTATCACACCTTCTGTCCAGTAAGCCTCATTTTATTTTTTTGGGCTGGCCCAGCCATTTCTGGACAACAGTTTCTGCTATTTCCTTTGCCTTGCTAGGAAAACCCAGTATATACCCAGTATATATTAGAAAAAGACTGAATAAATGCATAAATAAGTAACAGAGCACTGCTCTTATGTACATCGTCTTCGTCTTGCTGCCTTACCCAAGTCCCACCCTGGACCCTGGGAAGCGATTTGTGCTTGGAACCTGGTTCAGGTCTGCAACCTCCCTTAGCCTCAAGGCAATGGGGGTGGGGAGCACGGAGGATCTTCCTTTGTAAGGATCCATCTGGAAATGGGAAATGGAAGTTCACCCTGCTTCAATTCAGCTGAGAAGAACAGCATAGGAAACTGTAATGCCTTGCAAGAAACAGTCATAACTGCACACTGCAAGGATATGTGTAACCACACTTCTGCAGTGACCTTAAGGGATGTGTCCAAAATAGGAGGTTTCAAAAGCATGGTGGTAAACAAGTGTCCTGGTAAAGAGGACTGCGGAGATCAGGGCGCAAGTATTATACCTGAGGTTTAGACAAAAGCAAAGGACAGAAAATCAGAATTGCAAGACATCCAACATAGCTCTGGGTTCATGAAGTGCTAATGCCTTGGGAAGAATATGATTCTATGGCTGTTTGCATGAAGGGAAAATGTTCTGGCATGGGAAATTACAAATAAGTTGACATCACTTTCATTCTCTTTTACTGTGTGCTGATTAAAAGGCTTTATATTCTTCATCTGACTTTGAGAACTGGGTTAACCTCCCATCTCTGTACTGAATGCAACAATGTCGGTTTGGATCACTGGCAAAAGAGGTGATGAGATTTAAGTCTTCCCAACATTCTGTTTACAAAGAGGATATTTAAACACTTAGAAAGGAAGACTCACAGGAGGTGAATGAGGATTAATATGATCAAAGTAGTTTACTTGCATGTATGAAAAAAGAACACTAAAAACTGTAAAAATTGTTTTTAAAAGAAAAGGAGATAGCCAGTCACTGGTAGCTCACGCCTGTAGTCCTAGCTACTCAGGAGGCTGAGATCTGAGGATCATGGTTCAAAGGCAGCCCGGTAAGGAAAGTCTGTGAGAGTCTTATCTCCAATTAATCACCAGAAAGCCAGAAGTGGTGTTGTAGCTCAAGAGGTAGAGCACTAGCCTTGAGCTGAAGAGCTCAGGGACAGTGCTCAGGCTCAGAGTTCAAGCCCCACAACTGACTAAAAAAAAAAAAGAAGAAGGTGGGTAGGCAGGTAAGGGAGAGCAATGAAGGATGTAAGGATGATCAAGATACACTGTATGCTTATATGAAAATGTATGTATATTTGGAAATGTCACAACGAAATCTTCCTAGTCAACTAATGCATGCCTTAAATAAAGACTTGATTCTATGCTACCTGCAGGAGGCTGAAATCACACACAAAAAACACACACAAATTGAAAGTGAAGTGATCAGAAAAAGTATCATGTTCAAATGGAGATCAAAAGTGAGCATGGATAGTGACACGTTTTAGGAGAAAACAGATAGACTTTAAGCAAAGAATTAAAAGAAATGATAGATAATATAGTGATAAAGGAGACAATGCACCAAAAAGATGTGAAAACCATAAATATATGAGTTTACATATATAAGTATCCCAACAGTGGGGTACTTAAATATGTAAAGTAATTATCAATAGATATGAAGGGAAACTGCATTATAATCTTAGCAGGGTAATCTCAACAACCCATTTTAAGCAAGGGGCAGATCATCATACAGGAAATCAATGGGGAAAATTGAACTTCAACTACCCTCTAAAACAGTTATCCAATTTCTTCTCAATTACAGATTAAACATTCATTAGACTAGATTACATGCCACAGAATGAATGTCAACACACTTTAAAATATGGAAACCATAGCAATAAACATCTCAGAATTCAAAGCATATGTAAAACTATGTATCAGGAATGGGAGAAGCGGGAAAATTCACAAATACATGGAAATTAAATATATGTTCTTGGAAACTCCATCCTCATGTGAATGGAAATGGAAACACAATATAATAAATCCTATAGGATAGCAGAAGGGCAGGCTGGGAGTAGAGGTCTACATCAGTAAATACCTAGATCCAAAGGAAGTGAAATTGTAAACAACCTGACATTGTATCTTAAGCAACTGGAAAATACAGGAAGTAAGAAAATCAAAGACGAAATAAATTAAATAGAGACTAGAAAGAAGAGCACACTTAAAATACCGACAAAAGTATGAGCCATCTTTTTTCTTAAAAAGACAAAAACTTACAAACCTTTAGTTTCAGTAAAGATTTGAAGTCTGCCACCAATATTAATGCCTGAGTCTTTGACAAGACAATGATATTCAAAATGATTTGAAAGTAAAATATCAAAATTGAAAAGTCTCATTTAAATAAAATTTTCAAGTGCAAAGTGTAATTTTTAATGCATTTGAGTTCACTCAGCCCCCAATATTTTTGTCTTGAATTGTTTTATTTTTCCTCCCTCTGCTAAAAGGACCAACTCTTTACTCAAAAAGGAAACATTTTGCCTACTAAGTCTGTGAAATTGCCATATTCTTGACATTCTCAGCTCCTTTCTTTATAGGCACATTAAAAAAACGGAGGGGTTAAGAATCAACTACTATGAAGGAAAAGGTCTAAAACGATTCTCTTTCTCATGGGGATACTAAAATTCTGGGAGGTAAAATGGCAATCTCATTCCAAGTGCTCTGCAGGACTACTGAATAGATAATCATTTCAAACCATTTCTTTCCGAGAAAGATCTATTTCAGAGAAAGAAGTGAAAGAGAATGAACTTTTAAATGTCTCTTTTGTTATTTATGTGTTGCTCACAGACAGATAAGAGACGATTTTGAATGTGCTGCAGACACATTTGCTATATTGAATTCTGTATCTGCTAGTTATAGCCATGACCAAATGGGTGAGGATTGGATTCCCAAGTGGAAAATGAGCTACATAGACAAATTCAAACTGAACCCTATTGTGAGACTCTGGACTACTTTGTAAAGGAAGAAACAGAATTGTGGACTGCAGCTTGCTTAGACCTACTAATCTTGTCCCATAGGCAAGATAAGTTTTATTGTTGATGGTGCGCTTACTCTTTTGACAATAATGAATGGAAATTTGTTCAATCCTCATTTTTTGCCTGTATTGCTTAGGCTGATATTTGGTGGCTTAGATACATTTCAAACATTATATTTTCTTATATGTCTAGTTTCTGCTTTTAAAGGCTAGCCTGCACTGTATTCCCTCTCACTGAGAATAATATGTTTTATAAATTCATCCACCATTACTAATCAGTTAATTCTAAAAGTACCAATGCCTAATACCTGAGTTGGGATCTAGTGAGCTCAACAGTATTTGGTTTGGTTTGTTGTTTTGGCTGTACTAGAGACTGAACTCACTCATGCTTTGTAGGCAAGTGATACCACTGGAGCTGACCTCCAGTCCTTTTGCTTTTTGCTTATTTGTCCAGCGAGGCTCTTATGTTTTTGCCTAAACTGGGCATGGACCACAATTTTCCTATCTCCACACACACTCCCTCCCCATCTTAACTGTAACTTCAGGTGTATTCTTTGTGCCCGGCCAATAAATATTTGTTGAATGAGACAATAGATTAAGCATAGAGAATTGAATTAAAAAATAATTTCAGGGCTATGAAAGGGGCTGAGGTGGTAGAGAGCCTTCCCAGAAAGTCCAATGCCTTGAGTTCAAATTCTAGCACTTCCAAACAATAAATAATAGATGGTGCTGGGAACGTGGCTCAGTGGTAGAATGCTTGTCTAGCATGCATGAAGCCCTGGGTTCAATTCCTTAGTACCACATAAATAGAAAAAGCTGGAAGTGGCACTATGGCTCAGAGTGCTAGCCTTGAGCAAATGAATATCAGGGACAGTGACCAGGCCCTGAGTTCATGCCCTAGGACTGGCAAACAAACAAACAAAAATAAATAAATAATAACAATCATATCATTTTCACCCAAGAAACTTGTTGGACTAGTGAGGAATATACAGTATAACAATAAGATCCATGACAATTTTCAAAAATATTGTACAAGAATAAGAATTTTTAAGGTAAGAAATGTTACATGGGAAGCTGAATAAAAACAATATGATCCATGAAGTAAGAAGAGTCTAAACTTTCATGACTCAACCAGCCAGCACTAGTAAGAAAAACTTATAGCTGCATAAAGGAGGCATGGAGGTGATTTGTTTTGCTTCACATAGGACAAGAATATTCCTAGGAGCAGGATGAAATACACTAAACAAAAGCACTTCATAACAGTGTGACATTTATATATTAAAGCATTAAGGCATCTCAAGCACCTATAATAGGTGTAATGATGTTTTTTTGTGTGTAATTTGCCTTTGTTTTTCTGCTCCAGCTGTTCCTTATAAGTTAAAATAAACCACCTAAATCCAGGCAAATGCAACCCTGAGCAGAGTGTTCCTAGCATTCTTCTACCCACAACCAGATCATATCTCCAGCCTATGCTGTGAGAACAATTTACAGTTTGAAATATTCACCATCATGATGGCGGATAGCTTTTAACAGCTGACTTTTTAGGCATTCCAATGTGAAAACACTTTCTGAGATGTTCCCAAACATGCCTTTTCAAAGGATCTGTATGACATTTTCCTTCACCTTACCAAACTGCCATAAACAAGATGGCGTTCATTTATCATCCAAAGTGTTTCGATGACACGCTGCTTGGATGCCATGGTGGCAGTTAGTAAGCCCAGGGCTTGCTGGTCCACATGGAGATGGCATGTGCTCTTACATTCTGTCAACCCTGCTATCATCTAATTAGAGGCAGAGCCTTCTAATTATGTATTCCATACACCCTGCATCCCAGCCCTGGAGTCTAATGGATTGTAAGTTTGTCCAGTTATGTCTGTCTTTTTGAAGCTTAAATTAGCTGAAAAGTAACATGGGGCCAAGGAGTGATGGCTCACTCTTATAATCCTAGCTACTCATGCTGCTGAGATCTGGAGGACTGAGGTCCAAATCTAATAAGAAAAAACAATTAACCCAGACAGAACAGCCTATGAGAGCTCATGTACAGAAAGAACCAACAAAAATGTAGGCTGGAGGCATGGTTCAAGTGGTAGAGTGTCATCTTAGCAAGCAAGCTAAGGGAGTACACATCCTGAGTTCAAGCCCTGTTCTCACCAAAATACATATACAAGTAAAAATAGAACACTTCCCATTTCATTGTCCTTAGAATTAAAAGTAAAATGGTAAATGTGTGGTTACACGTCTAGTAATGAAATTTTAAGGAATTATAAAATAGTTGAGTGACGAAATAGAAACCTACAGACATATTACCCAAAACAACTGGTAAAAAGAATGTTGTTGCATATATTTATATATACACACATATGATTATATCAACAGCACTTATAAAATTATTCAAATATTTTAAACAATGTGATTTAACAAAATGTTATTATCTTTAAAAAGCAACAAGAGCAATAACAAAGCAGGTAAACTCATTTGTAAACAGTATCATCTGACATTAAGGGAAATAATAGAAGACTAAACAGAAGCTACAGATAATTCCAAAATTCCATTAATAAGACAATGAACCCGTTTATCTTCAGAGCAAAATGTCTTTGCTCTAGGAAAGTAGAAGAGATAACAGGAGGAAAGAGGAACATCAACAAAACAGATCCTGGAAAACAGATTAAGTAGTAACTGGTTTAGTAGAGCAGAAAAAGCTTCATGTGAAAGGTTAGCTTTGAGTTGGAGAAATAGGTGGTAAAGGTCAAAAACTGAAGTCTATTTGCACAGCAAAGTCCTGCAAAATCTGAAAATCACAGGAAACCAAGGCAACTAGAATTCGTGAAAGTCAAAGGGTGGATGAAGCTGGGGGTGGGGGGAGGACAAAGTTTGAAACTCTACACAAGAAATGTCAGGCCCAAGATCCTTTCAGCACCTTGAACAGCGTCTCTCCTTGCACATGGGGGAAAAACACCAGATGTACTTCTGTAGAAGCTGGAGGAAAACTAGCCCTGGACCCCAGGCTCCCCAAATGCTACCAATAGGGAGTTTACAAATGAGTGATGGATTACCTCAAAAGACTGACTTCTTAGAATGAAAATGTTTGAGAAGTTTACCTTTCATATGTTCATTTCCATACTATTGTAGAATATAAACCATTAAAAGGGGGAAAGGGAATGAAGAGGACGCCATAAAATTTGGGATATATGGAATCCAAAATTATTCAGAGAATATCTGAGATAGGAAGAGAAAAGACAAGGGTAGAAAGAAATCTTGGGATTGACTGGCTCAGTGAATGATCTAGGTAGAAACAGAGGGTTGTAAGAAGTTTTAGAGAACAAATTAAATAGAGACAGACAGACAGACAGACAGATGCAGAGACCCAGAGACAGAGAAGTGGGAGCTCAGATGGCCCTGACCAAACTTCGCTGATAAGTTTGGAAATAACTACTATTAGAAAAAGTAAGCAAATCAAGTAAAAACATAAATTTAAATTCCATAAGGTAAATGGATATTTGATATAGTTAGATGTTTAGTAAGGTGATGGTAAAAGAAAACTAGTGAAAAGTCTTTTGAACCACCCAAACAAGTAACCATAACTAGTCAATTATGCTTACATAGTCTCATGTACCTTTAAAGATCAGCGACAACAGCAAGTGCTTGTCTGAAAGAGTGAGAACAGACTGGAGAAAGGATTGAGGTGGCCCTGGTTTTAGTGGCTCATTTTTAAGATAGTTTTAAAATTGAATTTTTAATACTTTTATCTTTAAGCAGATGTGCAAAGGAGCGACCATTCAACAAGTCAGTTTGTAAGTACAATGATCAATGTCACCAGCTTCACCATTATCCCTCATCTTTCCCAACATATCACACCCTACGTTATTTGGATGAGAAAAAGAAGTTGCGATGATGTTACTCCATAAGTAATACTATATTCCTTAATGCAAATATGACTTTATGCTTTGTATTAAAGTCACTCTGTTTAACTGGGAATGGCGGCACACATCTGTAATCACAGCTACACAAGAAGCAGGGATGAGAGGACTCAAGTTTCAGGTCAGTACAGTCAAAGTTAGTGAGACCTATCTCAAAAGACTCAGGTGGCAGAGCATCTGCCTAATAAACCCTAGGTTCAATAATAATAATAAATAAAATTAAATATCTGTTAGATATATTTGCAGAATGGTTTGCAAGGAGGATATCATTATACCTGTTCAAATGTCAGAGAAATAATGGAAGCATTTTATTAGACTTACTTTTTCATAGCTAAATCATGGGATTGTGGTCACTGATTAATTGAGAAATTTTAAAATGTTTCCTTAAGGTTGTAATCAGCCCATCCTGGGGACCATTAAATTATGTGTCTGATTCTCCCAATAAAAGATCAAGACACAGTTTTGATGATCTACAAAAGGAAACATCTGTACTGAAATCGTACCATAAATCATCATCCAGGATTGTTTCTTAATTTCAGTGAGCACTTAAAACATCTAAATCTGAGTGAGCACTGGATAGTGAGAACTTCCCCCCAGAGCCCTGTGTCAACAGTGTTTGATTATTTTTTGTATTAATACTTCAAGAAGTTTTGTATTTATTGGAACTTGAGGTTTCCTGGGCTCAGGAATAGTTTTCCTGGCTGAATCAGTTATTTTATTTCCAATATCTATGGAGAGCTAGAAAGTCAGAAATGTATCAAGTCCTTTTGACTATGCATCTTCTTTTATCAGTACTGAAAATTGAACTGGGCCTCATAAATTCCCGGTAAGCACTCTACCAGGAGAGCAACATCTCCCAGCTCCCAACCCCACCCCCATCCCACCCCCTTTATTAAATAGAATCTCTCTCTCTCTAACTTGATCCTGGCTAGCCTGTAATTCAAAGTCTTCCACCCTCCATCTCTAAAATAGCTGGGATTACAGTCATGTTCCACCATGCCCAGCCTTGATAATTTACCTTCTAACAATAAAAAAAATGACTTGTATGCTCTATTATTCTTTACAGACAGTACTTTCCTGGTTTTGCTTTATAAAGACTGCTTATAACTACAATATTTATATTTAGATAAAAAATCATTTCAGCAATATCATGTCATTCCTACCAATAACAAAAACAATTTAAGTGATCTGGCTGTTTTTAACATAGCTTTGCTTACATAAAATTTGAAAGCTATAAAAATTTTCTAAAGGGCACAGGTATGGCTTACTGACTGTGTACTGAAATTATAGGCATTCAATTCCTGAGCTCATTTATTCATTCTACAACTTGTCAGGCACTGTGTAATCCGCACGTTCATTTATTTTCTAATCCAGACCTGGGACACACAGTCTGGATGGAGAAAAAGGCTACAAAAGTTTTATCTCAGGGGTGGAACCCAACTGGAATCAGAAACAAACAGCAGAAAGTCAACTTGCCTACATGAAGCAGCCGCAGGTCAGAAGAGGCAGAAGAAAGCATGACTAGTGAGGGAAAGAGAATCAATCCAAGAGGAGTTATTATTTTTCATAAGCCAGGCACATGTAAGCCAGGCACGGGAGAGTTAGCTCAGTGCAGGAGTTTGATGCCAGCCTAGGAAACATAGCAAGATCACAGATCCAAAATAAGAGATTTTTGTGATAGTGTGTGTAAAATATGTCTACCCACACGAAAGAGTATTGCTCTATAATTTAAAGTGGCCTAATAAGTACAAGAATCTACAAGGTGCCAATTGCTCAGGCCTGTACACCTAGCTACTCAGAAACTGAGATCCAGTAGATTGCAGTTCAAAGCCAGTCCAAGCAGAAAAACTTGGGGGAGATTCATCTCTAATGAACCAGCAAAAAGCTGGGCTTGAGGCATGGCTCAAGGAGTGAGGGCCAGCTGTGAGCAAACAAGCCAAGTGAGTGTGATGCCCCTGAATTTGAGCCTGAGTAGCAGAAACATAAATGAATGAACGAATACATACATACATATATTTTGCTTAATAATAAAACATTCCCAATGATTGTTCTGTTAGTAAAGCAAATTGATGAATTTTTACTAAAACAACCAAAAAAAAAACAAAGACAGTTAAAGATTTATTATCTTTAGGCAATGACAAGGGCCTGGCAAATAGCATTTCCAGTGATGAAATGGCTGGTGTTCTTATTTGGACTAGATACGAGTGACTTTCAAGCTCTTGTTCCCCCCTAGGACTAGAGTTTCGAGAACTTAACAACCAGCCTATGACCTTTGGGCCATCGTCCTGCCCTTAGACAAGTTGGGCCTTTGTGCAGGAGCTGATTGGCAGATTTTGTGAGTCGCACCGTTCAGAAGGTTATCTGAACACTGCTGTGAAGTATTAGGAAGTATTATGGCCCATATACCAAGTCAACATTCAAGGCGCTGTCAGAGCCCCTACAGACAGGAAGCTGGGATTCCGGGGGGCTTAGAGAGGTGCACGGACTTACTGCACCTGCTTGTATCATGTGGTTGGAGACCAACTGTCTTCATGACAAACTATGGATGAGAGATCCAGCACCTTTGCTTTCCTGAGCTATTGCATCTCACCCTCTGACTCTTGCTGAATGGTTGCCTAGCACATAATAACCATATTTTAGTCTTTTGAGGTTTTATATTACATTTGCCACCTTGCTCTACTTCCTGATCTTCATCGTGGATTTTAATGAAGCTCAATTTGTTCTCAAGCGTGGTTGTGTATGTCTTGGGTTAACTCTACAAGCATGACTGGTCTAGAGGGTAGCAGTATCTGATCATTCTTCAAAGGTTAATGAATTCTGCCTTTGCTGCTCAGCCTGGGATATCGATAATCAAGGAATCTAGTGAGGAAAGGAGAAGGCTGGAAGACTTTCAAGTCTTGTGCTGGAAACTGACACTGTTTACTAGGGAGTTGGGATTTCAGAGTTGACCAGATTATATGGGGGAAAAAAAAGAATCTTCAGGTACCGCACAGTGGTAAACGTCTATAGAATGCCTAGGAGAGCCGAGAAGCACTGACTGTGCGCATGTACTGGGTAATAGATGGATGCATTGTAAACATCCGGGTGTTGATGCTTATCTTGGCATGAAGGGAGAGTGGGGAGCGAAGTTTGTCTGTCTTTCAGTCATCTGGGTGCTGGTGTGTCACTAGTTGCACACTTAGGTCCCTGGCCCGGTTCACGCACCTTCCCTTGTGGTGTGCCCGACCCCAGCCCACACCCAAGATGGCTGGTCCCCAGGCGATTCCTCAGCCCCCTTTACCTAACCACAGTGCTCCAGTCACTGGCACGTGATCAGATCCTGGTCTTCTAGAGCATTCTTCTCTGGGCTACTTGTCATCTTTTCTCCTCTGGAAACATCATATTTCATTGATTCAACCCAAGAGAGTTCTGGAACATCACATTTTTAAGGTGTGAGGGGGGGCCCTACTCCCCTTCAGGCTCTCACCAGACAGGTGCAACTCCATCCTTCCTCGTCCCTTGTCACAGATTGTGACAGCCGTGAGTCGGGAGCACCGGCTTCTGGGAGTCACTTCTGTAGAATGGAGTGTCACTTCAGAGGCTAAAAGAGTGAACGCAGTGGCCACCCCCAGGAGAAAGCAGCTTTACTGCAATGTAGTTTTACTGAAGCAAAAGGAAGAGGTGCGTTCTCCATGTTATCTACCCATTTACATAGGAAACAGTGGACAGGAAAGGGACATTTTAGCACAGGACGCCATAAGCTCTCTAGAAAAGGCAGTGACTGCTACCCTGTCATGTTCTACAGGTTCATTTGTTCTGGAGGAACAGAGCAAACCTGGTGAACTTAGGCTGTCCCACTTGCTACACTGGTGTGGCTTTGATTTGATGACACCTGATGTAAACTTGCCAGTGTTTCCTTCTGCTCACCAGAGAATGGTCCAGGCATTCACTTCCTTCCTTGCTCCATCTCTTACCTGCTTTCTTCAGTATATCCTCATGAGAGAGTAAAACTATTCCTCAAAATATCACTTGTTTGTCTGCAAATGTTTTTCTCTTTTCTGCTTAAATGTGTAATTTGTGCTTTCTACTCAAACTGACACTGATAATAAAAAATGGAAAACCTTATCCTTATAAGAGAGAAAGAAATAGCAGATAGATATATAGATACATAGATTGCAAAATTCCTCTTCCTTCTACTTGGTTGGTATAAATTGGTCAGTCAGGAAATTATCTTATTATTAATTTTGTCTCTACAATAGTAGAAAATAGTCTTTCCGAATAATTAATAAAACTTTGTCATCTTATGCAACGTATATAATTAATTTATCAAATATAACCTTGGTCTCTTTAAATCATAGTTTAACTTTAAACTTTCAGTTTAGTGTAGGATATTGTTTTATAAGATAATAATTTATATTGCAAGACAAGGACATTTATTTGGACTAATAAGTTTCATAATTTCCTAACATTTTAGTATTAAAACTGCTTGCAAATCTCTGATCATTTTCAAATGGATATAATTTAAGGCCAGAAACTGTAAAGATTATAATTTCTTTAGAGAATCTCTATTTATTAACCAAAGCATATTTTCTTAGCCGTGTATCTGATCATTTGGAGCTTTATTAATTATACTGTAATTTAAGCAGCTTCCTTATCTAAGTAGTTCATGAGTATTAATGTGTAGTAATCACAGAAATTGATTTTTTGTCATTATTTTACAGCAAGGAATCTGAGATTCAGAGCCCAGTAGGAATTAGCACATTGAAACTGAAGTAATTGAAAAGAGGGTAAGAAAAGATGGAGAGGAGAATGATGAATGAATATATGTACAGACTTATATTCATACATACCTATCTATGTGTATAGATAGATATTCAATGTATATCTGTGAAAATGGAATGAGGAGACTTGAAGGTGTAGACAGGGCTGGAATGGTGGCAGGGTTGCTGGAGTGGTGACACTGAACAACATTCATTATACAGAATCTGATGTGCTGAATTGAAACCTCTAAATACAACTCTTCAAAGATAGAATATAAATGAAAGAAAAGAACTATTTATGAGGGAGTGGAAAGGGTTAAAAAAGACTACAGACTACTTTTGATAAAGTGTAACCTAGGAATTCTTTTTTTGTTCTGGGTCCGGTCATGGGGCCTGAACTCTGGGCCTGGGCACCGTCCCTCAGCTCTTCAGCTCAAGGCTAGTGCTCTACCACTTGAGCCACAGCACCACTTCCAGCTTTTTTCTTTTTGCTTATGTGGTGCTGAGGAATCGAACCCAGGGCCTCATGCATGCAAGGCAAGCGCTCTACCACTGAGCCACCTTCCCAGCCCCCTAGGAATTCTTTTATTGTGGTCTAGCAGAGCCCAGAGATTAGTTGTTATCTTTGTTTTATAGGCTTCACCATCCCAGTGCCATTTGTAGAACAGGTACTAGAAATATCCCATACTGGTCTTGGTCTTCTTCTAATTTCTTACTTATCTTTGTCATGGGACGAGACTGGCTAAAAAGCAGAGGTCAAAGGAATGCATCAGTGTTTTGAGCAGAAAAGCATAATCTGTGAGTATGGCAAAGGAAAGTGAAGGGGAATCCAGACAAAACCAAACATCTCAGTTTGATGAATTATTGAATTATTCTCTGAATGCTTTAGAGACCACCTATCTGTGGAACAGATCTCATGTTGCTTTGTGGCTCCTTCAATCATTTAGAACTAGTCTCAGAATCTTCTAATGACAGGAATTCACAAAAGAATATGACATTGAGGTGTCTTCACGGATGTAGTTGGCATAAGTATGCCACGTGAGAGCTTGAGGCTCAATGAGATGGATACAGTAGGGCATGACATTAGTCTTGCTGTTATAGGCTGCAGCAAAGTAGTATGGATCCAATTTGGCAGATCTGGCAACAATTTAAACATCACCATGGAAGCTACTACCATTTTCTTTGTGATTCAAACCTGCAGTATGGTTTTGAGAGACTATATGTAAAAGAAAGCTTAAGGTTTTTTTTTTTCCTGCATTTTGTCCATTGGGTTGTTACAAGCCTGGATAAATATTTTCTCTACAAGACGTGCAATGGTTTCTGTCATCTGCAGTGGAAATGCTCAGATAATGGCCGCACCACTCCACAGCAGGGAACAGTTCTTCATTCTGACAGGAAGTTGACAGGATATTCTCATCACATTCAACCGCCCATATGGAATTGATTTCAACACTGACCCGCTCTGAAAGCAGGAAATAAAGGTTTTACTTAAATATGTGGTAGGAGAATTGCAAGTGATTAATCTTCCTATCCATTTCCACAGTGGATACATATGTTATTTTTAGGGAATGAAACCCTAAGCAAATGTGAGAGATACCTATATTATTATATTATCTACTTAGCAGGCAAAATTGAAGGGATGGATAAGGTTGGGAAGGATGGGGGAGCATGCTGAAAAGGTGACATTGATCAAGAGGCATTATGCTCATAAAAAGACATACTGAATTGTAACCACTCTGCCCAACTATGTAAAGAGAATAAGACTCTAGTTTGAAAAAAATTAAATAGATTGCCAATATGTTTTTAAATTGCCTACAGAACAGTCAGTGATTCCGTGCACTTGTATTGTCTGTGTTCGTTGTAATCTAAAGACATTTTGAAGGCCCACAGAAATAAGTAAAACATGGCATTGTAATTAGAAAAAAATTATCCTTTCTACATAACGTTTCACTCCAGTATGTAATCAGAATTACTGTCATCAAGATTTAACTTCTCTGCTGACGGACTTATTTATCAAACACTTGTTTATCAAAAGATACAATTCATATGGATGGGACTCAAATCATTGTAATTACAATTGTGCACTTGCACCCCACTCAAAATCCAAATGAGTAAGACAAACTCTGTCCACAATCAAAAATAAGAGCTATGGCCAGGTGCCAGTGGCTCACGCCTGTGAATCTTGGCTACTCAGGAGGCTGAGATCTGAGAATCATGGTTTGAAGCCAGCCCAGGCAAGAAAGTCTGTGAGACTCTTATCTCCAATTAACCTCTAAAATGGTGGAAGTGGAGTGGGCTCAAGTGGTAGAGTGCTAGCCTTGAGCACAAAAGCTTAGGGACAGTGCCCATGCCCAGAGTTCAAGCCCCAGAACCAGCAAAAATAAAATAAAAATTTAAAAATAAGTGTGAATGAATTTCCAATAACCTTCCAATAATGACCTCCAGAACATCTGAACATCTCATAAGCATCCAAGACTATCACATTTTACTCCAAATTTTCTTATCTGGGAATACAGTGACACAGACTGTATGTGCTCCATGCCTGTCTTTTGCCAAACAGAGCCTGAGGCATTAAACGCTTGAAGCCTCCAGACAGAAATGGCAAGACGGATATGTGATAGAAAATTCCTTTAGAAAATTAGGATCCCCTCTCTTGGAGAACAACATGTTTTTTTTTTAAACTACACGTTGAGATTTTTAACTTGGAGATGTCAAGAATATGTCTAGCTGAAGAGAAAGCAGACAAGCCACGGGTCTTGCTTGGTACTTTTGTGGGTTCTACTGTGAGTGTTGGAGGGGGTTTGCCCAATGAAAGGCAGTCAGCCATTTTCAATGCTCTATTCCCCAAATCTCAGTAGATGGAAAAACAGAATTTGAGGGACAGAGTGAAGATGGGGAAAGCATCTGAAATGGAAGTTCAGATCGATTTGCATGAGCCTTCGTGTAACCTTCTGATAGATTTGGTGTTCCAATCACTGGGAGAGTTGTCCGGACAGATGCTGAGGCCCATCCACTGTAGATCTGGGTGTATGGTGAGGCGGGAGGGGGAGGGAGGGTCTCAGCAATGTTCACATCTAACCAGTGCCAATGCTCTTATCTGGTCACCATACTTTGAAATCCAACATATTATATAAGTGGGCTTCCATCATGTATCCTTGTCAAATTAGAGAACTTGGTGAGGGCGTAGGGAGCGATAATTAAATTCTACCATTAGGAGTGGATGATTGAATAAAGCAAATCATAACCCTATGCAAACAGGAAAAAAAATTACAGAAGAATACCTCTCCCTCCCTTGGAGTATTACTACGTCTTTGTAGCTCTCATGTATTGCTGTCATTATGGCTACTTAATAATCCAGTGTCTAAACCAGAGGAGGCAGCCCACGTCTTCCTGTATGAAGTCAGTCCATTATTAGAGCAATGGCAGAAACAATGGCACATGTGCATCCAACTCAGTCTCCCTACAGCGTTCTGCAGCAAGCTTCGCATTCTCAAGCAAGCCAATACTCGCATCCTGGACATTGACTTGATTTACCAGACACTACAGTGCAATTCCTCTTCACATTCTCAGAACCACCACCACATAAAAGCAGCAATTGTATTATTCCAATCACATAGCAGGGGAAACTGAGCTTTAGAGATTCAGCAAATTTCCTCCAGATCACAGGGCTGAAAATGTCAAGGCTGGAATTTGAGCCCTAATCTCTCTGACTTCAAAGGCCTTTCTACATAAGCTAAGAGGTCTCAAAGAAGCAATTGGAAACATGTTTTTTCTTCTGCCTTCTTGTGGTCTTCACTGTAGTAATGCATTTAAGAAATTAATATTTTTTATATTTCTTGCTCATCCAGGTTTGTTTTCACACACTTACCACAGAGGACAAATACCAGACACATTTTAATGCGCTATCTCGACGTACTGCCTTCGGTGATAACAAGAATCAGCAGTTCATGCATTCCAGGCAATGTGTCAAATATTGTGTCTCATTTTATTTTCAACAAGGAATTCTGCAAGTATCACTTTTACTCCCACTTTACAAATGAGTAACAAGAAATAGAGAAATTAGGTCAGATTTTTAATCAAGAACTACTATAGAGCACATCTAAAATACAAAGTCTCTTTGTGTGTGTGAGTGTGTGTGTGTGTGTGTGTTAGTAGTGGGGCTTGAACTCAGGGCATGGTTACTATTTTTCAGCTGTTTTGATTAAAGCTGGTATTCTATTATTGAGACACAGCTCCGCTTCTAGATTTTTTTTTGTGGTTTCTTTGCATCTCATGAACTGTCCTGCTAGGGCTGGCTTCAAATTGCAATCCTCAGATCTCAGTCCCCTGAGCAGGTAGAATTTCAAGCATGAGTCACCAGTACCCAGCTGAGCTCTGACTTTTCAAACAGGAGAACTCCCACGAAGCACAACTCTTTCATAATTCCTCTCTTCAGTTCTCCATTACTTCAAAATGGTCTACTATTAAAATACCCTCACACTTTGTCCCTTAACTTCCTATTTAAAGAAAATGATTGATTAGCCTGCTAACACAGCCATGGGATTTTTCCAGAGACATAGTCACTCAACTAACATAGTTTAATTACTTGAATTTGACACATGACCAGAGTGTGGTAACTTTAATATATTTTATTTGAAGGTCAATCAACTGATAGTTATACTATAAGTAGCATGTGAATTTGATCAAATGTATATAATATCAATAAAATAAAAATCAATATGGTTGCAAATAAAAATTGTAAAAACAGAAAGTGGTGTTTACTTCTTAACTTACTATTTTCTTCACATAAAATATGAGGGAATTAAGAGAAAACTTTACCAATATCAAGTACAGTGACAACAGGAGATCTACCATAGGGGGAAGAATATACAAAGGAAACAAAGCAATCACATAGTACATTAAAAACAACAGCAACAAAGAAGAACCACTTGTGTCCATATCTTGGGGTTCATTTCTTTGAGCATCATCTTATATGGTCATATGTACATAGCTTTTGAGCTTTTCTGCTCATCTGATAAGATTATCCTATACACATACTAATTATTGCAAATGAGGGAAAACATGGAGGAAAAACCACAATAGAGAAAAAGAACAAATTGTGTACAGGGTCTAATGAGAGCCTCTTTTCCCAAAAGTTGGTGTTCATATTAATATGCTTCATTGTATATAGTCCTTTGCACTAAGCATTTGGGATCTTGAGATCCCCTGTTTAGAGCATTTTCTACATATTCTAGTTCTTACAGATGAGGGAGATCATGTGACTTGCTTTTCTTTGGGTCTGGCTTACTTCATTTACTATAATTTTTTTCCAGGTCTTTTCATTTTCTTATGAATGGAGCAATGTTATTCTTTCTGATGGAAGCACAGAACTTGTGTATATGTACCTGGTATTGGAGTAAAACTGCCTATTGGCAGTGTGCATTTCTACAAGTTCTGGCAAATGCATTAAGTCACATAACTATCACCATGAGCAAGCCATTGAATAGCTTCATCCTCAACAAGAACTAATTATTTATACCCTTCATCTTCATTTTAATCCTCCATCTCATGTTCTAGGAAGCCAGTGGTCTGCTTTCTGTCTTCACAGTTTTCCCTTCCCTAAAACATAATGTGCACAAAATCCTTTTGCTTGCATATATGTGTGTGTGTGTGTGTATATATATATATATATATGTATATGTATACATATATATTTCACTGCTTATACATAATATTGCCTTCCAGTTTTCCCTCTATCAATTACTACTTCATTTAATGCCTAGCACTTACTACTCTCTAAGAGTATCATTTTTAACTTCGCATTTAACCTGTTTTATTTGTGCTGAGGTACAGCAGCTGACATATATGACATTCTGTGCAAATTAAAAAATAAGGGGCTTGGAGGTTTAAACAGAAGCCATGCACTTAAACAAATTTTAGTCTGCAAAGGCATTTTGAAGGTGAAAGATTAATAGAAGCCTTCAATCATGCTAGTGAACAGTACAACATTCAATGGTACTGTTCAATTACAGATATGATATATTTTAACTGAAAAGGGAATACACAGGAGCAAGGGGTGAGCTATGCAAATTCACAAATTTACTTTGTGAATTTTTGTTGTACATTATTAACAGCATTAAAAAATAAAGGAAAAATTATGCTTGTCTATTTGTTGGTACCTCTGTGAATAGCAGGTTTCCTTAAATGAGAAAATCAGTGAAACGTATTTATAAATACAATTAAATGCAATGGAATAGATTCACCCATTGTGCTGTGCAATTAAATTTTGAATCAATGTGATTACTACTACTAATTTGTGTATAAATACAGAAAGTTGTTATGAAGTAGAAAACTCACATACTCAGTACATTTGACTCTAAAACACCTTACATCAAAATGTGCTAAAAGTTACAGCAAGCAAAACAACACTGTATAAAAACAGACAAGCAGAGCAATAGAACCAACTCTGGAGCCAAGAAATAAATCCACTTAGTTACAGCCAACTGATTTCTGGAACAAGTGCCTAAAGCACAAAAGCAGAAAACTGGATACCCACATGCAGAAGAATAGAACTATACCTCTATTCCTCATCTATTACAAAAGTAAACTCAAAATGGATTAAGAATGTAATGCAAGGCTTCTAAGCAATAAAAGTACTAGAAGGAAGCCCACAGGAACTGTTCCATGACACTGGTTTTGGCAGTACATTTCTGGACATGACCACAAATACACAGATAATAACAAGGTACAAATAGACAAATGGGATGGCATTAAACTAGACTAAAATGCTTTTTTGCAAGACAACGGAAAAAAGCAACAGATGAAGAGATAATCTACAAAATAGGAGAAAATATTCCCCAACGATATGAGTAAGGGACTTCCCACCATGAGGCCCCCATAAACTTATTATTTGAGAGCTAATGTTGTAGCATTTTCAACAACAGAAAAGCTACTGTACTGTTTTCTCATTTTGGATGAAGCTATTGTTTAAAACTATTATACATATGACAGACGTATGGCTTTATTATTACTGTAGTTGTGAAATAATGGGAAGTTGTTTGACTTAACAGGAGTAAAGGCAGCAGAACTACATTTTCAAAAAGTATTGTGGTTTCCTCTATTTTTAATACTTTGGAAGTACCTGTCAGCAGAAACATTGGCATCCTAATGGTCTATTTTAAGAAAATTTAAATCATCATTATGCTGACAAATACAGCCATATTCCAAATATGTGTATCTCATAAAGCTAATACATATTCAATGACTCATTAAAATCAAACATTTAAAAACATCATGATTCAAAGCCCAATACATATTTCAAAAATACCAACATCTCTTAATGAAAGGATTGTATACTGTACCATATGCAAGCATTTATCTCATTTAATAACGATGATCACTATAAAATGCCTCTTAATTGAAGGAAAGAAATCATTACACTGTGTATTTCAGCACAATCATTTATTCTTCTCTGTGAAATTCAGTGTGGTTTGAGATACTTGAAAATTACCATATATTAAATGCATAATCATTAGGATGGTCCTGGAGACTGTAAACCAAATTTATTGATTTTAGTAAATGTTTAAAAGTTGTAAGCACTTTTTGTTCCTCTGAAATAGTGCCCAATGGCTTAGTGTTCTTTGCCCATTGGTCCCATAGTTCAGAGGCCAAAGAACAATTGCAAAGCAAAGTCATTTATCTGTCATATTTGATTCCTTTGAGTTTCTGGATCAAAGAGGACTAGTAAAGCCAGTCTCTGTGAGTGATAAAAGTGGTTTCTAAGTTCTATAATCGCTATTTAAAACTCAAGAGCTAGACTTGGCCAACTCTGATCAAAGGATTTTAATCCCAACTTTTGCTGTAACAAACTCAGGAAGTGATATGAAAGAAAACCCTTTCTAATAATAGGAAGAGGAGCTGGAAGGAATACGCTTAGCAAGAGAAACTGAAGGCAAAGAACTGAGGATCTGAATGAGAACTAAGTTCCACGACTGCTCAGGTTTCAGGCAGAAAATTGGACAGAGAGAAATAATATCATAGAACCCTTACAGAAATCCTCACATTTCTCAAAGGCTATGAAAGAATCAAAGATGCTCTAGACCAAGAACAAGTCTTTTCTTCCTCTTTCTGGGAATTTTTGGCAACTTCACAGGATAGGTTTGAATGTCACATGCCTGTAGTGTTTGGCTGGAGTACTATTAGTATATTGCATCAAATAAAATAGAATCTAGAGATGTTTCTGAATGTTCATAATGCAGAGAATGGTTCTCCATTGTAAAGCCTCACATAGTCCAAAATTGTAGTAGTGTGCAAAGTTAGAAATTTCAACTATACATTAATGTTCTGTTTGTCTGTTGTCTCCAATTTGGGGCTATGGGTAAGGTGAAGGGAATTTTCTAAACAGATTAATGTGAGATGTCATTCCTGGTTCCCTCCTGTCTGTTCAGGTATGCAATGGTTCCAAACTTGGGTATCCATTCAAATGTGTAATCAGCCTCATAACTTCTGCAGTCAGAGGTAAGGGCTAAGGAGTGGCTCAAAAGATAAATCATTCCATTCAACAGAGCTTGAATGTTTACTCACAAATGCCTAGTATTTACTACGCACAAGTGGTACAGTATTATATAGACATCACCTTTGGTGGAGAAGAGATAGAGTATCCAATGGGGCCATTATTCTACAACAAATCTTCAGGTGCATTGTCTTTGAAAAGTGAACACCTTTCTAGATCCATGGAGACGATACCATAGGTGTGAAGTTCCTGAGTAGAAAAGTGTTTCTTGTTTGATTAAGGAACATTTGGTGAGTGGGGTTAAGTAAGTTAGAGGAAAGATGGCTGACAACCTTGCTTATAGGTGAAGTCTATAAGAGAATTGTGGATTATTGTGAGGATTCTTCATGTTTAAATAAGCTACATGGGAAGCAATTAAAGGTGGTGAGTACTGGAAGTTACAGTATCCACATGAAAGTGATTCCTTCACCTAATCTTCAGGAGAATGGAGACAAGCTGGAACTGCACTCTAAATGACAGCAGACCAGATTTTTCTCTATGTTACTGGGTTTAAATTCGGGGACTTTTGCTTGCTGCTTGCTAGGCAAGCACCTTACTACATAAGCCATATTCTCAGCTTTTACTTATTTTTCAGATAGGGTCTCATGCTTTAGCCCAAGGCAGGTCTTGGAGTGTAAATTGATCACTTTACCTCTGTAGCAAACATAGCTGGTATTATATGTGTGCGCCATCACATTCTTTTCATTTTTTTTTGTCCTGGCTATCCATAAAATACAATCCTCCCATCTCTTCCTCCCAATCAGCTGGGGTTAAGGAAGTGAGGAACCACACCAGGTTCAAGATCAAACTATGCATGAATCCAGTAATTCAGCAGGAATAAGGGGATAACACTCACAAGATGAAGGAAAGTGGAAAGGGACAGGTGTCACTTATGCTGTTTTGTTAAGGATCTAGAGTTTGGTTTCTAACATATTAACTTTGAAAATCTTATCAATTGGGCTGGAACACAGCTTACAAAATGCACTAGGATATCAGCAGAGAGATACGGGCTGAATTTAGTCCTTGGAATGTTTTGTACAGTGGTGGGACTTATTGCTATCACATGGTTAATATCATACAGGACACTGACTCTAGAAGACTTGTGTTGGTGAGACATGGTTGAATCCAGCCTCTTGAGATTATTTGACGCCCCTGTACCAGGCTAGTATGCATATGGCCAATGAGCCTTTAGCATCCTGCAAACTTGACACTTTTAATGAGAGAAGACCATAGAGTGCCGCAATGTGACCAGGATCAATAGCTATCTCACGGTGCACGGTAAACCCAGTTTGCCCTTCGGAAGTGATCTCTTTGCCAGGTTTTCACTAAGCTAAGGAGACACTGTAGCTAAAGAAGGCACCATGGAGTAATGAGATTTGTTGAGTATGGTTTTCCATGTCTTATGGCTGGAAGGAAAAAAAAAACCAACTGTGATATCGAGGACACCATTGTGAAGAGGTAGAGATTTCATCTCCCAGCCCTGAGGTTGACATGGGGCTCTAGTCACTCACAGCATCCTTGGGGAGTGGTGGGGGTTAAAAAAGAATGAGGAGAAGGCAATGTTTACAAGAAAAGGCCCACACAGGAAGTTCTCAGGTTAACTTGAACTGGGGACTTCACATTGTCTCTGTGCTGAGTGAAAACAAGCTAAGGGGCAGGAGAGCATCAATGAAGAAGAAGTAGAAGACGTGGGAGGTTTTTGTTTCTGCAGTGCAGAAATTTTCCACCCCATGCTCTCATGGCATGCTAGTTCTAAAATTTCCACCTGTGAGATTAAAATATGACAGAAACCACCCTACTTATTTTCTGGTTAGAGGAGACGTCAGCACCCATTGATTTTTTTTTCTCCCACATGGCACAAAAATTCTAGTTATTTAAATACTAAAAGAAATGTATTTTTCTGTAAGACTGGGTCTTTGAAACATGGAAGAAGAAACAAAGTATATTTCAAAGGCATTTCCTTCTTGAGATTCACAAGAGAGATGAGAAAGGTATTTTTACCCAACCAGTTCAGGAGAGCAGAGGATAAAGCCTTGTGGGCTCTGTTCCCAGGATTAGCACACACTTCTGAACCAGCTTTGACTGAGTCAGTATCAGAATTTCCAGTTGACACCAGTATAATAAACTAATAGGAATTTATATGGATATGCCTGTTGACACTCTTACATACAAAGCAGGATTTCCTTTGGTACTTGTATATGTCAATAGTAGGCTTGAACTCAGGGCCTCATCTTCTCTCACTTGGAATTTTTGCTAAAGGATGGTGCTCTACCACTTGAGCCACACTTCTGCTTCTGGCTTTTGGATGATTAAGAGGAAATAAGAGTCCCAAAGAGTTTTTGCTTGAGTTGGTTTTGAACCAAGATCCTCAGATCTCAGTCTCCTGAGTAACTGGGATTACAGAGTGAACCACCAACACTTGGTTAAGCAAAACTTTTAGGTTCCTTCAAGTCTTAACACTTCATAAGAAAATATATTTTGGAAGTGGTGCTGCGGCTCAAGCGGTAGAGGGCTCGCCTTGAGCTGAAGAGTGCAGGGATAGTGCCCAAACCCAGAGTTCAAGCCCCACGATGGTCCAAAAGAAAAACAACAACAAAAAAGAATATGTATTTTATTTTGATTACCTTTAGTAACCTGGAGCAACCTTGACTTAACATACTGTTAATTTTTCTTCTGTCAAGGATTGTCTGGTTACTCATTCCTTCACTTTACCTCTTCTTCTCTATAACTTATTCTCTAAGTTCTATCTGTAGAAAATAATTTTGCCCTTAGTCAACTCAAAACATTAAAAAAATCAGTAAAGTCAATATATTAATACATTTCTGGGTTTATATTCTTAGCAACTGTTTGGGTAGAATTTTTTTCATTGTTTCTTATGGAATTAGGAAACTTCATTATGCATAGGATTTTACTCAGTAAAATCACTGCAAAGCCTTGGGCAAATTAAGCACAATGGAGAATTATTTCCTCCATATTATGGCTGTTTATAGTTTGATAAGGGACTGCTATTGGCATTTAGTAAATTTTTTTATGTGTCAGGCTAATATCTTTGAAACTAATTTCTTAATCTACCAGAGTATTGATACCAGAAGTACAGATGTAAAGTTTTATTGCAATTATTATTATTACTAGTATCTTCATCAGAATGGCATTTGATGTAAACTTCCAATATAAAGTGAAAAGCTTTATTGAGAGAACAGAGGATCTACCAGTTCTCTGCATAATGAACTAATATTTACTATGTGTATCACGGGTGGGAATTCTGCTAAGCACTGAAAGAATAGGGCTGTTTGCATTCCCAGGAGTCTGAGTCCATGTAAGAGAGAAGCCAGTGAACATCTGGGAGAAATGAAATTTGTCAGTGCTGTGTGTTTCAGTAGCCATATGAATAGAGCACTAATGAGGTTCCAAGAAAGCTGATAAAGGCACTGCCTCATGACGGTCTGGAAACAAAACAAAAACCATGTAGATTAAATACATGAATGGGGAGGGTGTGGGGGCGGCATGGATGGTACCCTGGAATAGAAAAAAGGGGGTATGAAACTGAAAAGACATATCAGAGCTTGATTGGATACAATCCTCTAGTCATTCAGAGAAAGGTAGAGTTTATCCTAGGAAATAGAAAAGTTTGGGGCAGCTGAGTGGGTGGGGATTTGTGGGTTGGGAATAGAAGGATGCTTATTTAAATAGATTTCCATTTAGGAAGCCCATCTAGTGGTGAATTGACTTGTAAATGCTCTAGATTAGAAGCAGGAAGGCCATTCTGAAGGTGATTGAACAGTTTGAGTTAGAACATTACAGGGTTTAAAGTTAAACTCAAAGAAAAAGAGCAATCGGTCTATTACATGGATGTTACAGTGACATGACTGTGTCAAATGGATGGAATTTGGTGTTTGGGACAACACTGGAAAATGTCCTGGGCAGCAAGCTCCTGGCAGGCACAGAGCCCATTTCCACTGTGATTTTGGAGAAGCTGTTTATAAATAAGAGGCAATAAACTATATGGGTCTCTAGCATCACACACAGTGAGACCAAAGGAGGACACTCTTAGGAGAGGGGCACAAAGGTGCCATGCCTAGATGTTCATTGTATCATGTCCTCCCTCCCCTTCTACTGCATGCACATGCACCTATGAAGGACTGAATGCTGCTCGATACACTGAATCTCTCACTAACAGGAGCCCTTTGCTGTTACCATAATGTACCATTGCAATGAGGTGGTTGCTGAGAACTTGCTATGGATGCTTGATTCTGACAGAGATTCTACTGCTGTCTTCTGCTCCTAAGAGAACCCTGAGTCTCCTGCATGACAGTAGGAGCCTACTGCTGAGACATCACTAAGACCAGGAAACATTGTTACTCAAGGACTGGCCCTATCCCTCAATGCTCATGCTTGGGTTCCTCTTCTGTCAGCCTACAAATCTGGTTTGAGACTTCAGATAGTTGTTCATGGAGAACAGAGCTCAGCTCCACACCATGGCACATTTTTCTGACTCTACCTGCCATACTTTATTGAGCAGATATAATTCTAGTTGTTAATTAAAACCTAGTAGCAAATTTAAAAATAAGACCTATTAAGTATGATTTCAATTCAGACAAGGTGAGAGAGAGAGAGAGAGAGAGAGAGAGAGAGAGAGAGAGGATAGAGGAGTGAGTCTGAATCTTGATTTCTGGCTTCTGCAACTAGATGGACCAAGTTTTCAGTACAGAGTACAATCAAGCTTGGCAGTCTAATTTGGAACACAAAGAGAAGAAAAATAAATTCTCTTTGAGTAAGCTGGCTTCAGAATCCTGAAGTAAAGTCAAAGACCATTTCTGAATAAGAAACAAGTTGTATACTTTTACATCCTGATTTAATGGTCTTTCAATAATTATATGACAATTTCTATGTGTCCATTACCTGATTAACCTGAAAAAAAATCACTGAAGAGTTGCTTTATTCCTGGATGATAATGGTATTTACAGATCACACGCAATGTTGTATATAGCACTCACTAAATGGTGCTATGAATAAATCTTCCTTACACACACACATACACATACACATATACACATAATTACTACAGGTGTCAGAGAGGTATAATCAAGTTTTTCTCTTCTGATCATCATAGTAGCACACCATTCTTTAAAAAAATTGACCCCAAATTTTCACTTACACAAATATATCTTGTAATAGAGTGGGAAAAAAATGAGACTAACTTGAAAATTGAAGTATCTTCCATTTACCCTACAGGGTGGGATTGCTGGCCCCCTACACATGAGATCGGAGTGAAAAGGATCATCACTGATCCTTTGTGAGGGAAATGTTTGCATCTAAAAATATTTCCCTAATGGAGCTATTGCCCAAAGGCCAGAGTGGGTGGGAGGGTGAGGAAATTGCCAAAGTGAAAATTAATCTGTAAAACTCAGCTTTGCAGACAGGCTTTTTAATTGTTGGACTCTGCCATAGGAATTGGAGATTTGTTTGGCCCAGAGTGCCAAGCAAAGGCTTCATGCAACATTAGCATATCTGGTCATGTCTAGCTCTAAATTCTCATGCTGTTCTTCTTAACTTCTGAGGTGACTGGCATTGGACTCTGAGACTTCCAACTAATGTGTTGACTTTTGAACAACAAACAACAGCAGGTATGGCAGTGGCTCACACTTTTCAAAAGAGCAAACTTTCTTCAGAGAATTGTGGCTATGATGCAGATGTACTGGTCTGAGGACCATGATTCATCTAGTGATATTTTTATATACATTGCTGAGGTTTTGATGATTTCTTCAGAACTTTTGGCTAGGCAATTGTGACCTTGTCAAGGTCACACAATTCATGACCAATTGTAGGGTAGTTCTTCTGCCTGTAAAGGACCTATATAAAGTAGCAGTCTTCAAAGAATCAGAAAGCTGAATTAAGTAGTTAATAATGTTTTGCTCTCTTATAGAACTATGTACAAGTTAATTAAAGATGTAGCGTTAGAGGCAAAATTTACTCAGGAGGGATACACAGTTTATGGAAACAGTTCAAGCTTGACGCTTGAGGTGGAATTATTTTTCATTGTTCACTGGGTTAGCCAAAGAGGCAGCAGCATTCAAAACTTATAAACTCACAAAACAAAGATTGAGGCATGAGGAAACATAACTAGTTGACAGAAAAAAATTCAGCTAAAATGCACTGAAGCAGAGAGTGTAAATTGGAATCGGAATGCAACTGTTATTTGGCAATCTGAGAACAAACTGATTTCCATATAAAAACTCTTATTCTGTATACTCTCCTGGGTTGAGGAATAGTTACTCAGAGCACCAAATTAACCAGTCATTAGCTTGGGAGGTAAGAAAAATGTTGGAATTTGACAAGCTTTCTGGTAAATAGAAGAAAGAAAAAAAGTGTCTCAAAAGTTGTTTGGGCCAGGTGCTGGTGACTTATGCCTGTAATCACAGATACTTGGGATACTGCATTCTGAGAATGAAGGTTTGAAGCCAGCCCAGGCAGAAAGTCCTGGGGCACTTATCTCCTATTAACCACTGGAAACCCAGAACTGGAACTGTGGCTCAAGTAGTAGAGTGACAACCTTGAGCAAAATGCTCAGGGACAGCACCCACATCCTGAGTTCCAGCCTCAGAATATTCTCTCTCTCTCTCCCTCTTCCTCTCTCTCTCTCTCTCTCTCTCTCACACACACACACACACATAAACTCTCTAACACACAAAGTTGTTTGCTATAGGATGTGAGACACCAGTGTGCCTTCCAGCTTCTGTTGAGTGACTCCATCTTGCCTAAACCAATAATCAACAGAGATTTGATAGCTTAACTACTGCCTTTCTGAGGTTCACAAAACGGTTGAATGCCTGTTTTCTGGTTAAGGAAGGTGCCATCTTTGTCATCTTCCTTCTTCTCCCTCTGGGACTTCCTCTCATCTCAAAGTCATGTGATAACCTTTGGACTCAGAACAACTGGCTGTGGTAGGCGCTTGTCCTGCAGGCCTTGTACACTTAGAACTGCCCTTTTGAGACACATACATGCTTTGGCACTTGGAGAGAGAAAACATATATCCCTTCTGAAAACATTTTATCATTGCATTTCCTGATTTTTGCTTTCTTACATTATACAATTTTTCCCTGGAAGAGATATGTTAATTATTACAAAATTCCAAATCCTCAAATCAAATAAGTTAAAAAAGAGGAGGTCTTAATCATGATTATTAAAAATAGCAGAGCTGAACGGATCTGGGAAGATGACGGAGGAGAAGCTGGAGGCTAAACAAGCTCTCACATAGAAAGCAGTTTTAGTGTTCCAGTGACCAGTCCTAGGCCAGAGAATCACACCAAGTGTACCATCACAATACAGTGTGTCCAGAGAGGGAAAATCCAGGCAAGGAGACAGATCTGAGCACTTGCCAGTAGCCACGGCTGTGGTGGCTGCAGTGGCTGCGGTGGTGGCCATAGCCGCCATACCTGCAACACAGAGAGTCTGGGACAAAGGCTCCAGACACAGCCAGCAAGCAGATTCTACTCAACAACAGCAAGGACCAGATATCTTCATCCTGCAGGACCAGATATCTTCATCCTGCAGATCGTAGACTAGAGACGACCCAAGAACAAACACTCCAGCGTGAGTAGAAGCCTGACATCCTCACTCCTCCTCAGGGAGCAGAGGAGAGAACCCCCTCCCCCCAACTACCGGAGATCTCCATCTTTGATACTGACAAGGCCTGACTGAGCTGCTAGCTCCAACTCAGGCCTTGGAAGAAAACAAAAGTCATTTAGCAGGTCACAGGAACCTGACATGACCTGACCTTCCAGGCTCAGCTCCACCCAGGAGAAAGTCACTCAGCCCAGGCAGAGATAAATCTGCCCCAAAGGAGTGGCTTGCTTCCCTGGGTAAACAGAGCCAGAGGCTGCCCCTCCCTACAGCAGCCTTGACAGTCAATTGAAATTCAGTAAACATAAACCCTGAGAATGGCTCCAGGCAGGGCTCTGTGAGTGTCTCAGTAGCTAGCCCCTCAGGGAAAAGCTACAGTTTGCTGAAAGGCCTTGACCCTACCCAGAACCTAGCCTTATCACAGCATCTCCAAACTAGAGGAAACAGCCGTCTCCCTCTTTTGTGATATTCAAAGCAGATCTCCCTCCCAATGAACTAGCCTGGGAGGAGGATCACAAAATCCTGGGTAAACAGAGCATTGTTCTGCCTACTCAAACAAACTGACTTAAGAAACCAATCAACCCAAAGGAAAACCAAACATCACAAGCAGACCAGAGACTCCACCAAGAGACTGGTTACAGACACAAGGGAGATACAGGATTGAAAGACCCTAGTCCTCTAGGATTCTTTCGTCAACGGGAGGGCGCCCCAGAAACTCAGACTCCAGGCCGGGAGATGCAATAAGCAAGAGGAGTTTATTTGAGATTTGCTCAAAGGGACTCTCTGCCTCAGGAAGGGAGAGAGAGTCCCGAGCAGGGGTTACAGGCATTCTTAAAGGCAAAAACCACAAGATTAGCATATAAAACCAGGTGTCCGGGGATTGGCCCATTTAAAAGTCACTATACACTCCAGCAATCATTTTTACTATGGGGAAGTTTATAACACTCTTTGTAAAACAGTTGGCTCAGGGCAAGTCTAGGGGGAGCGGTCACCCTGGAGGGGAGTTTACATAGTTACAGGCTTGTGATTGATTAACATTTGGCCTAGTTTGCTGGACTTGCCAGGTGGTCCTTATCTTGGGTCCCATTCTTGGGTCCCATTTGGCCACTTGGGGAATTTACTTGTTTGTTCTTTATCTATGACCACTTACCATGTCCCCAGCTGGCATCTGGACTCCGAGACTTTTTTACTCAATTCCTTATTTCCAGAAGGGAGGGGGGTTAGTGCTAGCGTGAGCAAGTTTACAAAAGTGAAATCAGCAGTTAGCAATTGTAAAATGTAACTCTAATTTTTAATCTTTCAGGATCTTCCCATCCACTTTTCCCCCACAAAAAAAATCAAAGAACTCTTTTTTTGTACCATTTTTTAAATTTTTAATTAAAAATTGTTTTCTGTTAATCTTTTTTTCCTCTCTTATAATTTTTATTTTAGGTGTATATGTGTGTGTGCTCTTTTTAAATCTCTACTGATCTTTTGGTGCTTTTTTGTTCTTTCTCATTCTTTTCATTTTTTCTCTCTCATTCTTTTTTGCGTGACTTAATTGCTGTTCTGCTCATCCTCAGCTATACTCATCATCCATTATTAGACCTTATCCCCCATTGTGTTCATACTTAATCCAGAAATTTATTACTCAATTCAAAACCTCTTAAGCTTAAATTTCTTAATAGCAGTATTATCTCTTTATACCTATATAATTTTTTAAGAATTTTTAGTTTTTAGTTTTTTTATGTCTCCTTTCTATCACTCCCCTCCTCTCATCCTATCCCCGTTCTTCTCTCAATTTCACCTTTAAAATTAGATAATTTTTAAGTTTCACTTTTTAACTTTAAATTTTTTTTCCATTTTTTTCTTCTCTCTTTTTTGTTCCTCTCTCTCTCCTATCATTATGTCCAATCCATTTCCCTCTTTGAGATTAGGACTTGGTAAATTTCACTCTCCTTTTACATTTCCACATCGCTCTAATCCGATTTTTCCCATTTCTCTCTAAACCTAATAATTTCTGGTTTGCCAAATTCTTCTTTACTGTTTGTTCTTAGCCCATTAATACATAGTTGTTCGATATTGAATAGATTGTATCTGTTGAACTAGATTGTATCTGCAGCATTTTCACTGTGCAACTACAGGACTTTGGTTGATGCTTGCCTTAAAATAGTGTTCGAGCACAAAATTGGTGTTACTGTCATACCAAATGGACAGAACAAGCCAGAAAAGCACAAGAAAAATGGCAAGTCCGGATATCTCAACTCCCACTCATAATAATCAGGTGACAGAACAGATAATGAATAATCCAGAGGAGTGTTCCCAAAAAGCTCTACAAACACTACTGGTAAACATGGTGAATGAAAATTTGAAAACCTGCAAAGGACTCAGTGTGAGTGTGATATCGACAGAGAGGAGGCAAACCAAAGATAAATACAGGTATCTCATGAGTGTGAGGAAGCTACTCAAAGATTGATACAGGAATTGTGTGAGCAAGTTGAGAACAGTCAAAGAGAACTACAGGAATTGCATGAATGAGAGGAAGCTAATCAAAGAGTAATACAGGAAGTGAGAGAGCAGGATGAGAATAGACAAAGATCAATAGAGGTATCCATGGAATTCATAAACAGACAGCTGAAAGAATTCAGGGATACCACAAAGGGGATGCTGAATGGAGCCCGACAGAAGTAATGGGAGTCCAAGGAAACCATAAGCAATTAACTAAGTGATTTGAGAATAAACACTGAATATCAAATGAAGGAAGTAAAGAAGTTCATACAAGATCTAAAACAAAGCTCCAAAAAAGAATTTCAAGCCATCAAACCCGACCAATTATAAGGAAAATAAATAAAAAACAAAGTAGAAAGTCTTGACAGTAGGTTCGACCATGCAGAAGATCGAATCTCAGGGATTGAAGACAGCCCAGTTATTATAGAGAAAGAACATACAAGTATCCAAGACAAATCCAAGAAATATGATAGATCTATTCAACATCTGGAAGACACCATCAGAAGGCCTAATCTGAAGATAAGCACCTAGAGAGAGAAGTTAATGGTCCAGGAAATTTGTTAACAGGATCCTAGCAGAGAACTTCCCAAACATGCAAAAAGACAGACCTATTCAGATACAAGAAGCTTTTAGAATCCCAAATAGACCAGACCAGAACAGGACATCCCACTGTCACATTATAATCTGCAGAGGATCAATTCAGACCAAGGAAAAAATCCCTAAAGGTGTCAAGGAGAAAAGATTAATCACCTATAAAGGGAAACCAATTAGAATTACCTCAGATTTCTCAGCAGAAACAATTAAAGCAAGAAGAGCCTGGAATGACTTATGCCATACCCTAAAGACAAACAACTAGCAACCAAGAATACTGTACCCAGCTAAACTCTCCTTCATAACCTAAGGTCAAATAAAAACCTCTTTAGCAAAGAAAAACTGAAACAATATATCTCCACCAAACCAGCCCTACAAAAGATACTTAAAGATGTCCTACACATAGAAAATCAACAAGACCACAATAGAGGCCAAGAAACCACACCCAAACTGAGAATCCAAGAACCACAGGAAGAACTCAGTTGCAGTAGCCCCCAAGAAGGTGGATAAAATGGCAGGAACTCCCAAATAGCTTTTAGTCCCATCTATCAACATTAAAGGCCTTAACTCTCCAATTAAAGGACATTGACTGTCTAGTTGGATTAAAAAGCAAGATCCTTCTATCTGTTGCCTTCAGGAGTCACACCTTGCCCATAAAAGCAAACACATTTTGAAAGTGAAAGGCTGAACAAAATCTACCAAGCAAATGACCCCATAAACAGGCAGGAGTTGCAATCCTAATATCAGATAAAATAGACTTCAAATTAAAATTAGTGAAAAGAGATAAAGAAGGACACTACATACTAATTAAGGGATCTCTTCTTCAGGAGGATATTACAATGCTAAATATCTATTTGCCAAACAACAGAGCACCCAAATTTATCCAAGAAACACTACTTTCTCTCAAATCTCACATAGATCCAAAGACATTAATTGTTGGGGACTTTAACACACCACTATCCCAAGTAGATAGATCAACTTGGCAAAAACTCAACAGAGAAAACACAGATCTAAACAACTGCATAGATCAACTAGATTTAACCGCTATCAACTGAATATTTCACCCAGCAGCATGAGAATACATGTTTTTCTCAGCAGCACATGGAACATTTTCCTAAATAGACCACATTTTATGTCACAAAGTAAACTTGTTCAAATTCAGAAACATTGAAGTTATACCTTGCATTCTCTCAGACCACAAGGGAATAGGCAAATTAGAACTCAACACAAAAAGCCATCAAAGAAAGTCCTGTAACACATGGAGGCTGAACAACACACTGTTGAATCACGAGTGGGTCATGGAAGAAATTAGAAATGAAATTCAAATGTTCACGATATTCAACAAAAATGAGCACACAAATTGCCAGCTCCTCTGGGACACAGGAAAGGCAGTACTCAGAGGCAAGTTTATAGCTCTGTGTTCCTACATCAACAAATTGGAGAGATCTGAAACCAACAATTTAATGAGACATCTGAGCCTCCTTGAAAAAGAGCAGCAAGATAAACCCCAATCCAATAGGCAGAAAGAAATAATTAAAATTAAATCAGAATTAAAGAATTAGAATTTTAAAAAACCATAGAAAGAATCAACAAAACAAAGAGTTGGTTCTTTGGAAAAATTAACAAAATTGACAGATACTTAGCAAATCTTATCAGAAAAAGAAGAGAATACACCCAAATAAATAAACTCAGAGATGAGAATGGAAACATCACTGCAGAAACAACCAAGATTCAGAACATTATAAAGGAATACTTCTCAAACTTTTATGCTCATAAGTTTGAGAACTTGACAGAAATGGACCTTTTCCTAGCAAATGTTGACATGCTGAAACTAAACCAAGATGAGTTAAACCATCTTAACAGGCCCATATCAAGCATTGAAATAGAAACAGCAATAAGAGACCTCCTAAGAAAAGCCCAGGACCAGATGGTTTTACAGTGGAATTCTACAAGGCCTTCAAAGCAGAGTTCACACCAATATTCCTCCAACTCTTCAATGAGATTGAAAGAGAAAGTTCACTACTGAACTCATTCTATGAAGCCATCTTAACTCTCTTCTCAACAAAATTTTAGCTAATCGACTTCAACAATTCATCCAAAAAAAATCATACACCACTATCAAACAGGATTCATTTCTGGGATGTAAAGCTGGTTTAATATATGCAAATCAATTAATATAATTCATCACATCAACAAGAGCAAGGATAAGAATCACATGGTTACCTCAGTAGATGCAGAAAAGGCATTTGACTATATCCAGCATCCCTTTATGATGAATGTTCTGGAAAAAGTAGGAATCCAGGGAACATTCCTCAATACAATAAAGGCTGTATATGACAAACCTACAACCAGCATTATACCTAATGGTGAAAAATTAAAGCCATTTCCTCTAAACTCAGGAACGAGACAAGGATGTCCACTCTCTCCTCTTCTCTTCAATCTAGTATTAGAATACCGAGCTACAGCAATAAGACAAGGTGCAAACATAAAGGGGATCCAAATAGGGAAAGATGAAGTAAAACTCTCCCTCTTTGCAGATGATATGATCTTGTATTTAAAGAATCCCATAGACTCCACTCCCAAATTACTCAAGCTGATTCAAAACTTTGGCAAAGTAGCAGGTTGTAAAATTAACCCTCAAAAATCAGTGGCTTTTCTGTATGCCAGCAATGAGGAAAGTATGGTTGAAATCAGGAAAGTAACTCCATTCATAATAGCCACACAAAAAATAAAATATCTAGGAATCAACTTAACCTTAGAAGTGAAGGACCTCTATGATGAAAACTTTAAAAACTTGAAAAAGGAAATCAAAACAGAACTGAGAAAGTGGCAAAATCCCATGCTCCTGTATTGGAAGGATCAATTGTGAAAATGGCAATACTTCCCAAGGCTACCTACAAATTCAGTGTGATACCTATCAATATTCCAACCTCATTCTTCAAGGAAATAGAAGAGGCAATCCAAAAATTCAAATGATCCTTTACAAAAAGAACAGTGCTGGAGGAATATCAATACCAAATTTCAAACTCTACTATAAAGCCATAGTAATCGAAACAGCTTGGTACTGGTACAAGAACAGACCTCAAGGCCAATGAAATAGAATTGAAAACCCAGAAATGAACCTACAGACCTATAGCCATTAATCTTTGATAAGGGAGCTAAAAAAATAGAATGGAAGAAAGACAGCCTCTTCAGTAAATGGTGCTGGAAAAATTGGTTAACTGCTTTTAGAAAACTAAAGCTTGATCCTTATATATCACCCTGCACCAGAATCAACTCCAAATGGATCAAGGACTTCAGAGTCAAAGCAGACACTCTGAAAACATTAAAGGATGAAATTACAGGTCTCCTTGGCACAGGCCCAAATTTTCTTAATAGAGACCCAGAAACACATCAAATCAAAGAAAGGTTGGACAAATGGGATTACATGAAATTGCAGAGCTTCTGCATGGCAAAAGACATAGCTAGCAAGATCAATAGAAAGCCCACAGATTGGGAGAAGCTCTTCACTAGATATACAACCAAGAAGAGACTCATATCTAAAATATACCTGGAACTCAAAAAATTAAATCCCCCAACAACAAATCTTCAAAGAAACAACTGCCCAATAAATAAGTGAGCTAAGGACTTAAAGAGAAACTTCTCTGAAGAGGAAAGAAGGATGCTAATAGACACATGAAGACATGCTCAACCTCCCTAGCCATAAAAGAAATGCAAATGAAAACAACATTGAGATACCACCTCATCCCAGTTAGAATGGCTAAAATCAAGAACTCTAATAACAACAGATGCTGGAGGGGATGTGGACAGAAGGGAACCTTACTGCATTGTTGGTGGGAGTGTAAACTTGTTCAACCATTTTGGAAAGTAGTATGGAGGTTCCTCAAAAAACTCCACATAGAGCTCCCCTATAACCCAGCAATCTCACTTTTGAACATTTATCCAAATGTTCACAAACAAGACCATATTAAAGCTACCAGCATGACTATGTTTATTGCAGCATTATTTACCATAGCTAAGATATGGAGCCAACCCAGATGCCCCTCAGTAGATGAATGGATCAAGAAAATGTGGTATATATACACAATGGAATTCTATGCCTCAATCAGAAAGAATGACATTGCCTCATTTGTTAGGAAATGGAAAGACTTGGAAAAAATTCTTAAGTGAAGTAAGCCAGGCCCAAAGAAGCATAGGTGCCATGTTTTCCCTTATTTGCAATATCTAGTATATTTCTGAGACAAGCAGAAAAGGTCAGATAAATTGATGTTAGGTGAAATGAACCCCAAGATAAGTATTCAAATGTTTTTTTTTTCTTTCATGCGATTGTTTCTAACATATTTATAAGATGATTTCTTTGTTGCTTTGTATGTCCCTCCCCAATGGTACAACCCTTGCTTTCACTGTATTTGATGTTGGTATAATTTGTGGAAGGGAAGGGAAAAACACAAATCGTTTAAATAGGGTTACAGGTGGCCCCATTGCAACAATGAGATGTACAAGTAGTTATATCAAAAAACGATGGGGTGGGGGAGCAGGGGAGATGGGAAGGGATGGGGAGGGGAAACAAACGAGGAGACAACAATGCTTGATAGGAAATGTACTCATTATCTTGCCCATGTAATTGTAACCCTTCTATATATATGGTATTTTCACACACACACACACACACAAAATAGCAGAGGAACTTGTCATTATATACCAGTCTAAGCAAAAAGAAGAAAGTGGAAAAAATACCATCTTTTACTTCCATCAACAACACAGAAAACATAAAATCAGTGCAGTTAGGATAGCTATATGTACATATATACATATATATGTATATCAAAACACAAAATAGCTTATGTGTAAAACATTTTTTGTGAACCATGTACATTTTACCTACCAAGCTGTCCCTAGAACGAATTATCATTCATTGTGAATAATAGATTTCAGATCAATGTCCATATGGTGTTTACTACATCTTTTATAATGTCTGCATATGTATACACATATTAAGTCTGCATCCTCAGAAAGTGTACTGTGAGAAGTATATACTTGGAAAATTATAAATTAACTAAAGTGGCATCATTTAAATGTTAAAACAATACAATCAGTAAAAGGATTATAGAGTGGATCATCCTTAGTTTCTTGGTCTGCATCCACTCAAGTTGGTCAGTAATCCTACCTGGAGCAGAAATATGCTACGGACACCAATGTTACACAAATCATAAATTCATGAGCCAAAAAAGGTTCTTGTGGTTGTTTTACTCAACTAGAGCCATGCAGAGATCTTAGCTTTTTCCCCATGTTAACAGATAAATGGAAGTAGCAATAATGAGTAGAATGCATACTGGGTTTAAGTGAAATTATTCCACAAATACTATCAGCTATAGAACATGAGTGATAGACCAGGGCTTTCACAAAGGAGATATCAGTTCTTGGGCCAAACTCAAGGACAAGCTGTGGTTTTCTAGAGAGCAGTGTTGAACAGGGTGTTGAGGTCAGCTAGTTTCACTGGGAATGCTGACTGACAAATGGCACCTATCATCATCAACTCATTAGAGATTTGCTTGTTTGGGATATTAAGTTAGGAGATGGCTCCCAAAGTCATTTTACTTTATAAACAAAACTCACTAGAAAAATAAGCAGAAAACATTAGTATTCGTTTAGGCATTTGAACTTGCCAACACAATTTTCAGAGTTGATATTTCAGTTATGTTGGGGATTTTGTAACATCTCTCCTTTGCATAATTTCCTTTCATCTAACATATGCTACATTTTCAGTTAAAATAGTGTTTCTCCTTGTACTTTTCTTCCTTAGATTCTAGATTAAAATCAATCTGGTCATGTATGATCATAAACATTGCTGTTAAGACTAGTTATTTGTAAGTAAAAAAAAACAAAAAAGAACAATCACTGTCATTTTCAAAGTGTTTATAAAGCTAATAGAACTTTACATTTTCATTTTTGTTTTCCTGTTGTCATTACAGTCTTGGGGATACTAAGCAAGGGCCCTATACATGCTACAAAAGCACAACCATAGAGCTGTGCCACCACCCCTACAAAGATTTACATTTACCAGTCTAATGACTGAGGCCAATAGCTCGAACCCCTTCTATTTCTTTTTAAGTTTTTTTGGGAAAGTTCTAGTTTAGTTCATGCTCAAGAGAAATAACAGCAGTGGGAAGTTCATTGGATATTGATCATTACAGTTTCCCTGATGAAAATGTTTCAAAGGAGAGTGTCTAGATGATCTTAAGTTGTAATGGATGGAGGAGTGGGGGAATTCGCAAAATGGGAGGTATGGTATAATTCCTATGTTGAAAAGACAACAGTTGGAAACAAAAATCAAAACTTGAAAATGGAGAGTACATCTGACCAGCTTTTAACTGTCTGTGGGGCTTTGAGAAATTCATTTCTTCATTTAGCACACTGTTTTCATTTGATTTCCCTGCAATGATACCAACCTGAACTACTTTTTTTTTTTTTCTGTCAGTCCTGGAGCTTCAACTTAGGGCTTGAGCACAGTCTCTTTGCTCAAGGCAAATGCTCTATCACTTTAAGCCATAGAATCACTTCTGGTTTTCTAGTAGTTAATTGGAGATGAGGGTTTCACAGACTTTCTTGCCCGAGTTGGCTTTGAACCATGATCCTTAGATCTCAGCCTCCTGAGTAGCTAGGATGACAGGCATGAGCCATGGGTGCCTGACTTGAACTCACCATCTTTAAGAGGAGGAAATAAAATACTGGACAAAATAAAATAGTTATGCGAAGGTTTTTGTATGTGCGTGTAGAGACAGAAGAAAAAAATAGGGGCCCTATCTATCTTTACCAACTCTTTCATTTTAATAATTATCCAAGACAGGTAGCCTTCTCCCATTTGCTTCTAATGGAAGTTAAGATTTGGTAAGATAAAGGATGCTGAGGAGTTCAGCTATCTGGCTGAATCGGGGCTGGCAGCATTTCATGGGATTTGGCTTTTTATTCCATGAATAAGCCCCTAGCAATAGTCACTTGGCTAGAACACCTGAGAGCTTCTAATGAGGACCGGGAAGAAAATGTCTGCCTGGAGACCTTCCAATCTCATCAATAAAACTCAAATCTAAATTATAATCAGAGAGTGGGAAAGGATCCAAGATAAAATTATAAAACCAGATACCAAGAAAGATAGGGAGAATGATAAAGAGAGTGCAACAAGTCAGCTGTGCTTTGTATTTTGTGTGGTAACAGGACAGGAAAGGGCTTCGGAAAGCTCCCCCTGGTGCTGGTAGTGTACACTAAGAACCTCTGATTAAAAACCAAGTATTCTGATTTTAACAAGGGGACACAGGCACACATTTTATAGATATAATCTCAAGGCTTCATGGTTCATATCTGACTAGAAAAAATGACATTGGGGAGATGTAGGCTTTGTTGAAAAGATTGTTCAGAATAAACCTACTGTGTTATTCTTATGTAAACATGTGAAATTTTTTATGTAGACAAATAACTTTTATGTAAGAACTTATTTAAACCTGCTCAATATATTATCTTATCTTTGGGGAGAGATTCCTATCAGTCTCACTGGTTAAAGATGAGTAAATTGAACTTAAGATGGAAGAAGACTCAAGGCAAGCAAAATAAAAAGTAGGAATTACGTTTAAATTTACACATTCCCCCCACTTCTAAATTGTCTCGCTCTGTGCTTACATGTTCCTACGGTGTCTCTCTGTAAAGATGATTTCAGAAACAGTGCCTTTTTCTTTGAATAATAGAAAGAACTGAATAGAATATCAAAAGAGTTAAACCAATGTGTTGTTTTGCTAGTAATATTTCTTAACAATTAGAAAAAGTAACCAATGAAAACTTTACCAAAAGCATGTTATTCATCCATGAAAAAAAAACACTGTAGAAATTTAACATATAATACTCATTGAGTTAAGGTATAGGATCCTACAAAAACAGCAAACATATCCATCACTAGCCAGAGATTGTTGTCACTGCCTTTAAAATAATATGAATATTAAGGTTCATGAGGTAAGAACTTTTAGCATAATACCTATTCTCTTAGCAAATCTTAAATATGCAATACTGCTAGGGATGGGCATTACGCTTTGTAGAAGATCTCCAGAACTTTTTTATCTTATATAATTAAAATTTCTACACTTAGCCCTCATTTCCCTATTACTTTTACTCTACACCATGGGTAGCTTCTCTTCTGCTCTCTGAATTTGTGAGTTTTATTGCTTTAGATTTATGGCTGATTGAGATCATGTAATATCTGTCTTTCTGTGTCTGGCTTATTTCAATTCCCTTAGTGATCTTTAGGTCCAGTCATGTTATTTCAAACAGTAGGTTGTTCTTCACTTTTAAGACTCCATTGTATGTCTACACCACATTATCTGTGTCAAACTGTTACCAAGATAAAATAATTGTTAGGCAAAACAGAAAGTCATAAGGAAAGGTGGCCTCATCACTTTAATATATTATCAGAAAAATAAAACATTAGATCATAGTCTAACATAATATATGCTGAAGAAATATATATATATGTACATATATATATATATATAACAGAATGTATCACAAATGATAGAACAAAGACTAAAATGGTTGACAATGTATCTATAAAATGCACCAGTAAGAAAAAAATAGAGAAGTGAAAATTTCAATGAGATTTATGTATCATTAGGTCCTGTCAAAAAATAAAACAAAATGCATTCAATCAAGTCTGAATAAAATGGAGCCCTATTAAAATAATGCAGTAAAAATGAAAGACTAGAGAGACACTTTTCACAGATTTTTAAGCCTTGTTTTTGAGCAAGAAAGGAAACAGATAAAATATACAAGTGCCTGGGCATGAAGGTTAACAGTCTGATACTAGCAGATGATATATTTATTATTTGTTTATCTTTTCTTCCCAGGAAAGTAAATTCCAGGATAAAATATCTAGAAGCTGAAGCTAAAAGTCAAAGTGATACAAGATAACATAAAAGTATAAAGAAGAACACTATATTATTTCATATTTCTAATATTGAAAATAGATATGTTAGCATATGGATGAATGTGTCTTGACATCCTGCGATTTCATTTTTGCCTAACAATGGGAGAAATAAGACAGTACTTGAGAAATGAACTATGAAGTATATTATTTGAGAATATGATTGTATCATGAACAAAATGCTAAGTTTGTGTGGTGGACTTGCATATCAACAAGCCAGCATGAGTATATTAAAACCAGTAGCATATTTCTTTTCTATTGTTTGTTTAATCTGCCTTCATAATGCAATTAAACTGAGAAAATAATGGAAGTATAGAAAACATGCCTGGATTTAAACAAGATTTCTTATTGGGCCCTACCGAACAAATGAAGAATATGAAATCACAACATAAAGGAAAAACTAACTGAATGGTTTACTTACAGAATATGGATTAATAATGAAGGCCAAGCTGCATGCTGTTCATTTATAATGACTGCATTCAAATAAGACAGCTAAGCTACATACATATCTGAGATAGGAAAGCAGATTATAACCATGGATATTCTGTCTGACACAAAGGAGAGTATCGGAGAGAGCAGGGAAATGTAAAAAAAAAAATGTAAGGGCACGGGGCACTGGTGCTATGTCTATAAACTCAGCTACTCAGGAGGTTGAGATTTGAGGATTGAGGTTCAAAGACATGCTGGGCAAGAAAGTCTGTGAGACTCAGATCTTCAATTAGCCACCAAAAAACTGAAACTGGAGCGGTGGCATAATATCACTAGAGTATCAGTCTTGAGCAAAAAAATTATATAAGATCACAAGGCCTAGAGTTCAAGTCCCAGGACCAGAACAAAATAATAAAATTCAAAAAATAAAATCAGCCACACAAAACTTTTACCAGTGATATGGGAGGCTCAAGACCAGGTTGAATTTGCTTGAAATGATGATAGTAAAATTTTGTTGCTGAAAAAAAATTGATATTTTGTAACCATCCTGTTGATTTTAAAATGGATTTTCAATTGGCCAAACCTGGACTAAAATTTTTTAAATGCACCAATTCACATTAGAGATGAGACATTGCACATTACTAGAATGTCAGATTGCAATAGAAAATGAATCTTTTGAGGCCAATATTCCTCTATCATTCTTACCATGTAAAGCAAGGGTGCTCTGCTCTCACCAGGCCACAAACAAGTCCCTGTGGGTGTCTATGAGAAAAAAGACTATGGCCTTGCTGTTTGGTGTACTGGTTTTATAATTATCCTTTAGGGTGATAGAAAATTTAGTAGAGCAAGGTTGTGAAGTGTTAAATGTGGGGCTGATAAAGTTAAGGTATAAGAAGTATATCCAATTTTTCAGAAGAGTGGAAGGAAAGTAGATAACAAACATGAGAACATTGGAGGTGAGGGAACCCTGCAAAAAAAAAAGCTGATAAAGTAAGCAAATCATTTTTTCCCTTCTGGCTCTAAACTTTTATTTTTTCAAATATATATTTTTAGGTCAAAGGAGGGTGGGAATAGAGGGAAAGAGAATGATGGAGGACAAATAATAGTAAAAGACGTGGTATCTATGCAGGAATCTGGCATGAAGAAGCTTCCTGAAAGTTACAGGTCCATTGGGGGTTACAGGCTATGCAGAAGAGGAGCAATAGATGAGGTTAATCTGGCTAAATTATAATATAGATACATGCGGCTTACCAGTTTGAAATTGCTGTGTGTAATAAATACATGCTAAAAATAAGGGGAAACGAATTACAGGACAGTAAAACAAGCTATCTTAAAGGAAGAGAGAAGATCAATGAAGAAGGTGAGTGAGGGTGAATAGTACGGAAGGAAAATAGGAAACTCTATTGGAACTGTTTAAAGAAGCAGGAAGAGAAATGAGAGAGAGGGAGGGAGAGAGAGAATCTAAGTAACATGGGGAAAGCACACAGGGGTCGGCAAAAATACATTTGCACATGTGTGAACAGGCATGAATGCTCAAGCATGCGTGTGCACACACGTAGTCATCACATAATACAGCATAGTGCTTTTGTCTTGGACAAAATAGATACAAGGATTATTGAAATGGTTACTTGGCAATTCATGTTGACAAAAGTCTTGGACTTTGAGTAATGAGTTAGATGTTAAGACATAAAGAACAGTTTAAGAGAATATGATAATTTTTAAAATGAGAAAGAGAACCACGTAGGTCTTCCGTTTGGCTTTTTCCTCTCCTTGCTGAACAACATTGCTTTCTTTGACAAAAGAACGTCTGAGGGTAATGAGAATAATTGCTGGAACTTTCGGTGTAAGATTAAAATCATAAATAATTTAAGGTTACCCATTTATACTATCTACAGTTATCATTTACTGCTCCTGCTTTCTTAGGGGGAAAAATAGAACTTCATTTTAAGCAGTAGCAGCATGGGATACATTTCTTAGATTAGCTAGATAAGGAATTCTTGACATTTGGACTGTAAGCATGCTTCAAATTTAAAACATCCACGTGACTTCCCCCTATGGAATTGTTTATGTCATACTACGGCCTCACTGGTATTTCTTGCTACCAATTTGTTAAGAATAGTTTTTAAAAAGTATCACTTGATAGACTCTCAAGGGGTTTTGTGTTATTTTTTTCTTGGAAGGATTAACAATACAAACACCTTAAGATTTAAAACAATATTAACTTTCAGGAAGCAAATTATAACTGAGACAGATAAAAGGGACTCTCTCTGGGGCACTGCAGAAAGAGTTAACATTGTTGAAACACTGTTTTAATTGTGAGCCTTAATTGTAAGCACCATTTTAATGTTTATTTTGCTTTTAAATAAGCTAATAGGCTGGGGGCCAGGGCAATTTGACTCCTTAATTGAGAGCTATTTGGCCCTTCTCTGGTGTCCCTGGTATTATCAGTGAAGGAATTTCAGTTAAACTACAAAGCAATCAGAGCTTCTTGTTTGTGAAGCAGAATTCTGGCTCTGCAAGGCACTATTCCAGCTGACTATTTCACACAGATTACACCAGATATTTTGCTATCACCACCTTGGTAAAGCCCAAGTAACCCTGAAGCTATTACCCAGAGAGTGGCCACTTCCCCAAGTGGCCTCAAACTGGGCGTGTGATTGGTAGAAACATGGTCTATTACTTGCATGAGGTACTACTGAGATTGCGTCAAGTGTAGTCCCTAATTTGCATGAAAGATTTCACTATGATTGTTGCAAAGAACTCATCTGCATGAAGAAAAATGAAACCCAAGGACAGTCTCCAGGACCTGAGTTCAAGCCCCACAACTGACGAGATAATATTAATAATAAATAATAACATAATAAGGCTGATCAACTCACTTTGTGAGCCAGCTGGAAGACAACTTTCTGTGTCTTTTAACACTGCACTTCATACGAGCCTTCTCTTGAGTGACCTTTAAACTGTTATCATTAGGGGAGTGGGCTGAATAGGTAACAGAAAGTCAACAGAAGAGGAGAGAGAGGTGGCAGCAGAGCTAAGACAGCCACAAAGGCAGTTGGACCAGTACCGGTGGTAGCAGTACTAAGTAATGAGAGAGCACCTGAGTAGTTCCTGAGTTGGTCTGTCAACAGAGCCAGTGGGCTTTGAAGAACTGAAGAGGAGAAGCTGCAGGCCAGGCTCACTACATGAGCACTGGCGAGCTGTCAAGCCTTCAGACTCAAGGGTCTCCCATACCCTAGTATACAGAGCTGCAGCACTCACCATACGGGAAGGTTCTGGGTCCCAGAATGCGAGGTCTGTAGATGACTTTCCCTAGCAGGCTGCTGCCATCTTCCACGGCTCTGAAGCTGAGGATCATGACAGTCCACAAGTTCAGGGCCATTGGTACTTGAAGCTGAGAGTGCCAAGCCTTGAATCTGAACACCTCAAGTCATAAATCATTAGCTTCCAAAGCAGGGCTTGGAGCTATCAGCCAATGTGCCTGTCACTTCCTGGATTGCTAGCACCAGAAGAGTTCCTTCTTGCCTGCCTGCGATTTCTACCCAGGGAGAATGAAGGAACCAGCTGATGGAGAACATACTGCCATTTTGTGAGTGATTTGTTATTTTGAGAGGAAATGGAGACTGTATGCATAATTAATTCAATATTTTTTGCACTTTTTGTCTTGGCAAAACTTTGGAAGGGGCAGGTATGATGAATATGCTGATAAACACTTCAAAGTTTTCCTTAGACAATCATTGATCCTCACCACACCTAGGAACTTATAAAATGCAGTGATAAAGCTTGTAAAAACTCTCTGTTACTTTTTTTTGGGGGGGGGGTCTGGTCGTGGGGCCTGAACTCTGGGCCTGGGTGCTGTCCCTCAGCTCTTCAGCTCAAGGCTAGTGCCCTACCACTTGAGCCACAGTGCCACTTCCGGCTTTTTTCTTTTTGCTTATGTGGTGCTGAGGAATCGAACCCAGAGCCTCATGAATGCAAGGCAAGCGCTCTACCACTGAGCCACCTTCCCAGCCCTCTCTTACTTTGTTTTAAATGGAGGAGTATGACACTTGAGGTTTTTAATTTTTTAAGGGAATAAGTGAAGAAGCAACATTTATAATTTCATCTGTAAGTTGTTACAAGCGCCCTACCAACCACTGCCTGTAGCTTGAACAGCGATCTATCATTTATGAGGTTTTTCTGCTCTCTGTCTTCATCCCTGATTCTTTGTGCTTGATTATAATTCCCATTTTGCATCAGCCTTTTCTCCACCTGCCCAGTACAGCCTGTCTCCCCAGGTCCAGTTGTGCACCGCCTGGATTTATCACTTCCTGTATCAACCCCTCAGTCTGACCTAGTCTACCCAGAGACCAATCTACCTGAAGGAATAGTCTACCTTCCATACTGATGACAGTGTGTGAGCCATAGAGGGGGCTCAGTGAATAATGAATTCGTTTCCAAGACAGCATTGTGATGTTTACAGATTCCCTAGAAGAGAATTTCTTATAGCATCCAGGCAATAAACACTTTTTTCCACAATGCCATTGCTACCTGTTAGTCTTGCTCTTCCTTCAACTTTTGCAACAATAGAACTAAAAATAAATGGAGGAAGGGGAATAAAAGCATTTTATTTTCTGGTTCAATGATGCACACATTATATTACAAGGGCAGAATGAAACACCTCTAAATCCTTTTCCATTTTTAGTGTTCTGCTTGACCTTTGTAAATCAGCTGTACGAACTATGACATCTCCAAAATTTAGATGGCATTTCACACAGGAGATTCCCAGTAAATAAGTAAATAAGCACTGCCCAAAAGAATAATTTGGTTTCTCTACTTCAACTCATACCTCTTTCTTACCCTTTCCTAAGGCAGCACCAGATACTCTTCTTAGAAAAGTAAATCAAGCTGGGCACGTGTGGTTCACGCCTGTCATCCTTGCTACATCTCTGCAGATTTCTTTTTTGTCTATTGAGCTTAATAAGATGATTTTGTTTTAATTCTCCTGTGCCGTGCTTCAATTAAACAACAACAATACTTTCCTCAGCTCCTAGCCAGTGGCTCACGCCTGTCATCCTAGCTACTCAGGAGGCTGAGATCTGAGGATCACGGTTCAAAGCCAGCCTGGGCAGGAAAGTCTGTGAGACTCTTTTCACCAATTAAACCACCCAAAAACTTCAAGTGGCACTGTGGCTTAAAGTGGTAAAACACTGGCCTTGAGCAAAAGAACTCTGGGACAGTGCTCAGGCCCTTAGTTCAAGCCCCATATTTACAAACAAAACATATACAAACAAAAACTTTATTCATATTTATCACTAAACCAAATGCAGCAGGAAATGGTGGAGGTCAATAGGGGATCAGATAAGGAACAGTCAGGCTGCACAACCATTGTTTAGCTTTGTTATAATGATGATATCTTAGAAATTGGAATTCCAGGTTACGTGGCGGAAGGGCTCTGGGCTACTTCTGTTTATCCTTGCTAGCTAATTGGAGATAAGAGTCTCATAAACCATTCTCCTAAGGCTGGCTTTGATCTTCAGATTTCAACCTAGGATTTTTAAAAATTTTTATGTATGTATATATTTATTTATTTTGCCAGTCCTGGCTAGCCCTCTACCACTTGAGCCCCAGCGCCACTTCCGGCCTTTTCTGTGTATGTGGTACTGAGGAATGGAACCCAGAGCTTCATGCATTTGAGGTAAACCCTCTACCACTGAGCCACCTTCCCAGCCTGGATTAACTAGAATTTACAAATCTGAGGCAACAGTACTGGGCTGACATTTCTCTTTAAAATCTCAATACTGGTATCAGTTTGATTCATCTCACTACTGCTCCCTTAAAACACAGAGCACTATCAGAGAAAACACTTAAATCAAGTCTCCTCCCAGGAAATGTTTTCTAGTACATAGAATTTTCAAAAGAGGACTTATTTACCTTATTTACCTATTCTCATTAGCTCAGTTAGGTGCAGTCCACCTAGAAGACACATATATTTTATGGATTCATATCGACCTTTGTTAATATTTCTATTCTAATTGTGTGTGTGTGTGTGTGTGTGTGTGTGTGTGTGTGTGCTGGTATGGGGCTTGAACTTGGGGCCTAGACCTTGTCTCTTAGTTTGTTCAACTCAAGTCTGGTACTCTATTATTTGATTTATAACTCCACTTCTGGTATTTTACTAGTTAATTGGTGATAAGAGTCTCATGGATTTCTTTCTCAGCCTGGACTGGATTTGAACCTCAGTCCTCAGAACTCAGCCTCCTAAGGATTACAGGTGTGAGTCACTGCTCCTGGTTTCTATCCTAATTTTATCCAATAATGAATGCATTTGACTATCCATTTTCCATCATTTGTATTGGCATAATGTGTATACATAGCTCATATGCCTGCATTGCCCTAGTGTTGTGTTACCATTCTTCTCATATTGAACTTCCTAGCACTCATTTAAATTTGGCACTAGCCCTCTCCAACTTGAATTCACTGTTTCTGATGTGAATCTAAGCATAGTTTCCTTTATTTTGTTTTCTGTTTTAAGAATGATCTAATTTCCATAGTTTTGAAACTTTCCCTCACAGTTACACGAGCAATGGAGAGATGTATGCATCTTGATCTTGCTGACATATTAATGGAAAAAGCAAACTTTTCAATTCAAAACTATAAACTGAAAAACTAACCACCATCAATGGCAGAATTTAATCTTTCAACTCTATTCAAAGTCTTAATTTCCACCTCACTGAAGAGAAAAACATAGAAGATGGATGAGTAACTAAAGATTGGGGTGAAAACCAGTCCATGCTTTGAGACAATTTTATAAGCATAGCTTATTTATGATGTTTGAAGGTGTCAATCAGATATTGCGTTCAAGAAAAAAACCCACTAAATTTAAATAACACTTGAAATTCTAAAAGAAAAACAGAACTATTTGAATTATATCTGCTAATCAGAGAAATAAATTTACATATTTGTGACTTCCTAGTTATCTTTGGACAAAAGCAGTATTGTTTTTCTAGATATTTCTTTTTGAAGTATGGATTCTGTAGGCTCAAGTGCTAAGATCCATGTCATGTCAGTCAAGTAGAATTGTTTCCTGTGGTGTGGATCCTTTGGATGGCAGTTCAAAGAGAACATATTGGGATAAATTTCTGGAACAACTTTAAAAGAGTTTCTTGGACGGTCATCAATTCTAATAATTACTTGGCTTGTAACATAAATAATTTATGAACATCTCACAAAAATTAATTTTTCTTACGCCATGGCTTCAACAGATTTTAGGCCATGTCATCTAAACAGAAAGCCAAAATTCCACAACCCCATCCCTGAGGACATTCACAAAGGATCTAAGGATAATGAATTCTCATCCTTTGAGCTTTCCTAGGAATTAGATTAGACACAACCAAATCCTCACAGAAAGTTCACAAAAGAATTGTTGTCTCCTCATCCTGACAAATAAATAGGAACCCAAGGATGGCAAAGGCACTCCTGGGTTCACATACAATTGTCAGAAAATGTTAGAGACTATGTTCCTTAGGGCCTTGGGTTGAGATGATAATGAGAAAAAATGGTATGCTGAAAACAAAAACCAATAAAAACCCAACTTACTCAGTATCTGTTCCTTGGATTCCAATCCCAACCATAAGATCATACAATCATATAGGAGTATCAACTAAACAAGTCATTTATTTATAGGTTTATTTAGTTGTTGGCTTTAGTTTTCCTTAAACAACAAATGTTTGTTGCTCACAGTTTGAGAAGATGGTCTTGCCAAACAGGCTGTGAGCATGATCTGGGTCCTACAGAGGTTGTTTTCCTAGTTTACAGATAAATCCTTGTTTGCAAGCACTCTCTTAGAGCCTCTCCTTAAGACAGTGCACCTCCAATAATGACCATTCTCATGACCTAATCACTTCCCAAAGCCTCCCATTCTAAGTCAAGGTCATAAGGAGAGCGACATAGACTTGAAGTCCACAACAGTTGGGATGGTCAAGGATGCTCTTGGATTTTAGGCTGGTCTTTGACTTGAACTCAGGGCCTGGGTGCCATCCCTGAGCTTTTTGGATCAATGTTAGTATTTTACCACTTCTGGCTTTTTGGTGGTTAATTGGAGATAAGGCTCATGGACTTCCATGACTGGGCTAGCTTCCAACCACCGTCCTTCCAACCACAGTCTCAGCCTCCTGGGTAGCTAGGTCTACAAGCAGAGATGGGGTATAACTCTTTAAGACAAAAATATACTTCTTTAAGGAGAAGACAGGGCTGAATCCTGGAGGATAAGAGTTGCCAGGTCAGAAAAAGGGCCATCAGTGAAGGTTGAAAGACAAGGTGACTCGGAATCCGACGTCAAAGTTGGCATATTGATGGAGGAAAGAAAGATGGTGCTGGCCATGTAGAGAGGAAGTAGAGGGTTAGCGGCACCCATTTGGCTGTAGAGGGAGCACTGAAGTCTGGCTGGGACTGGGAATTGGGCACAGGAGGGAGTGAGAGGACCCCGAGGAAGGCCTGAGGCTTCTTCACACGGCTCAGAAGTATTCCTAAGAGCTTAACTGGGCTTCCAGTTCCACCTGGGACTTGATGAAGGTGCTGCTGTTGATTTTAATAGACATGGACAAAATGTATGCAAAGGTTACGGCTGAGAGAAGTTCACTGTTAAATAAGGAATAAAGACAAAGAACCGCGTGGAAATGAGACATCCTATCAGGATCATGAGCTACTCCAGCTCCAGAACAACTCAGTAGCTTCTCAGACTGACCGCCCAGGCCAACTGTCCATCAACTCATTTAAGTGATCTAGTTACAGCTTTTGGGGGGAAAAAAAACGAGAGAACTGACTTCACCGAGTGTCATGAAAATTAAGTGAGTTAATTCTGGAACACACCCGAATGTCTATGACATGGTTAAAAATGCTCAGTCCATAGTATGTATTTGCATGATGCTATTAAAAATATTATGTCGAAAAACGAACTTTACAACTTTGGCTGGGTGGGAGGTGGGAGGGGCTGGGGGGGTGGGAGACGGTGGGGGGGTTGGAGAGGGGAAGGGATGGTAAGGGGAAACAAAGGAGGAGGCAACAATGCTTGATAAGAAATGTACTCACTATCTTGCCCATGTAATTGTAACACCTCTGTATGGCATTTTCACAGTAATAATAAAAAAAAATCTTGGTGTAAGAGAATTCATTTAAACACAAAGAAGGCCAAATTAGTTCTAAACTTTCACTTGACAGTTTACTAAATAGAGTATTAAAATACTTTTAGAATGTCCATTCGCTGTTTGATTTGCTTAGCTATTTGATTCAAATGGTTTTTCAGGGGTAAACAAAGACGGAAATGAGATTCATTTATAAGTCAACATCCCACGTGATCAGTGACCAGCATTCATTGTGAGGAGATAAAACTGGGCCCAGCATCCGGTGAGTGACTCCTCCCAGGATAAGGGCTGGTGACACAGACTCAGACCTTCTGTCAAGGCATTTGCTCGCCATTCTGCTACAGTCCACATATCCTTATTGAGCAATTGCCACAAGCAAGCATAGTGGTTCTGAGTTTGAAAATGTCATTTCCGCTGAAGTCCTTTCTCCTACAGAGCTGCTGCTTTGTGAGAGAGGATGAGTATTAAGCAAATGAACAAATAAAGTTCCCATGAGGTAAGTGTCACAAAGCAAAGTAGAATAGAACAAGGTGTTCGATGGTGTTCCACGGTGGCCAGGGATCCTTTGAAGTGGCCAAAGCTGTTTGAAGCACTGACATTTGAACAGAGAGTTGACAAGGTAGAGGAAAGCTTATGGAAATCAGCAGGTGGGGTCGTTTAGAGCAAAGGTCACCAGGCAGGGAAAAGCTCATCTTGTTTGAGAAACAGCAAGAAAGCTAGTGTACTTAGGTGAATGGGAAGAATGGGGAGAGAGCGATTGGGGTGAGAGTTCCAGCATCAGCCAGTTTGGAACAAGCCTTACAATGAGGAGAAGGATCATGATTTATACTGCGGATGGAGTCCAATAGGTAAAAGATTTTTTTAAAGAGAGTAATGCTAGCATCTGCTGTTTTGTTGCTAAATATCCCATTTCCTTTTGGGAGGGGGGGAGGGAGGGATGGGAGACCTGGACTGGAACTCGGTACCTGACACTTTCACTTACTGGCTAGAGCTCTCCCAACTGAGCCATGCCTCTAACCACTTCTTTCCCTCCCTCCTTCCCCCTGTCCACCAGTCCATCTGTCTGTCTGTCTGTCTGTCTACCTACCTCTTGTGTCCTCACTTTGATTTACAACATCTTCTAACAAGATTTCAGTTCTGTTTTAGTCACCTCCCAACCAGCACCAGTACTCAGGAAGGATTGTGTACACTTTTATTCAGGAATTTAACATATAAATTTTTCTAAGGGACTTGCAAAAAAAAAAAAGTTATGTACATATGACCATATAAGATGAACCCCAAGACAGGGACACAAGCGGTGTTTTATTCTTTCTTGCTATTGTTTTTAATGTATGTATAATGTACTATGTGATTTTATTCTTTTATATGTTCTTCCCCCATGGTATAAACCCTGTTGTCACCATATTTGATTCCAGTGCCCTGTATCTTGTACATACATTTGTCTAATTTGAGGAGGGGAAGGGAAATAACAAAATGCTGAAATATGGGCTGGGAAGGTGGTTCAGTGGTAGAGCGCTTGCCTTGCATGCATGAGGCCCTGGGTTCGATTCCTCAGCACCACATAAGCAAAAAGAAAAAAGCTGGAAGTGGCGCTGTGGCTCAAGTGGTAGAGCGCTAGCCTTGAGCTGAAGAGCTGAGGGACAGCGCCCAGGCCCAGAGTTCAGGCCCCACGACCGGACCCCCCAAAAAAATGCTGAAATAAGGATACAGGTTGACCCATTGTAACAATGAGATGTACAAGACACTAAGTTGAAAAAGAATTTTACTAATTCCCTGGGGGGTGGGGTGGGAGGGAGGAGTTGGGAAGGTGGGATGAAAAGGATGGTAGGGGAAAAACAAAGGAGGAGGTAACAATGCTGGATAGGAAATGTACTCATTACCTTGCTCATGAAATTGAAACCCCTCTGTACAGTATTTTTACAATAAAAAACATATATAGAAAAGCATAAAAAAGAATTTAGCTTTGTAGAGAAATAAATCATCTATCATTGGTTTTTCTCCCTCTCTCCAATTTCCTACTAGGCTTTGCTCCCTGATCAAGTGTAAGAATGAGCTTTTGGCCAAGACAAGACAAGACAATGGAATCCAGAGAACATAACAGCCATCCAGATAGACTCCTGGAAGTAGGGAGGCAGAAAGAATGACAGGTACCCAGGGCAGAAAAGAAGTACTGAAGGTCACCCATTGCCCCTATGTTTTAGAGCAATATACCCATTTTGTCCATTTAGAAACATGTCTAATAATTAGGAGTTTCCTGACTATGTGACTATAGTGTGTGTGTGTGTGTGTGTGTGTGTGTGTGTGTGTGTGGCCTCAGAAAGTACAAAGGCCACACACAGCAGCCACCATTCCCAGTCTATTCCCTTTTTCTACATGGTTGAGCAAGAAATGTTCTTATTTTCCATTTCTCCCTTCCTTTATCCTGCTATAGGAAAGGAACCCTTGTCAAAACTTCCACCTTTCATGAGACTTTCCTTGATGCTAGACTCCTTGAAAGGCTTTGCAAGGATGGGATTTTTCCAAGGAGGTTTCACATGAACACCTGGACTCTGTGAAGAGGCTCGGGATCAGAGGACTGATTCAGTGAAAACCCCAGTCAGTCCCCACAGCCACACAAGGGCCTGGTTCTCTTGGTCCCAACAGGTGGCATTGTTTTCTTAGGCCTGTGCTAACTTTAAATGGGCCAGGAAAGTTCTTGCATTGGGAGAGAGAGGTCAGAATCTGGGTTGAGTTTATTTTAAACCCCAAACAAGCAAACAAATGAGCTGGTCTGGGAGTCGTGTACTGGGATGAAGTCCTCCGTGTTTACTAATAGTCTCACACCCAAGGTAAAGCTGTAACTACCTCCATATTTACATTCCAAAGAGATAAGCCAGCAACCCTAAGAGAAAGACTTTGGTTTTTAAATTGCTAAGGATACTCTTAGAAAAGATTTACATCTCAAAGATCAGGAAAAGGATTTACAGCTATTTGTCATTAAAGTTAAATGTTCTGGCTAGGAAGATTAGGGTCTAGAGCCTGTGTAAACTTTAGTCAAAGTGGTTGAACAAGTTTACACTCCCACCAAAAATGTAATAAGGTTCCCTTCTGTCTACATCCCCACCAGCATCTGTTGTTATTAGAGTTCTTGATTTTAGCCATTCTAACTGGTGTGAGGTGATATCTCAATGTTGTTTTGATTTGCATTTCTTTTATGGCTAGGGAGGTTGAGCATTTCTTCACGTGTCTATTGGCATCCTTCTTTCCTCTTCAGAGAAGTTTCTCTTTAAGTCTTTAGCCCACTTATTTATTGGGCAGTTGTTTCTTTGAGGATTTGTTGTTGGGGGATT
>NW_012267272.1:11233687-11250219 GCF_000151885.1 Dipodomys ordii | reverse complement strand
TTAGCCCACTTATTTATTGGGCAGTTGTTTCTTTGAGGATTTGTTGTTGGGGGATTTAATCTTTTGAGGTCCAGGTATATTTTAGATATGAGACACTAGTCCCATGTATGGCTAGTGAAGATCTCCCAATCTGTGGGCTTTCTATTGATCTTGCTAGCCATGTCCTTTGCCATGCAGAAGCTCTGCAACTTCATGCAATCCCATTTGCCCAACCTTTCTTTGATTTGATGTGTTTCTGGGTCTCTATTAAGAAAATTTGGGCCTGTGCCAAGGAGACCTAGGGTTTCTCCTATTCCATCCTGTAATGTTTTCAGAGTGTCTGCTTTGACTCCAAGGTCTTTGATCCATTTAGAGTTGATTCTGGTGCAGGGTGATATATAAGGATCTAGCTTTAGTTTTCTACATGTAGTTAAGCAATTTTGCCAGCACCATTTACTGAAGAGGTTGTCTTTCTTCCATACTATTTTTTTAGCTCCCTTATCAAAGATTAATGGCTATAGGTCTATAGGTTCATTTCTGGGTTTTCAATTCTATTCCATTGGTCCTGAGGTCTGTTCTTGTGCCAGTACCAAGCTGTTTTGATTACTATGGCTTTGGAAAGCAGTATGGAGGTTCCTCAAAAGACTCCACATAGAGCTCCCTTATGACCCAGCAATCCCACTTTTGGGCATTTATCCAAATGATCACAAACAAGACCACACTAAAGCTACCAGCATGACTATGCTTATTGCAGCATTATTTACCATAGCGGAGATATGGAACCAACCCAGATGCCCCTCAGTAGATGAATGGATCAAGAAAATACGGCATATATACACAATGGAATTCTATGCCTCCATCAGAAAGAATGACATTGTCCCATTTGTTAGGAAATAGAAAAACTTGGAAAAAATTATCTCAAGTGAAGTAAGCCAGGCCCAAAGAAGCATAGGTCCCATGTTTTCCCTTATTTGCAATAACTAGTATATGTCTGAGTCAAGCAGAAAAGGTCAGATAAGTTGATGTTAGGGAAACGAATCCCAAGATAAGTATTCAAATGTTTTTTTTCTTTGATGCAATTGTTTCTAACATATTTATAAGATGATTTCTTTGTTGCTTTGTATGTCCCTCCCCCACGGTATAACCCCTGCTTTCACTATATTTGATGTTGATATAGTTTGTGGAGGGGAAGGGAAAAAACAAATCGTTTCAATAGGGATACAGGTGGCCCCATTGCAACAATGAGATGTGCAAGTCGTTATGTCTAAAAAGGAACTTTACAACTTTAGTGGAGTGGGGAGGATTGGGTAGGGTGGTGGGAGGGTGTGGGAAGGGATGGGAAGGGGAAACAAATGCTTGATAAGAAATGTACTCGTTATCTTGCCCATGTAATTGTAACCCCTCTGTATGGTATTTTCACACACACAAAAAAAAGAATCCTATAGTCAATAAATCAAAAGTAAAGGTTAAAAAACAAACAAACAAAAAAAACTTTAGTCAAATGGAGTAAAACAAACCTGGGTGTTGAGTAGTTCTTGAAATAGAAAGTATTCCCCACCAGTTAGAACCATGCATCTGAATTCCCCTTTTCAGTTTGTACAGATAACCCTAAACGTGTAAAACACCATCGGTAACCCAGGTTCCACTCAGTCAACCTGGTCTGCCATGTTCTACTTGCAATTCTATCCTTGCAGTTCTCAGCCAAATCTCTCCTACTCGGCTATTCATGGCCTATGATACAAATGCAATATAAAATGAATATATAATGAATCTGCAAATGTTCCAGAAAGAGGTCTTTCTAAAGCTAATGACATTGATATAGAGCAGTTCACATCTCATGGGAAGTAGCCAGACCAATTCTGGGTAACAGAAATTGACAGGAATAATTGATTGCAGACCTGCATTTCAAAATCAAATGACTTGAATATAAAAATACAGAAAAGGATTAATTGGGAAAATAGATACAAAACAAACAGCATTTTGCAGAAATGCCTCTCATGTGATAACGCAGTAAATCCAGGATAAGACCTCAGGTTATGGAGCAATTTTATTGGAAGAGTCATGCCAAATTTTCACAGGTAATTTAAAATACTGAAATAGACTTCCAATGATAACTTTCGATCACACAGTAAAATAAACATCTATTTTTCTAGACAAAGCCCCCCCCCATTTTTTTTACTAGTCTTATTTTCATGTGTAAGTGATTGAACTCTAGTAGATTTTGCTCCAGACTAGTTCTGTTCATGTTCTTTCACAGATACCTTTCTATTCTCCAACATCAGGTTTCAGCTTTAAAGTTGGTAATTCCATCTCCTATTTCTCCCCAGAATTTAAAAGTGCCCTCACTTTTGATTCACCAAATTGATCCTTTATAAGTAAATAATTTTCTTCTTTTTTTTGGTGCTCCCACCATTTCTGGTAGTTTGTACAGTTCTGATTTTATTTGGTGTCTCCTACTGCCAGGAGTTAATAGAAAAGCAAGTAGTCAGGGAATTTTCAGCCTCTTGGAATGAGATGTCAGGGTAAGCTGATAAATCAAAACTTGCCTGACAACAAGATTGGGGAACAAGAAGAAAGAGGGAGAAAAAGAAATAATAACAAACACACGCACACAAACAGAAAAAGGACCCGTCAATGAGACAGCAGTTCAATGATTCTAATTTTCCCCATTTAACCCAAGGCCATACTATGTACCCAGGAAAATGGCACAGGATGGAGAGATAATCTAATGGACTTCCTTTCTATGGCTCTCTGTTTCTACCATATTTCTTTACTAGAATACATTCCTGTTAGTTTTACCATGTTCTAGTCTACCTGAATTCTTCTTTTGCGAGACTTAAGAACTGAGGACAACTTAGCTGCCCCAAATTTCTGATCACATATTTGGTAAACTAGCTGGGAAATGTATAGATTAAGTGTCTTTTCTGACTTGTATTCATCGTGAGGTTATACTGCTAAATCTCAACAATAAGACAGGGGTACAGAAAAAGCCATATTTAGGTGTAATATAGAAATACCAGATCTATAATGATGTTAAAAGTTTATGAAAAGGAAGTAAGTCCCATTCACTCACTCACTTCTGAGGGTTTATATATAGACAACTATTGAAAATTTGGAGACGTCATGTACGAACAGTACATCTTCTGGTACGTAATGAACACTGTATACTCCAGTATGAATTGAATAACATGGTGTACTCCAGGAGGCCTTTGTGTCTCTGTCTCAATGCCATAGACTCTGGGATGCAGCCACAGGAACTATCCCACAGCTCCCCAAAGAAACCCCATGTGCTGCTCTCTGAGGATTTCCCACCCCTCCCTTTTCCATCCCCCTTCCTATTTAATCCTCTGAGACCAACCCCTCCACCTCCTGCCACAGAGGTCACTGCTTACCTCTGAATTGTGTGGCTCTAGTCCTATGATTCTAACTTTGTGTTTTCTAAACGGTTCCTGCACATGGCGAATGACTAATGAACATACTCAGATGATACCAGTGCAGTGACAAAAGTACAGAACATTCGTTGAAATAACAGAAGAAAGGCAAGGCCACCACTTATTTCAACATTCCAAGTAGGTGAAATGAGTGATCTGAGAAAAAATTAAACTTGTCAAATATCAAGGGGGAGGGGGAAGAACCCATAAATAGGTGAAAATCTTTTATCCATCAGAATATCTAAGAATAAGAAACATTACTATTTGGAATAAAACAAAAAGTCTGAAACTTGGGTTAAAATGAATTTCTCCATGACAGTGCTCTTCAAACAAACACACTGCCCTTTGCCCAGCTAATTGCGAAAATAGTAAGAAGTGGTATTCTTAAAAATCATCATTTGAGTATCTGAAAGAACTTTCCTCAGTGCTGAATGCACGCAGTTTTGCTCAGGTAGATGCTGAGTCTTCTAGCTATTCTCTCCCAACAGGCAAACCATGCATTTGACAGTCATTTTGATATGTTTGGGATGCATTCCTGCCTTCCAGCTAGGCTTGTGCTATCCAATTTGGAGGTCTTAAATAAGCTCTCAGTATTTTTTGAGAGCTAATTAAAACTTCATTATTAGTACAACAGTGGTACCACATTACTGGCTTGATAAGAAACTCAATAAGTGACAACGTCTTTGTAGGTCTTTGGGCTGACACATATAATTAAGTTACACAGAACCTACAGCTCTCTGAATACAGCCCTTTCACAAGTAAACAAACTGTAAGCCCAAAGTACAGGGTTGATTTATGCAATAGTACAGTCAATACCTGGATTTCATCAGATTTTTTTTTTGTCCTGGGGTTTGAACTCTGAGGCCCTGGGCACTGTCCCTTAGCTCAGAGCTAGTGCTCTACTGTTTGAGTCACAGAGCCTCTTCCAGATTTTTCTGTTTATGTGGTGCTGAGGAATCGAACCCAGGGCCTTGTGCATGTGAGGCAAGCACTTTAACACTGAGCCACCTTTCCAGCCCTCATCAGATTTTTAATGTTGCATGCTTTCCTTTTCAGTCCTCATAAGACTGGTAATAATAGTAGTTGAAGCACATTTTTTAATAACATAGCGTTTTGAAAAGGGTTTATATGTAGTTAGCTTTTTTTTCCTTGTGATATCTATTCACACAGGCAGATAACATGTTTTTCCATGAGAATTCAATTTATTTATTTAAAAATATATAACAATTTAACCAGTTCCCAAAGGGAAAAGGTAAAACGTAATGTCATTAACTCTTACTTTTCTATTGATAAATCCATAGAAGGTACTTTTTTGGAGGGTAGGAGGGTTGGTCCTGGGGCTAGAATTCAGGGCCTGGGTACTATCCCTGGGCATTTACCACTTGAGCTAACAGCTCTACTCCTGGCCTTTTGGTGCTTAATTGGAGATAAAAGACTTTCATCCCTGAGCTGGCTTTGAACTGAAGTCCTCAGATCTCAGCCTTCTGATTAGCTAGGATCACAGGCATGAGCCACCAGTGTCTGGCATAATGGGACTTTTAATATAAGTTAAGATTTCCCTGTGTTGACCTATATCCATCTAACTTTCCATAGGGAGCTAAAAAAAATAGAATGGAAGAAAGACAGCCTCTTCAGTAAATGGTGCTGGAAAAATTGGTTAACTACTTGTAGAAAACCAAAGCTAGATCCTTATATATCATCGTGCACCAGAATCAATACCAAATGGATCAAAGACCTCGGAGTCAAAGCAGACACTCTGAAAACATTACAGGATGGAATAGGAGAAACCCTAGGTCTCTTTGGCACAGGTCAAAATTTTCTTAATAGAGACCCAGAAACACAACAAATCAAAGAAAGGTTGGGCAAATGGGATTGCATAAAATTGCAGAGCTTCTGCATGACAAAGGACATAGCTAGCAAGATCAATATAAAGCCCATGGATTGGGAAAAGTTCTTCACTAGCCATACATGGGACTAGTGTCTCATATCTAAAATATACCTGGACCTCAAAAGATTAAATCCCCCAACAACAAATCCTCAAAGAAACAACTGCCCAATAAATAAGTGGACTAAAGACTTAAAGAGAAACTTCTCTGAAGAGGAAAGAAGGTGCTCAACCTCCTTAGCCATAAAAGAAATGCAAATCAAAACAACATTGAGATACCACCTCACCCCAGTTAGAATGGCTAAAATGAAGAACTCTAATAACAACAGATGCTGGAAGGGATGTGGACAGAAGGGAACCTTACTGCATTGTTGGTGGGAGTGTAAACTTGTTCAACCACTTTGGAAAGCAGTATGGAGGTTCCTCCAAAGACTTCACATAGAGCTCCCCTATGACCGAGCAATCCCACTTTTGGGCATTTACCCAAATGTTTACAAAGAAGACCACAGTAAAGCTACCAGCATGACTAAGTTTATTGCAGCATTATTTACTATAGCTAAGATATGGAACCAACCCAGATGCCCCTCAGTAGATGAATGGATCAAGAAAATGTGGTATATATACACAATGGAATTCTATGCCTCCATCAGAAAGAATGACATTGCCCCATTTGTTAGGAAATGGAAAGACTTGAAAAAAATTATATTAAGTGAAGTAAGCCAGGCCCAAAGAAGCATAGGTCCCATGTTTTCCCTTATTTTTAATATCTAGTATATGTCTGAGTCAAGCAGAAAAGGTCAGATAAAGTGATGTTAGGGAAATGAACCCTAAGATATCTATTCAAAAGTTTTTTCTTTCATGCGATTGTTTCTAACACATTTCTAAGATTATTTCTTTGTTGCTATGTATGTCCCTCCCCCACACTATAACCCCTGCTTTTCATTCTATTTGATGTTGGTATAATTTGTATAAGGGAAGGGAAAAACACAAATCGTTTAAATAGGGATACAGGTGGCCCCATTGCAACAATGAGATGTACAAGTCGTTATGTTGAAAATGAACTTTACAACTTTGGTGCAGGGGTGGGGAGGGGAGGTGGGGAGGATTGGATAGGGGGTGGGGAGGAGGCTGGGAAGGGATGTGAAGGGTAAACAAAGGAAGAGGCTGCAATGCTTGATAAGAAATGTACTCACTATCTTGCCCATGTAATTGTAACCCCTCTGTACAGTATTTTCACAATTAAAAAAAAAATTTCTCTGTGAGCAGCCAACATCGCTTTTAGGTAGTATTTGGATAGACATCCTATTGTTTATTATGGTAATGTCAATGAATTTTCATGCTAGACAGAACTGAATATGATTAGGATGAACAGCAATATATAATCTATCAAGTTGCTATTTAAATGGGTTACCATTCTGTGGTTTGTTTAAATTTCTTTATGTCCATAAAACATAGAAAAAAATCTTGAACCGTGCATCATTTCCCCATGTAGACAGATTACTGTCAATGATTAAGAATATATCCATATAGCTATGTTATTGAAAAGATACTCTGTTGCAAATATTAGAATAACAGCAGTGTTGCACTGAGGGTATGGCTCAAGGGCTACAGCACCTATCTTGCAAACACAAGTAGTTGGTTTCAAACTCAGATACCACCACACTCAACCATCACCACCAACACCCATCACCGTGCTCAACAACAAACTAAAAGAAGAAATGAGCAATGGCATGACACCAACGGTTAACAGTGAATTTAGGATTATTCTGAAACACAAGTAACCCAGAAAGGGACGTTAATAAGCAAAAGCTCAGAAAAGATTCCCAAGTTCTTATCTCAAAATACAAGTATTTTTTCTTTACTATCACCAAAATAAATGAACTTTCCTTACCTTTCCTTGCTCTAGCTTGCTTTGAGCTCAAAGTAACAATTTCCCAATCACCTTAAGAAGTAGAATGGGTAAAAAAAATGCACCTACAAATTCCTGTTAAACATACTATTATTTTCAATCAAAATTGCTTAATTCATCACATAACATGAAATGACTTGCTAGTAGATCTGTCTCTCTGGGAAATTTTATAATCTATTTCAATCCATTTAACATACAAATCTCAAAAATGAATGAGTTCATCTACGCATATCTTTTGACAAGATAATATATCATTTGACAAGGTGTGAAAATTACACTTTACTTAGCCTTCTTTTTCCTTTGTAGAATGCATAATATAGGTACTTTCTCCAAATGTGAGGCTAAAAGTTTATACATTTTAAAATTTAAAGTTCAAGTTTTTAAAGTTATAGTTGTTAAGAGCACTAGTATAGTATAGTAAGAGGAGAATATTAAGATAATTGGCTTATAATAAATTTCTATAGCAGTTTAATTATGATGGAGCTTCTATTTTCTAAACAAAGATTAAATGTATACATTTGATTATAAAATAAATTTATTTCAAACATATAAGTGATCTAATATTGGAAGTCAGAAACTTATCTAAGCCCATTTTACTTATGCATGTGAGTTTTGTCATATAGCATACCAGATTTTTATTTTTTTGCCAGTCCTGGGATTTGAACTTAAGGCCGAGGCACTCTCCCTGAGCTTCATTTGCTCAAGACTAGCACTCTACCATTTGAGCCACAGTGTCACTTCCAGCTTTTTCTGTGTATGTGGTATTAAGGAACCAAACTCAGGGCTTTATGCATGCTAGGTAAGCACTCTAGCAGGCAAGCTACATTCCCAGCTCCAGCATTCCAGATTTTTATCCCCGTCTACCTACCCCCCAAATAAGTTTTGTTTGTAAAATCCAATCACACATTATCGATGTTGCAATTATTTTTTTTACATAAGGCTGTAACCCAGTTATGTTTCTACTGTGATATATATATATATATGAAAATATATATATATGTATGTATATATCCTGTTTATCTATCAGTTGCATCATTCTCTATCACATGGGTATGTCACTAATAAATTACATTGCTATAATTTATTTCAAATTATTGATGGATAATAGTTCCAACTCTACTTATTACAACTCAATTTCTTATAAATTATGCCCCTTGAGTACTCATAAAGACATATTTAAGAAAGCACATGGATTTCTACAAATTATATTTCTAAAAGTGAAATTACTATACAGAGTATAAATTAACTATTGAGTTAATAATGTTGGTTACTGAAGAAAATTTCACCTCCAACTGATCACTCGCCAAATGCTTTATAGAGGGTTAATCACATGTGAAATTCTGGGCCTGACTTTTTATCAGGCATTACTGTAACGCCTGATAAAGAGTAATGTGGCATTACTCTTTATTTTTAACTTTGAAAAAATGTGGGAATGCTACTGTTTATTGCTAGTTGTTTTCTTTTTTTTTGGTACAGTATACTTAGTATTAATGGTTAAATCAATTAGTTCTTGTATTTTTACATGCAGGAACTAAATTGGGATTCTTCCTTTATAAAAACATCAAGTCTTTTTAAATATTGTGAATGCTAAGAATATAAAATTACTGTAGAAGGTTATTGACATCCATGAAACTAGGATAATAAAACCCATGACAATTGTTCCAAAATGCAGAGTTGTTGGAAGCAGCAAGAGGATTAGATTTGGTTCAAGAACAACAGATGAATGTATGGAAATCTCACGATGAAGTCCCTTTGTACAATTAATATACACAGTTAAAAGGAATATCTTGGTAATACAAAAGAAAACATTGGAAAATGATCTTAAAAATTAGTTGCAAAGATACAGGGAAGATTAACATTTGAATGAATTTCCTGTTGAAAATCTTCTCTTTGAATTTGGACTTTTCCAGCATTTGTATATTTAGATGCATCAGTTTGAAACCTTTCTAAGGTTTTTCAGCACTAATGATGGAAAATCAGTAGATGAGAAATTCCTAGGGGAACCTGTTAGAATTATATGGAAAGAAGAACTACATTTAGTAGGTAAAATATTTGGGGTAAGGTGAGAACAGTGCTTCAGAATGACAATAGAAAGTGCGGATTTTCTAAGAATAACGTACTTGATAAGAAACAGCATAATGTGTCTCTTGGGGTCTCTCTGCTGAGAAGTGGACCCCAACTATATCAGTGGCGCAAGGACTTGGTAGGGAGAATGGGACACGGGGTGTCTGAATCCATCACTTTCTACTAGATTTGTTAATACTTTTTCAAATCTGTGGGGTTTTTCCCACTTTCTTTCATGGTGTCCTGTGAAGAACAGAAGGCTTTACATATTATCCATTATATTTTCTTTCATTTTTCTTTTGCTGATATTTCTTTCAGTGATAGATAAACTGTTGCCTCTTCCAAGAATGTGTGGCTATTTTCTCCTATGCATTCTTGTAGAAGAAGAAAAAAGTTTCAGTGTCTGCATTTAAATGCATGACATAGAATTTTGAGGAGTGTCTGAGAAAATGGTCAGTGTTCAATGCTACTACACCCACAACATCATGATGTATACACATTTTCCCGTCGACTTTTGCTGCTTGGATTCATTAAAAGTTATTTCTTTATATAGGCATGAATCAGTTTTGGACTCAGATTTGTACTTTTTTCTTTCTTTCTTTTTGCTGGTCCTCAGGACTTGCGTGCTATCCTTGTGCCTTTTTGTGCTCAAGCCTCTACCATGTGAGCCATCGTTCCACTTCCAGCTTTTTCTGAGAAGAATTTTGGCAATAAGAGTCTCAGGGATTTTTTTTTCTTTCTGCCTGGACTGGTTTCGAACTGTGGTCGTCAGATCTCAGTCTTGTGGATAGCTAGAATTACAGGCCTGATCTGGTGGTGCCTGGCTTCAAATTTGTACTCTTAATCTGATCATTTAAGAGCTTATTTATTTATCTCTGTATTTGTGTGCTAGAACTGAGGTTGCACTCAAGGTCTGGGCATTGTCCCTTCAGTTTGTTTGCCACTCAAGGCTTGTGCTCTACTGTTTGAACCACTTTTTTGGTGGCTAACTGGAGATGAGAATCTCATGGACTTTCTTGTTCAGGCTGGGTTTAAGCTGCAGTCCTGAGATCTCACTCTCCTGAGTAGCTAGGATTATCGGAATGAGCCACTGAAGGCCAACTTCTTAGCTGATTTTTAAAGCTACAACATACTGTCTTTGTTGAAACAGCTTTAAAGTGTTTTCTGAAATTTTCATAAATTTTCCAGTTTTTTTTTTAGCAAACTGTTCTGTATGGGCCTTTTTTAGTACAAATAAATTTACATATTCTTTAAAATTAAAAAAATGCATCACATTTGTAGATCCATTTTTTGAGAATGAGAAAACTAATAGTAATACATCTTGCACCCAATGAACCTGGTCTATCTCTCCATGTAGTTAGTGATTTTTCTGAGCTTTTACAGAACTATTTTTAATTTACTGGCTAGAGCAAAAGCATACTTTTTGCTACAGTTGAATCTTCTAATTAAATTTATTTTTATTATCTTTAACTATACAAAAGGATTTCATTTTAAACATGCCAATTTATGAGTGCTATGCAATCTGTTCACCCCTTCCATTTCTACCCCTATATATCTACTGTACCTGAACCTTAATAATTTAAGTTTCTTAGTATTTTAAACATACAGTGTTTTAATTGACTCCAGGGCCTTTGGCATGCTAAACAAACATTTGACTATTAGTAAATACCTCAGCCTATCAGAATTCTTTTAAATGGTTCTATTTTTATAAATTACAATACATAAATATTTGTTGCTAGCACATGGAAGAGATTATTGTATTATATTGTATCCTGATAAATGATCATATTCTTCATTATTCAACACAATTCTATTTTAAAAACAAGTAGGATTTGCTGCACTTATTACCATATCATCTTCTGAACATAAGGGACTTTTTATTTTCAGTTATTTATGCTTTGATTTTTTTCTCTTCTTATTGCATTGGCTAGAATCTTCAATGTAACTCTGAATTTTTTGCTGTTGATACTTTAAATATTATATTAGCAACCAATGTATTGCCAGATTGAGTTCGTTTCTTTCCAAAACATTTTCTTTCTTGCTTTCTTTCTTGCTTTCTCTTTTCTTTTTTTGGTACAAGAGTTTAAACTCAGGGCCTTAAGCTTTGAGGTAGATGTTCTACCTCTTGAGCCACAACTCCAGCCCTCCAATACATTTTCATTGAGAATTTATTATCATTTATGGAAATTAGGTTAATCAAATAGTATTGTTGTCCATTAAGATTGTCACGTGTGATGATTTGTGTTTGTCATTTTTTTTAGGATTTCACACCAGTCTCATTTTCTCAAAATAAAACTAATGGTAACATTTTATTTCTATAGAATTATTATTGGGTTTGCTTCCCGGTTTTTGTGTCAACGTTCATTATGAATATTGATCTGTGATTTTCTTCTCATATCTTTTTATCCCTTTAGGTAAAATGCTATTATTAAGGACAATGTTAGGGATAAGAGATATGGAGGGGTATTATATAAGGTAGACATACTTTAAAATACCTAATAGCAACAACCAATAACCAACAACCATTTCATCACTAAAATACTTCAAATAATTCAAATTTCTGCAACCTTGATCATGACAAGGGGGGAGCCAAGGACTCAAGAAATTCAGGTAAAAGCGCAGCATAGCTTTTTCCTTCTTGTCAGTTTTTGCATTCTTTGATGGTTACTAATGTCTTTCCCCACATTCTACCTAAAGAAAATTCCAGTTGCTATTTTTCTCTTTGCCCTCTCTTTAAAAAAAAGGAAGGAAAGAAAAGAAAACCTTAAATTTCCTTGCTCAATATTTGGAAATGACGTTTGCTCAGAAAAGCATCTTTGTTCCTCTCAAGGTTAAAAGCTTGGTTGGTAATGGGAGAGGATGCAAATAACAGACCCAGCAATTAGGATTATATGTATCATATATTTTCATTCAAGTCTGTTAATTCTTCCCTTAATTAACCATCAGTGACTGTTATTAAATCACATTGTATACTTAATTAATTTTTTTGAATTGGGGCTATTCCAAATTTACAAGCACACTGTAGAAATACCTGGTGCATATTTGACTAGAGTTTTAATTAAGGCAGAGAGTCAGATGAAAGACATGCCTCTTATCTTGATAGTTATCAACTCTTGGTAATTATACATCCCTGTTGAACAAAGTTTTTGGTAGTATGATTATTTAGTAGTAAATGGTTTTTTTAATAAGCAAATAACAGCTAATGATTTAATTAAGTTACTTTTATTTTATCTTTTTTTGTCACTTGTGTGGCTTGAACTCAGTGGTTAGGCACTGTCCCTGAGCCTCTTTTGCTCAAGGATAGTGCTCTACCACTTAAGTCATAGCATTACTTCCAGATTTTGAGTTTATTGGAGATAAGAGTCTCATGGGGACTTTCTGCCTAGGCTGGCTTTGAACCACTATCCTCAGATCAAAGCCTTCTGAGTAGCTATGATTACAGGCATGAGCCACCGGCACCCAGCTACTTTATCTTTTTATGATACTTTTCCTTTGTTTGAGGAAAAAAAACCCAAACATCTTTTTGCACATGAATGTTATGCCTGTTACTTGAAAGAAACGGAACAATTTGAATATGTGGAATTTACATTGATTGCTTTTCTTTGAAATCTTGATTCACTGCTCATTCTTCATTTTCACACAAATACATTTCTAAAGGAGTTTTCAAGTTATCAAATAATTATTTTCAAAAGAAATACTTTAAGCAGTGTCCCAATTAATAAATTCACTAATAATTTCTGCATTTAAGATCACTTTAAGATTATGCAAATCCAATAAAATAGCTATGCAAAGCTGCAAACAAAAAGTTGGTTTAAGCATATAAGCAAATGCAGCATAGCTTATTTCTGAAACTTTCTGAAACATTTAAATAACTAGAAGCAGTGGAATGAGCACTTTGTACCCTGAGTATAACTTTGCACCACATGGAATCATGGGACCAGGGCCAATTTTCTGTTCTGACTGTACAAAGTGCAAGACTATGAACAGTATGCATGCTGCATAGAAGGTTACATTTCTAGACAAGCTAAGTATTAGAAAACTTTAGACTGAAACTAAGAAACAGTATGCGATGACTAGAATTGGCTTTAAGCTTTCAGAATGCTGCAGATCTTGACAGACATCCAAGAAACATCCTCTGTCCCCCTCCCTGCCATATACAACACTGTGAGTAAATATCCCTTCTTCTCACTCATGGGGATGTAAACATGTCACATTAGGTATTATTGTTTTTAGATATGATGCCCACATATCATGGGTGTTTGGGTGTAGGGAAACATGATAAATTGTGATTTATTACGGTTACTTAGGAAAAATAACACAGGATGATGGAGGAGTTGTTAAAATACACAATCTTGGGAAAAGTCTAGATGCCACTGCTTCTTTCATGTTACTCAGTCAGAACATAATATCTAGAATGTGCCATATTATTTCACTAAATAATTCCTGCAATATATCAAATGCTTAATTCTTTGGCTTTCAAACATGGAATAAAAGAGAATTCATTGTCCTAGTGTAAATGAATTATCTGGAGAATTAGCAGATAGAAGGAATCCTAACTCCTGAAGTCTTACTATCCCTGTTCTGTACTTTGTCCTAAATTAATATTCCCAGCCCACATAGAAAGTGATAATATGAGCACGTTGCCTTTAACCACCAGAGACTGCTTCACAGCACAAATAATTAACATGGAAGTTAGTGCTTTATAATCAGAATGGCTACACATTAGAACTCCAGTATCTAGAAGTTAATTGTTGTCCATGTCACATACATGATCAGTATGTATGTATATTCAAACTGCTAAATACATTCTTCTTCTACATGTTTATGTGACCCCAAATTTCCCCAATCATGCAGACTAGACACAAGTATTTTCTACTTAGGTATAATTGTTCTTTATATCTGCAACAGGTAGGCTATTAAGGTGATATAATACAACCCTGACTGCCCTGATCTAGAATAGCGGGACCATAAAATACTTGAGCTGCAATTCACCTTTGTACAAAAGCCACACAGAATGCTGATATTCTTCAGATTATGGCTTTTTTAAAAAATACAAGTCTAGTGTTAAAGTAACCCTATACTCAGAGATAGGAGCTACAGTTTCCAAGTGTTAAGAATTTAGGCTTAAGTAAGATAAGACAACTAACCATTTTGCATTAGTGTACTATTTCATTCTCTATCAAAGGCTTTCTATCAAGCTCATCAAAGAATATAAAATTATAGGACAGTTGCAAAAGCCATTCACTTTGTAGTAGTTGCTAAGCTTAAAATGTTTTAAATAAATTTAAGAAAATAAGAGAATAAGGGGAAATGGTGGGAAATAAATGTGCACAGAAATCTACATGATGTTCAAAACAAGCAAACAAAAATATTCCAAGCCCACCATTTTTCTCTAGTGCCCTATCCACAGTAAGGTGCATACTGGCATGCAACAGGAAGAAGAGGTAAAAATGTACAGAGATGTAATGCATGGTAATTAAACAACCTGTTAGTCAGAGAAGACGTTCTTTTATTTTATTTTTTTGGTCGTGGTGGGGCTTGAACTTGGGGCCTGGGCACTGTCCTTGAGCTCTTTTTTGCTCAAGGCTAGCGCTCTACCACTTTGAGCCATAGCATCACTTTCAATTTGCTGGTGGTTCCTCAGAGATAAGTCTCACAGACTTTCCTGCCTGGGCTGGCTTTGAATTGCAATTCTCAGATCTCAGCCTCCTGAGTAGCTAGGATTATAGGCGTGAGCCACCGGTGCCTGGCAGAGAAGGCATTTTCTAGGACTAGTTCCATCCTCAGTGCACTGGAAGCTCTGGACTGTGAATATAAAATCACATATACTCATGCATGCATACATACATACACAGCTACACAGACATACCTCTACACAAACATACACACATATTCATACACCTGCACACACACACACACACACACCTACACACACACTATCCAAACCATATTTTAGAAACATACTCTGTAATCCCCCATGGGGGTAGGTAGAACTAATATTCTTTGACTGCTCATATTCATTGTATCCCCCATATTACAGGCTGAGCTGCATTAACACCTGTTCCATGATGAACACATATTGTCTGTTTATGTGAATTCTCCATGCACTGTATGTGCTAGAATCCCATTGGTGTGTTTGGGTCAGTATACATAACTCCTATTTATTCATCAAGGCTGATACCCACTTTGCAGTGCCAGTAATCTGTCTCAGTAATGGTCTTTAACATGAATCTCCATGTTGACCCCCCCTTTTATTTTTTAAAATGTAGTAGTTGTTGTTGTTATTACAATTCAAAAATCTTTGCTAATCCTTTCAGATGGAAACCTGAATATGACGTGGCATTTTCTGAGTTGCCTTCAAGTTTACTGGCACATTCAATTTCAATTGCTTCGAAGAACATTTCCTTTGTAAGATCCGAGTCAGCAGACACTGTCAGCACTTTGGCCTTTGTTACCAAGCTTTGGGAATATTCTGACATACACATGCCAAACCTGTGCAGCTCTGAGGAGTTTGCCCTCACAGCAAATACTCATTCACCTGATCATTTCCACAAGGCTCTCTGGTACTCACGACAGAACTTCAAATAATAATGTAAACAAACTGAGAGGAATATCACAGAACAAGCTTACATAATCATAATACAATGTAAAAAAACCCTTAAATTACACTATTTATAAATCTGACTTTTTAAACTGATATTGGATAGCTAAATTTTTCTTCTTCCCTCCACTCCTTCCCTTCCACCCCTTCCCTCCTTCTGTCCTCCTGGTTTTTCCATTCTTTCCTTATTCCCTTTCCTTCCACTCTTCTTTTCCCTCCCTCTCTGTCTTCCTTCTTTCTTCCTTCCTTCCTTCTCCCTCCCTCCCTTCCTCTCTCTCTCCCTCCCTCCTTCCTTCCTTGCTTCCTTCCCTCTCTCCTTCCTTCCTTCCTTCCCTCCCTTGTTTGTTTGCTTCCTTCCTTCCTTCCTTCCTTCCTTCCTTCTTTCCCTTCTTCCTTGCCTCCTTCCTTCCTTGCCTCCTTGCCTCCTTGCTTGCTTCCTTCCTTCCTTCCTTCCTTCCTTCCTTCCTTCTTTCCCTTCTTCCTTGCCTCCTTCCTTCCTTGCCTCCTTGCCTCCTTGCTTGCTTGCTTCCTTCCTTCCTTCTTTCCCTCCTTCCTTCCTTGCCTCCTTGACTCCTTGCCTCCTTCCTTCCTTCCTCCCTTCCTTCCTCCCTTCTTTCCTTCCTCCCTCCCTTTCTTCCTTCCTTCCTCCCTCCCTCCCTTCCT
>NW_012267272.1:11173520-11233511 GCF_000151885.1 Dipodomys ordii | reverse complement strand
CCTCCCTTCCTCCCTCCCTCCCTCCCTTCCTTCCTTCCTGTGGTACTGAGTACTGAACTTAAGTCCTCACTTTTGCAAGGCAGATGTTTGTCAGCTGTGTCACACCCTCAGCCCCTTTGTGTACCTTTTTGTGACTTGTTGCCTTGGCGATTTTTCAAAGTAGGACCTTGCTTTATGCCTCCATTCACCCGCGTTGTGATCCTCCTTCTACATGTCTCCCTATTGCTGAGGATGTCAGGTATGCACCACCATGCTCAACCACTAAGTGAGAAGGAGCGTCCGGAATTTTTTCCTCTAGGGTAGCCCTTGAACTGTGATGCATCAACCTCTGCTTTCCAAATAGCAAGGATTATAGGCCTGAGCTTTCTAAGACAGTTTACTATAGAATGAATGAATGTCAGAGTTGTCAAGGAAATTAATATTTACTGTAAGCCTCTTCAGCTAGATGCAAATCTCATGGTCATGGTGGCATATTCTTTTTTTTTTTTTTGATATCTGACAGTATTTGAGTGCAGAGAACCTATAAATCATATCTGTCTGCTGACTCCATCTAAGATCACCAACTTCTCCAAACTGGAGCTTGACAGCTTTTGCAGCACAAAAAGTAATCAGGTCTTATTTTCTTCTCTCTAGACCCCTCACACTCTACTTTCAAAAGACAGTTACCCTTTCAGTAATTCTTTCCTATCTGTTTTGTTTTTCATTTTCAAATTCATTCTAAATGTGACTCTGGATGGCTTTGAGCTCTCTTGGCTTGTGAGATTATGTTGAACAACATGTTTCACAACTTATGTGAGAAACATACATTTGTGTATGTTTGAGCATGCTATACAGCTAAGCAGAGAGGAAACTCTAACAGACTGTTCATAAGTTTAACTAACTGGTGATAAATGATTTTCATTCAGGACCAGTCCTGCAGGGTACTATACATTGGTGTTTAGGTGGTGTGGTGTAAGCTGTGTGTATGTGTGTAGTGCGTAGTATGTATGTGTACACTTACATTCTAACTTGCCCTGCCAGTTCACCCCACACAGCTTGTCTGTTTCCTTTTTTCCTTGTGGCTTCTTCCATTTCCTCTCACTCACTGTTCTTCATTTAAATTCTTTACCCTCTATCTTATCATATCAAATCTTTAATTTCCTCAGAACATCACCCATCATCTACTTACTGGGAGAGTTGTGATTCAAAATACCAATATAGATGTTAATATCCGCTTTATATGTTTATTTATGTTCTTCCATAAGGAATCTGCCCTGAAAGAATGCTTTGCTTAAAGCAAATGTGAACTAATGACAGAGTTTCAGGGATTAAAAAAAAATGATTTGCCTCTTAAAATACTTTACACAGAAAAGTTCTTAAAATATTTTCATAGAAAAAATTGTGCAAATCATGTGAGGAACACTCTGTACCCTTTATTCTTTGTTCTGATTCTCTTGTAACTAATTTCTTCCTAGATGCCACTCATTACTACAGCAGTATGATTACTGCCAAAGTCCCCCACCAGTCGGAGCTTTGTGGTACCTTACCACAGCATAAACACACATGCACATATTCATTTCCACTAGTTTTCCTCCTGTGTACTCTCAGTCTATATTTATGTTTTATGAGAATCTTGATTCCCCAGTACTATTTTTACATGTTCTGCTTATTATTGATGTAAATATTTCAAAATTGCTTCAAATATATATTTTTTATTTCTTTTTTTACACAAAAGTTAAAATATGTTAAATATTCTTTTCACTGTTTTTCTTACTTGATAATATATTCAGCAAATGGGCACCAAATAATAGAGTCATTGTTATTATTTGTATTTAGTTTTTTTATGGTTGTATATGTTCATTTTGCAAATATAGCCTAGTTTAATCAACCTATCTCCTTTATGTGGTCATAAAGATAGGTTGCAATATTTTATTGTTAAAAATTTATCTCTTGAGGCTGAGATCTGAGGACTATGGTTCAAACCCAGCTAAGACAAGAAAGTCAATGAGACTCTTTTGTCTAATTAACCATTAAAAAACAACAGTAGAACTGGGGCTCATAGTACAAGAATGCTAGCCTTGAGCAAAAAATCCTCAGGAATAGTGTCCAGTCCCCAGTTCAAGTCCCATTATCAGTACATACACACACACACATACACACACACACTCTCTCTTTCAATGTAGTATTGCAGGCCCTCTATTTATGATTTTTCCCCTATGATTCTATATTTCTTCAATTTTACTTGGGAGAAAACTTCCACATAGACCCTTAGTCTGAATCTGTAAACAGCGATAGTACTGAGTTGGCAATTACATATCATATTGCACAGATGAATGCATTCGGGTGTCCATCTTGCTGGTAGAATAGAACACACAGCTCGGTGTAGCCGTAGAGTGGTTTACCTGTCTGTCCCTAGCATGCCCAGCTGAGTAACTTGCTTTTAACTCTTGCAGTTGGAATTTAACACACATGGAGGAGAATGAAACAAACATACCACTTGCTATATTTTCAAAAGTCTAGGGAGCACCTCGTTTATAGTCAATAATTAGTGCCCCCAAAGCCTTTCTTTGTATCTTTTTTTTTCAGCCTTGAATTTCCAATTGAAGGAACCACACGTTTATGTCTGTGTTTGCATCCATACAAATGGAAAATACAGAGCACAAAATGTGAGCTTGTGTGTAAAGAACCTTCTTTACACAGATGTCCTGAGGATCCATCTATTCTGAATACCAAGAAATTCTCCATTTTATCACCGGGCCTTCTGCTTACTCCACAAAGTTCAGACTGTCACATACTCACTCCTGTGTGTGTTCAGCCTCAGTGTCCTCTCCACAGCTGAACAGAAGGCGAGACTTGCTGCTAGCATTCACGTTTCCTGTGTGATAACCACGACTCACCTGCAGGACCCTGTGAGATACACTCTTATCATAGAATTCCTGAGCTTCCCATGTGTGGGCATGCATGTGTTTCTACACATGGGTTTGTTGACCATTTAACTTTTCCTTTCTGCTGATGTAGGGGTGTTAAACATTGGTCGATACTATTAGATAAACGAGACTTATAACAATAAGCATCACTGTTTTACGTACACATTGGGCTCCTAATCATATCTCCATGTTGACATGGTTGCTAAATTAAGCCAATCTGCTGACAACACTATCACAATCACATTCAGTGTGCAGAGCCCTGTCCAAGCTGATGAGATGCCACATGGAAGGAGACAAAATAATCCATCGAGGGCTTGTGTACAATCAGATACAATGATATATTCTTAAATATGCTTTCATGGAGGAATCAAAAAGTACAAGGAAGTACACGTCAAAGCAAAGCCTGATGTCTTACCCTTCAGAAATTCATCGCAGTGGTTGACAAAGGAAGTACTTATTATTACGTCAATAGTCAGTGAGGAGTAGTTAGCATATGCAGTGGTATCTATTTTTTCTTAAAATGTCAAACGTTTCTGTATTTCAAAAAGATCTATTGAAAAAATAGATTTGGTTCTACCAAATACCTGCTATTTTTTTTTAGGGATTCAGGGAAGATTATTAGTTATGTTTTAGTTAGGGTTGAATATTTCTGCGTGTGTGTGTGTGTGTGTGTGTGTGTGCGCGCGCGCACCTACATGTGTGTAAATGCAGGTATGCTTATTTTATTGTATTGTATTTACCCAACTTTAAACAGACAGCATTGTTTTCAGTTTTTGATTTTAAAATTTAAAACATAAATCATAGGCATTAATGCTTAGTTCAGTTAAAGCTCAAATACAATTATCCTATCATTCCAATTCTCAGAATTAAAATGTCACAGGAATTTAATCATATATTGACCTTCTTATTTAATAAGAAGTTATGTCCAAACCCAGCATATATCCCAACTTGTGTCACAAGCCCAACACAGTTTAAAGGGACAGGAATTTGTCTTATAGACTTTATCTTTTGTATTGTTGTTGCTGTTCTGATATCACGTCATAATTTAGTTGTGCTGAATGTAAACAGTCCCAATAACTTTATGATAAATTCAGTCTTTTTCCATTGCTCTAGGCTATAATACACAGCTCTATTTTCTGATTTGTATACTGTAACAGAGCTGCAAAACACACAAACAAACCACAGTCACAGTGTATGTATGTGTGTGTGTGTGTGTGTGTGTGTGTGTGTGAAAGACAATTGTGTTTGCTGAGTGCTTAAGATCAGAAGTGTCATGGCTCAGGGCAACCTGGCTTTTGTGTCTGAAATGAGAAGAATGTGTTGGTTAGCCAGCTGCAAAGGATCCTGAGAAGACTGACTAGTGAAAACTGCACTTCTAATAGGTGCTATTATAATCCAAATGGAATTAGCAATTATATCTCAAAATTCACTAGAAGAAAACTGCTTCAGTGGGGGGTAGGAGGAGGTGCTCTGTTCTTTGCAGATAGTAGCTATGTCTGCAATTGTTAGAATACAAGTCCTCCACAGCCTGGTTTTTAAATAATAAGATAGCACAAAGAATTAAGTGATATGGAGAATGTCAATTGGTGCTTTGTGCAGAATAAAGTACTGTGTGATAATTTCTAAGGCCAAATATTTCTAAGGGATAAAGTGTGTGAGTGGAGGGGAGGGGTTGTTTCTTTTATTGAATAGCTTGCTGGCAAAGAATAATTCTGAAAATGTTTCCTTGATGGTTCCCAATGAATAAATGACAGACTCTTCCAAGGTTTGACCATGCATTCTTTTGTTGTTGTTGTTGTTCTTTCCAACCATATACAACACACTCAAAAGCTCAGTGGCAACATATAGCTCAGTAAGATCAGTCTTCAGTGCATACTAAAATCCACCAGGAGGCTGTTTATAATGCTAGTAGGTGAGGTACACTCTAGAGATTCTGCATTGCCAGCCTCCTGAGGATTTAAACAGTTTCCCCATGATATGATAGAGTCAAGAATCACTGATCATTCGTTGGCACGGAAGGATTTTTTCTGAAGTGTTGTAGGAAGTTGTGAGGCATCTGGCCAAGGATAAGGAAGGTGTTATGTTAAACTATCTGCACAGAGACAAGAAGAATGGCACAGGGCCAAGTGGTGGTGGCTTGCATCTCTAATCCTAGCTACTCAGAAGGCTGAGATCTGAGGGTCTTGGTTCCAAGCCAGTCTAGAGAAGGAAGCTCCATGAAACTCTTCTTTCCAATGAAATAGCAAAAAGTACAAGTGGAGCTGTGGTTCAAGTGGTAGAAGACTAGCCTTGAGTACAAAACATCTAAGGGACAGTGCTGAGGTCCTGAGTTGAAACGCATGTGTGCACGCACTGGTGTACACACACACACACACACACACACACACATATACACACTTTTCCCAATGCACACTAAACAAATACACATCATAGTAAGTGTGTAATAAGTGTGGGAACAGAGTTTCGATGTTTGAAATCTAGCTCCAGACAGATTCCAAGTTAGCTTTTGGCATGAATTCAATATTGTTTCATTTAGTCAAAATGAGTCATTCTAGTGATGGTCCTGCTTCCAGAACTAAGCTAGGTATTTGGTACCATAGTGAGGGATGGAGTTGGTCTACCTGGATTTGAGATTGAGCTGTGAGTAAGCACACAGGGGCCTCTTTCATTTCAGTGGTGAGCACCAGAGATGAAAATGTGCCCTTCGAGATTATACCAACACCTACGGAAGTTCTTTGAAAGTCACGTTCACACTGCTATTTAAACATTGCTGATTTAAAAGATACGATTCTCCTTTTCTTTTTTCTCCCCTAAAAGGTCATCCTTTAATTTGTTTGCCTGTAAAAAAGCAAGAAAGGCATGGCGATTTCTAGTCCCACCTTCCCTGGTTAACTAGTTCAGTCAACGTTTCACCTGGGGATAGCTCCTGGCTCCTCTTCTCTGTACCACAGCTGTTTGTTTGCTCAGCCAACAATGCCATCACCTCCTGCCATGTTGAATGGGATAGCTTTCCTTTGCATTCTCCAAACAACTGGCACAAGCCTCTCCCCACCAGGACCCATCCTTATACAATACCTCAGCTTTATGTATTCATCACCACCACTTATTACTGCGTGTTTGTCTGATTGCTTATCTCTAAGCCCCTGTGAGGAGTTGTGCTCAGGAAGTACCAGTGACTCAAGTTCATTCGATTGTCTTCATCAATGCCTTTGCAATTCGAGTTCTAATTCTCCCATATTGTGTAGGGACCTGGGGGCCAATTCTAGTTTTTCCTTCTCAGACCTGCTCCTGAAGTAATGAAAGGAGCACCTCCTGTTGTAAACTACACAGGAATCAGTCGTAAACACTGTCAAACTGTAGACTCAGGTTGGAAGGTGTGGGGTATACCTGGGATTTCCTGAAGGTCTAACGAGCTCCCCTGTGGGATGGAGCTGTGGATGCACTTGAATGAATGAATGAATGAATGGCAGGCACTGTGCTCAGAACACCTCACATCGACCTCAACTGAAGGTTTTCTACTTTCAAGGTAACAGCATGTACATAATCCCAGCTCAAGGCTAACATTTTATAAGCCCATTTGGGGGTGTGTTTAACTTGTGTTTTAAAATGATCCCATAGGCCTGGAGGAATATGATGGATAAAACTAGCTTACTTACTTTTCTCCAAATTCTGACGTTAGAGTCAGACGACAAAGCTAACTGTAATGGAATCACTGTAGGTATGCTTAGATAGACATCTAAATGAAAATATATTTGTATGACAATATAGGACTCAGTGACACTTAATGGGGCTGTGGTTTAAATTAAATACATGTGATATAAATATATAAATTAAATATATGTGATATAAATTAAATTCATCTTCCCAGTTATATTTAAAGACAATTTACACACAGATAAGTCCTGATAAAATATACTACACATACCAATATGTTCATAGGGGAAAACTATTGTAAACAGATAAAGGTTCACTTAAAATTTCAAGGCTGGAGCTCATGTAATATACTACCTTAATGTACCTAGAAATCTCATATTTATGAATTTAATAATAAATGAATAATTAATGTGTAACAAGCTTGTTTCTAAACTCTGTGTGGAATATTAATTTAATACCAACAAACTCCATTGAGGCAAATACCATTGAAGGAAATAAGGTAAATTTTTATCAATCTTAATTTACAGATGAAAAAATTTAGCTAGGGAAGGATTTAAAACTCTGCAAAAAGTCAGATCTAAGTGCACAAAATTATAATGGGAATCCTCAGTGGCCTAATTCTAAGCTTAACATTCACATACCACTCCCTCTGCCTCTCCAGATTTCAGCCCACAGAAAACATGGTTCAGTCTGTCTAAATTTCCTACTTAAGAACTCAGTAAGGAAGCTGTCCTCTTACTTAAAATCTTGGCTGGTACCCATCTACCACCATACCATGTACATTTGCATGGACCTAGAAATGACTTACTTGGTCTACAGATGATATAATAAGAAAATCATATCAGCATATCCACTTGGTAAGACCTCTTCCTTCAAAGTGTTCTGAAAACAATTTGATGTGATTGTGATTGTGATTGTGTATGTGTGTGTGTGTGTGTGTGTGTGTGTGTGTGTGTGTGTCCCAGTCCTGGATCTTAACTTGAGACTTGGCACTGGCCTTGAGATTTTGTTGTTCAAGGCTAGAACTCTACTACTTGAGCTATATTTCACTTTCAGATTTTTGGTGGTTAATGGGACATAAGAGTATCCTGGACTTTCCTGCCTAAGCTAGCGTCAAACCATGAGCCTCAGATCTCAGCCTTTGAATATTTAGGCCTGTGTCACCAATGCCTGCCTCAGATGTACTTTTGACATTATATGAGTAGTTATATGTATGTGTGTGTGTGTATTCCATTTACCTAATGAATGAAAATGCACTAGAGTGTAAAGAATTATAAATTCTTGACTGCCTTTTGGGAATATTGTAAGTTCATAACATTTTTCTTCGCTGAACAATATATAGAAAAACATATTCAAAATTACTATTAACATGTTATTGTCATCTTCCATATTATTCGAAAACTATTAACACAAAACCAATGTTCTGTAAGAGTGAATGCTGGATATCTCAGAAATTGACACAAGAAGAAACCTCATAACCCCTTAAAATGAGACTCTCACCTTACAAATGTGTCGTTGGTGAAAATGATCAAAATTCACTAGCAGAGGCATTACACTATATGTAAAAGGATCTGGAAAAATCCACCCAACTTATTAAAATTCATGAGAGTTTAAAACTATCACTGAGCCTAAGAGAGGTGTAAACAGAAAAAAAAATCTATTTCACAGAAATAAGAAGCTTATTTTAAGTTCTCCTTGGAAGCTGTATTCTCCTGTGCAAGTCCTAAAGACGATTTATCCATTTATACCAAAGATCATATTAGAAGGTATTTAATGTGGATCATTCTGATGTGTTTTATTGCCCAATAAGCTATCTGTAAAATTATTTTGAATATGCACACCTGATACTTTTTCCAAATAACTGACTGCAGCAATCACACACGTATATAGATAAACAAGGAAGAGTAAGTCTCATTTATTCGTGAAAGAATTGCATTAGTATATTAAGTGAAGTGGAAGTTATTATCTGATGGAAGGTACATGATTGAGCCACCGTGATGATTTTCATGCACACAGAAAAATCCTACATTTCTTTGGCAGACTAAATACACTATTGAACCGAGGAAGAGAGGCATTTATGTTTTACCATTATAATGAGAACAGATTTTTAAGTGATTTGGAAAATTAGAGCAAGAGCTCTAACAAATGGTTGAAAAGACAGGACACAGGAATCCATTCATTTTTAAATAGTGGCTGCTTCCATGGCTCATTGCACTTAAGACCTTCCTGATGGTAACAAATAATCTGTTACAAGCACTGCTATGGCTTTTGGCAAAGAAGAGCATCTCCCAGGTGTGAGTCACGGGCTCCTGCCTGGAGCAAACCATCTACCCATGTATTGGGATACTCTCTTCCATTTGTTCATTTGGAAAATATGTCAGAAATTTGCCCAGATTCTGCATCCTACTCTAAGTCACATTTCCTTCATGAGAAATTATTTTCAGATATTTATAGTTAGGAATCAGAGTAAGTTGAGGCACACTGAATCTGGAAAGGCTTTGGAAGGAATGAAAAACATCTGAAAAATCATCATTCCAGACCATTCTCACAGAAAGAATATTCTGTATGTTATCTGTGGAATGCTTCTCTAATTGATAATATGGGAGTTTCCAAATAATCATTGCATGAAAAATTTCTTATGTAATTTTAGCCGTATCTTTTATCTGGTATTCTTTGAAGATTAAGAAGGTTTGGAGAAATGTCACATCTCCAAGTTTGTAAAGAAAGAAAAGAGGAAAGACTGGACATAGTAAGTCATGCCTATAATTCTAGATACTCAAGAGACTGAGATCTGAGGATTACATTTCAGAGCCAGCATGTGCAGGGAAGTCTCTAAGACTTTTTTCTCTATGCAACCAGCAAAAAGCCAGAAATGGAGCTGTGGTTCAAGTAGTAGAACATCACCAACCTAGAGCAAATAGAGTAAGGGAGAGCACACAGGTCCTGCATTCAAGGCCAAGTAATTGGCTCAGAAAAAGAAAGCAAACAGTTTTCTTTGGATTAACAAAACTAATAAAGACTAAGAAGATATGAATAAGTTAAACTATATTTGCATTACAATACAGGAATTTTTATAGTACATATCTCCTAAAATAATAATCCTGTACAAATAAGTCTTTCACTCTGAACATTCCAACAGACTTCTCAAGCACACCTGAGTCAGGCGTCTTGGCAAATATCTACTGGAATTTGATAAGAAAGGGTTATAGAGAAATATTCCTTTCCCTACCAGACAGGAAATTTGAAAACATAACCAAGAACTCTACAAATTAGACTTACAAAATATGTAAAATTGAGACATACTTGTTTTTTGTTACCAAGGAAATTTTAAAGAGAGGGATTGTCGTCCGTGTCAAGAAAGTATACAAGCTTTTATTTTTCTCAATATTATCCAAAATGAGAACATTTGGCTAGCTAGGTACTTTTATTCTCAGTTTCCATCTATATTTATTGAATTTTTTGAAGGTCTAGTTTCATTTTATTACATAAAATTTCTGACTTTAAATTCTTTAAACTCTTGTGGAAATATGATTCTCATCCAGATGCCTTTGCCTTGGTTTATTTTACTATAGTATATAGTGATGACAAGAATAACTTGGGATATTCATATGGACATTTTAAATATTATAAAATTAGTAATATCATTTCTAGGGATTAAAGAAGGGATAGCCACTGACATTGGTTAAGAATAATATCCAATAGCCAGGCACTGGTGGCTCATGCCTATAATCCTAGCTATTCAGGAGGTTAAGATCTGAGGATAGTAGTTTGAAGACAGCTCAGGTAGGAAAGTCTGTGAGACTCTTTTTTTTTTTTGCTTTTTTTTTGGGGGGGGGCAGTCGTGAGGCCTGAACTCTGGGCCTGGGCGCTGTCCTTCAGCTCTTCAGCTCTAGGCTAGAGCTCTACCCCTTGAGCCACAGTGCCACTTCCGGCTTTTTTCTTTTTTCTTATGTGGTGCTGAGGAATCAAACCCAGGGCCTCATGCATGCAAGGCAAGCGCTCTACCACTGAGCCACCTTCCCAGCCCTCTGTGAGACTCTTATTTCCAATAAATTACGCTTCAAAAAAAACCAGAAGTGGCAGTGTGGCTAAAGTGATAGAGCTCTAGCCTTAAGAAAAGGAAGCTCAGTACAGGGCTAAGTCCTGAGCTCAAGCCCTAGGATTGGCACACACAAAACAACAACAACAATGACAATAATAATAATCATCATCATCATCATTCTCATCAGTGGTTGAATTTATGTTACCATACATTTTGCTCAAGTTCTCAGTACTTATAGAAACCAGTAGAAAGAATCATTTTAAAACTACATCCACTTGTAAATTGTAAACTATCTGTCTCTCTTCACCTTAATAGAAGCTATCCCTCGGAAAGATATCTGATCCTTGTCAAAATTTTCTTTTTAAGATAATGCTGTCTAGTAGATTAAAATAAATCTAATATTGAATAATCATTTTTTTTCTTTTGTGTCAGTCCTGGGGTTGAGCTTCTTTTTGAGTCACAGCACCACTTCTGTCTTTTTCTGAGTAGTTTATAGGAGATAAGATTCTCGCAGACTTTCCCGCCTGCCCTGGCCTCTAATTGTGTAACTAGGATTACAGTCGTGAGCCATCAGCACCTGGCTCTGAATTACCACTTTTAATGATCTATAGTCCAAGTTGTCTTTTTGTTGATATAGTAAATGTTAAAATTTAATCACTGTGGGCTTAATAATACAGAGCTTTAAAGTACTTAAGAACTGTCTGAAGTCAATGAACTTTGTTTCCTTTAGAACACATCAAAGCAATGAACTATTTTTTTTATCAGTAAGAATTAAAACCTTAATACCACAGAGTACTAAAAAATATAATAGATTCATTATGGCAGGCATATTGGCCCTGAACTGTGTTTCTCAATATTTATATCGCACCTCAAACTTGTTTTGATTTTTTAAATTTCGTAATTAGTACTCAATTCAGTTCCTTCTAGAAATAGTCACTGCCACTGCTGATCACACAGCACACTGATTTTAATGAGAAACATGGGATGTAAAGGAAGAAGCAAATAAGACCAGAAAGGTGGAAGCTAATTGAAACACATCTTTTCATAGGATGAGAGCACTATACATAAATCCTGTCCTGCTTCACGATATGCCAGAATAAACATATTTCCCCGATTCAACCATTAGAGTATTATACACCACCAAAAGAGTCCAAGTTAGCCTGGACAAAGGTACCTGAGCTTTCTGTCTCTGCATTGGTCATGCTGCAAATAACTTTTAAGTACTTGAAAAATAAATTAAAGCTCCAATATAGCTACCTAACCATCGTCTTAGCACATCCTGAAAGGAAGGGACTTGGACATTCTGAAATTTTTAAGGGAAGACTACAAAACCAGAAGATAGTTTGGAGCCATGACTTTCAGCCTCTAGAATAATCGATCAGCATGCTAATCTGCTCTGAGGTTACAAGGGGGCTTTATTGAGAGGACGGGTGATTTAAACCTTGATTATTATTTGCAGGTGGTTGGTTGGTCTCCTGTTTGGTTGGCTGCTTACTTAGTCTATCTGTGTCTCTGTCACTCCTCAACTACAAGGAAGACCAATTCTAATTTTCTATGTTACTATTGTTTTTACTATAAACTGCCTTCCTGGAGACTGGAACCAATCTAAAATATGGTTCTCAAATTTGACCATATGGAAAGAATCACCTGGAAAGCTTTACAATCCCAAAGTCCCTGCTACACTTTAAAACAATTAAACATGAATCTGTGGGTTGGGACATAAGCAACCATATGTTCTCAAGCTCTTCAGATGAATCCATTGTCTATCCCGTGTGGAGATGCACTGTTCTATAAATTATGCCTGAGGCGCAGATGATTTTAACTGAAAGATGAAGATTTCCACAAAGAGGCATTTCCCCTATTTCTTGCTTCCTAAGTTACACGCTTTGGTACATAAACATTCTTCTGTACAATTATAGCTTGAGAGGAGTTATTTCTAAAATACTACTTGGAAAGACATCTATCTTATTACTGGGGTGAAATATCCCTATTTCACATGATATTACTATCATTAGACCCTGTTGGAGAAATGACCAGCCAAGGCATAAATTCTAACGTGGAGACTCACTAAAATTACTTGGACTGTTCTGGAGATAGCCAGTAGTCTAATACTGTGAAAGATACAAAAAAAGTGAATCATTTCTTCCTGGTCCTTAGCCTTTTCCTCTTCAGCCTCTACTTCAAGTTTTTGTTTAATATGACTAGTTTTATTTGATTTTGGTTGTTTTTTTTTAATAGTCAAACTAACACAGACACCAGATTTAACATTCACCGATACATTCAAATGTGAAGTTTACATACAGCAGTCCAATAGAATTGAGATAATTTATGAGCACACAAATAAAAGTTTGTATTCCTTCATTGTTAAAGAATAAACTTAAGTCTATAATAAGGATTTGAAATAGTATCATACTAGGGAAAATTATTTTATTAGCAAACATCACTACTCCTACTTACCAAACTCTTTCTTACCTAATACATATTTTATTCCAACTGAAGATGTCTGGCTTATAAAAGTACTTACCAGTATCATTAAAAGTATTTTTTTTTTTTGCTGGCAAAATGTCGATCTCATACTAGCTATGATGGGCATGTAAGTTCTTTAAAGCTTTAGGTGATAGAAATGCTTAGTCTAGATTGAAATCTATTACTCTAAGCAAAAGATAGAAATTATGGTTTAAGAAAAATGTCCTCAAAACACAAGAGTAAATACATAATTTTTCAATGGCTTTCATAGGTACACATTGGCAGCTACATACAGCTGAAAGAATGAGGAATGCGAGGGCATGGGTATTGTACCTCGGAACTGCCTGATTGTCAAATATTTCCACCTCAGTTCCACATCTTGTCATTTGTTTTTGACCAAGACTCACCCAGATGTTTCCATCTTGATGGTAAGGCTTCCAGTTCCTCCCTGTATCACTGTAGAGCACTCGGTACTGAGTCACCCAGTCAGAGCTGCTGTATCTTCCTTGGGTTGCTATGGCACTGAGCTGCTTCCGATGGCCAAAGTCAACCTGAAGCCATTGATAATGGTCACTGTCTGATGGGGACCACCCCCCAGCACCTGCAGTGGGCAGAAGAAAGAGAGGAACATGAATAGTTCAAGCTGGACATGTACACTTGAAAACAAATTCTTCTACCTACCTTAATTGGCCTTGTCAGTGCTATATTTTTCCTGATGTATTATGAAGTGTCCTTTATAGGCGCCATTGGGACTTCAACTAATATTCTTCCAGCTGGGTAACATTGATTCTTTAACCTCTTTATGGTGTAATTATGTGCTCATTTTCTCCTGAGCAAATGTCTTCATAATTCCTCAATTAGATCTTATTAGCACATGTCAAAGTCTAATTGGCTGAGGGTTGATCAATTTACCATGAACTCTTCAGCTAAAATCACTAGGAAAAATATGTAACTCATTCCTTTCCTCACATAAGATTGGATTTTGTAGCAACTTACAAATGAATTAAAAAAAAACAATTATATACAACTCTCAAATATACTTTGCTTTAGAAGTTCAGAGTCTAAAGATTATTAGCACTGTACTTCTTAAAATAAAGGTTAATCTTATATTAAAGTCTTGAACTCAGAAATACCTAAGAATTCAGGCCGTATTTATTAACTAAGAGAAATAGATCCAGTGTCTCTTGAAAACCATGATTCTAGGAAAATAATCTGCGTTACTACAATTAAATATCTTTTGGTGAAGTATGATCAATTAATGATCATAAATGATCATGATCAATGATAAGAATGAAAACCATGTCCCAGAGAAATGATACTAACAGAACAAAAACATTCAATTTCTAGTTATATTTAACTCTGGTTACAGATAAATGAGAAAATATGGCATGATTACCACTGGGAGAAAGGATCTATTTGAAGGTCAGTTTAGTGACTAATGAAAAGAAATGATTGAAAAATATTCAACAAAGCTTCAATGTAAAATTTGACAAAATACATGTGCCAAAAGCTGGGAGCTAGTCTATTCTATGAAGATGATCATAATAACATCATTCTGTAGGCCATTACAGCTATATCATTCATTTAGCAGGTCTATATGGTTCATTATTTTTCTTTTAGTCATGAGAAAATAGATTTCTGAACAAATACAAAACTGTAAAAAATCTATAAAATTGATGAGTGGATCACAGGCAAACCTCCATCCAGATGAATAAATGAGGCAAGACCTGTTAGCTTCTTGGCTTTCAGCAGGACTCACATTCTAGTTCATGGCCCAGAGAACATCAGGGTCACTGAGGTGTGCAGATTCGAACTTACAGCTACCAAGAAAGCTAGAAAGTATAGGATAGAGTCCCAGTAAAGGAGGAGCTGTGAACAAAATGCTCGGAAACTCTCACGGGGACCTCCAAAATCAACATAGTCCACATACCGGATCACTGATATGCTGCAATTGGCAGACCAAGATGCCACAAGATTAGGGGGGAAATGAACAAAAACTGGACATTGCACAAGGCTGGGTGAATTCCATTTCCCTCTAAGTGAGTATGAATGGCCTCACTGAACCATCCAATCATTCAGTAGACATCCCAGCAAAGTCATGCATGTAAGCAAAAGGAAAAATGTGGTTCTACCAATAGGTTTTTTTTTTCTATATAACTGAACAAAATTGGTGAAAAAGGTCACTCTGACCTACAAATTTGATTGTTGCTCAAACAGAATCCAACACTCCATGAATCAAGGCCATGAAAATTGAACCACTAAGCATGTGTCCATAATGTTCAGTATAACATTAAAAGAAAAACAAATCATTAGACCATTGAAAAAGCAGGATCACATGACTGGATAACAACAATTAATCTAAAAAATGGATCCACAAAATAACAAGATTGATGGAATTAAAAGCTCAAGATATTAAAACAGTGATTATAAATTAATTCTATGACTAACAAACTCATGAATATTTTCTTTTAAACAAGTGCAATACCTTAATAGAGCAAAGAAAATAATACAGAGTAAAAAGGACATTTTAGACCTTAAAAGGATACCTGTCTTAAAAAACTACCAAATGGGCATTATAGCAGATTATCAACCTTGCTTTGAAGTTGAGTTTGAAGCTGACTGGTCATGTGACCGTTTCTAGTGTTAAGGTCTGGACCTTCTATAAGTAGGGATTTTGCCCTCCTATAGTATCTAATATTTCCTATAGTCCTGTATCATCCACTGCCTGTTTTCTAGAGTCAGTTGGTTAAAATTGCAAAGGAGTCTCAGATCAGCTTCAAGGATAACCATATAGTCCACTCTCAGGAGATAATGGATGTATTTTCTTCTTTGTTAGACATATAGTTCCCAAAAGAAATGTAGGTCTATTTGCATCTAAAGTTCTATCTATATCTATATATCTATGTATATCCAAAGCTATAGAATAACTTTTTTGTGAAGCCAACAAGCAATTAGTACTATAAGGAGAAGGCTGGAATTATGTCCAAATTATTGGAAACTTTCTAATATTTTTCTTTATTGCCTTGCTAATGAATACTCTAAAGGAATATTTTTCTCTTGCTGTCCATTTTTGATGCCTTTTTAGTAAGCAGGAATTAAAACATACAGCCTCTTAGTCTCATTTATCTCATAGCTTTTAAAACAATGAAATTTATTGCCAACTTTAAAGGGAGCCAACTCTAAAAGCAGGGAAATATAAGTGAAACTTTACTTTTTCCCAGATACTATGTGTAGAGAATTGTGATGCACTTGAGTGGAGAGGGCAAATGCCAGCTTTGCACAGAGAGCATTGTGGATTGATCAGTGGAACCTTTCCTCTTTCTCTTTGATCTATCAAGCACTTAATTTGGAGATGTTGATTAGTTTGTTCATTTGGCTTGTGAAATTCCTAACCTCTGCCAATCTAAAATTAAAAATAATACAGCTTCTAACAGAAACAGCTCTGGGAAATGGCATCTGAGAAGATACCGGGTTCCCAAAGCATATTCAATACATAGTGGTGAGTAGGCATTGAAGAGGAAATAAGAGATGTAGGCATGAACTCAGGGACCTGCATAAGATGTTGTTTGTAATCTATAGACAATAGATCCAAAATTAAACTAGTAAATACTAGTAAGTAACTAGTGCTTTAGTGCAGTGCCTCAAAAGATATGTTCTCATTACAGAACTCTTTCTCTAATAAACAATATAAACAATAGGAATGCTGTTCCCTTACTCTATTTCACTCAGTTTATCCCTTTTCCTCACTCTCTTGTCCATAATACTTTGTGTTCTGTGGGGGTGGGTGGGAGGGTGTGTGTGTATGTGTGTGTGTGTGTAAGTGTATGTTTCTTTGTTTTGTAAAGATGCATGGAGTTTGTACTCTATTTTATCAGAATTATTTGAGTGATTATTTAAAAGAAAGAACTTGGAAAAATGTGTGAAACTCAAACATGTATACTTTGAACTCATATGACAGTTCCTTTTGCCTGGCTGTTTGTAACTCAGTGTCACGGAGAGAGGAGAGGACAGAGTAGGTGGAATGGGAGAGGGTGTGATACCCCTCCTCCAGTGATAAATGTCTACTGAATAACTCAGCACTAAAGGTGGCCTGTGTGACACCATCACAGACTGCCCTAAGATTCGAGAATAGAATAAGACAGCAAGATGAGAATGAAAATCAATTAAGAATAGAGCTTCCTTTAATAATGGAGAGAGAAGTATGTATCAGATGAAAAGAATAAATTGAAAAGAAGACTCCAGGCAAGATTGCATTATGAGTTCAGGCTCTGAGGTCTCCTTCTGCTTCAAATACACCATATTTTTAGATAAGATAGATAAAAAGAAAATTGAAAAGACATAGCCAGGATCAAATATAGGATAAGCATCTCCATACACAAGAAATATAACCAAAATGCAAACCAGCAAGGAGGGATACAGCTGAGGCTAGCTGGTGTGGGGTTGGGGTCACGCCGAGGTGGCTCGGGTGTTTGGCTCTCCAGGAATAGTGAAGAATTGAAGTTTCCTGGGACTAAGGCTGGCTCAGGCCTCATCTGAAAATACCACTTCTTGGAGACTGCAGGTTAAAGGCACAGAGATAGGTGTATCAGTGCCTAGGTAAGGCACTGGCTTGTTGCTTTTACCTGTATTTCCCTAATAACATTGATAGGACAAGGCCCAAGATCAACAATGCAAGGATGGTTTCAGCCTAAGGACCCTAGAACCCTAGATAGACAGGAATACGACAGAAAGGAAATGGAGAAGAGGAGAGAGAAAGTGGACACATCCTTTAGTGGAAAGAGACAGAGATGAAAAACATGTGCAAACCAAAATGTTCCAAATCATAAGAAAGAAAACAAATGCTACAAAATAAAGTAAGTTCAGATGTTATAATAATTTATGATGATGGAAAACAAATATATTTTTGTTTCCAAACAATGAAAAAGTCATACTTTCCATTAAATAACAGTAATTATCAGGAACAAAAGGGAAAAAGAAAAGCATTAATAGAAGACACTTTAGAAATAAGAAATAAAAGCCATCAATAAGGGAAAAAAAACCTTTATCAGAGAAAAAATCCACCTATTATATCTATATGCATAGAACATAAACATTTAAAAACAGGAGAATTTTGTCTTCCAAATTGAAAAATATGAAAGGGTCCCTAACTCCTTGGATTATTGCAAGGTGAGCACATTAGAAGTAGCGCATCGTGTAATGTAAATGAAAGTTGATCTGAACACAATACAACTGATGCAGTGTGACATGTACAAAACATGAAGTCTAAGCATACAACTGAGAATTATCCCACTGATCAAGCACCTTAGGAAATGCTAAAGGAGGGCACTAATGAGCTCAGATCTTATTTACAGCAGGAGAGAATATCAGCAAGGGTGGTGGATGCGTTGGAGAAACAGACTTCAGCCAAGTGTTGATAATCTTTTGAGCAGAATAGTTAGAGAAAGGAGCTGTACCCACTAAATAACAACTGTCACAAACTAGAGAAAAGTGACATTCGATTGGGCTGCATGGATAAATTAATGCTTGTGTAAAATATCATTAAAACGAGCATTTTTGCGGCAAAAATGGCAGAAGATCTAATATTATCAAGTATCATCAAAAGGCAGGAAGATGGAACTATTTTTCTCCCATTTCTACTTTCTCCAACATGATGATTATTCTTAGAATAGCTAAACAACCAGGCACAAGAATAACCTCTTGAGTCAGGTGAGACCTGGTAAGAGAGATATAGCCCATTAACTCTCCTGAAGCATTCAAATTCAGATTATAGCCAGTGTCTGACAGTGTTCTTCAGTAATACAAACTCGAATATTTATCAAAACTGTTCTTAAAAGCGAACAGAAGCCAAGCAACTAAAACAAGAACACAGAAATAACCCCAAATGTTTTTTTTTAATTAGGCAAATTGGTAAACCTACAAAATGTGCACAAAATTATTTTTTAATTTAATTGTCAAGGTGCTGTACAGAGGGATTATAGTTCCATACGTAAGGTAGTGAGCACAGTGATTATAACAATAATATTATAATAATTTCTTCTAAAATCAAGTCCTTAGTTAACTGATAAATTTCAAAGATAGATCTCCAATTGGAATTATAACAAAAGATTTGACAAAATCTCTACATATCACATGGTAAAATGTGATCTGAGAGATAGTAGCTTTTGCTGAATTAAAAAATGACTATTAGGCAAGCCCAAATATGCTGACTAATGATCATATCAACGCACAGAGAATACACTGCAATGCCTCATGGACTGTCACCCTCTACACTGTCATTCTTCATGTTTTCATCACTTAAGGCATGAGGACATGCCTATGAAAGTTGTCAATTATATAAAGCTAACAAAGAAACTTAATAGTGCAACTCACTGAATGATTATGTAAAATGGTTGTGACTAGCTGGAAATCTGAGCCTTAGTGTGAATAATAAACTAAGGTACTCAATGCTGATTTGATGCTTACAGGTCTATCAGGCTTATAAATAATTATCTAAACTTAATTTTCTTTGTAATATAAAGTATTATATATTAATTATGTGTAGACCATCAGTAAGTACAGTATTTTGCTACAATATATTTAACAAATGTATATGTATATGCTATTTGTAAATGTACATATACATGCATAAATACAAGGTAGACCAAGAAACCACAGCAATTCATAAACTTTTTTTCTTTAAAAATACACCTCTTTTTTCTCAATTATTCTGACATGAATCTATTAGTTGTATGTAACAGTTGCACAGTTGCATGTAAAGATAGATTGTTCTTTTTCTTTGCTGCCTGCTATTGTATTGTTAATAGAATCTCCTTTCCATTCTAATGTATGTATTTTCGGTACAAAGCTATTGTTAATAGTCCCACTATTTTATTTTATCTTTGGGGGGAAGAGGGGTAAAGAGGAAAGAAAGTTCTGAGCCTGAACTCAGGGTTTGGGCATTGTCTCTTCTTTTTTTCGTTCAAGCCTTGTGCTCTACCACTTGACCTATGGCTCTACTTCTAGCTTTTTGCTGGTTAATTGGAAATAAGAGTCTCATGGACTTTCCTGTCTGGGCTGCCTTTCATATGAGATCCATAGATCTCAGCCCCCTGATATTGGTTTATTTTTTAATTAATTAATTAATTCATTCATTTATTCCCAGTTCTAGGGCTTGAACTCAGAGCTTGAGCACTGTCTCTGAGCTTCATTTGCTCAAAGCTAGCACTCTACTACACGAGCCATACCTCCACTTCGGGCTCATGATTTAAGAAATCATGTGTACAAAAATGTGTGAATTTTAAATGAGCCTGTCTTGCCAGTTTCAAGCATAAATCTAACCAAGTTTTATCTCTTTTACAGTAGTGTCATGAGGCTGTCTATTATTCCGTTGTTCTATATTCTTCCCCAGACTTAGTAGATTTTCTTTTTAAAGTTCAGGTTTGATATTGTAGGTTGTTGAAAATTTAATTGTTTTTTTTCCCCGATTGTGGGGCTTGAACTAAGGGCCTTAGCTCCATCCCTGAGATCTTTAGTTCAAGGTGAGCAATCTGCCACTTTGAGCCACAGGGCCACTTCTGGTTTTCTGGTGATTAATTGGAGTTAAGAGCCACAGGGTCTTTCCTGCTTAGGCTGGCTTTGAACCTTTTTTAAGATTATTTTATTGTGAAAATGCCGTATAGAAGGGTTACAATTACATGGGAAAGATAATGAGTAAATTTCTTATCAAGCATTGTAGCCTCCTCCTTTGTTTTGGCTTTGAACCTTGATCCTCTTGTCTCAACTCCTTGAGTAGCTAGGATTACAGGTGTGAGCCACCAGTGTCTGGCTTTCAACTTTTTCTTGATACACACATTCTATTAATTTTGAAACTTATTATAAAGGTACTTGTAATACAGGTATAAAAATTATTCATGCTAGGATAGAGAGCTAGACAATGTAAATGAGATATAGATTTCTTAAATTACTTCTGTATGAATGTGTATCAGTACTTGATTTATGGTGAAAGTCATAATATATAATTTCCAGTACTACATTTAGGCTCACTAAATGGGCAAAAGGGAAATATGACTCTGCTACAGATTTAAAATATTCAGATCACAGAGTAAAATGTGGAAATCTAGAGAATAATATAGGAAAGTAGAGTCACTGTTTTTTATGGTTATGAAAGATTTCTTAATCAGGATTTAAATTGTGTGTGTGTGTGTGTGTGTGTGTGTGTGTGTGCGTGCGCGCGCGTGCGCGTGCGTGCTTATGATGGGTGGGAAATATTGGCTCAAGCTTGAAATCCTATTTATTCAGGAGGCTGAGATCTGAGAATCATAGTTTCAAGTTAGCAGAAAAGTTCATGAGGCTTTTTCTCTAAGTAACCAGTAAAAAAGTTGGACTGAAGGTGTGGCTCAAGGCTTAGAGCCAAAAAGCCAAACAGAACTCAGTCCTGAATTCAAGCTGAGGTATCGGTCAGTATGCACGTGCTCTCTCTCTCTCTTTCTGTCTGTCTCTGTCTCTGTCTCTCCCTCTCTCTCTCAGACACACACATTAGAGTTGGATAAATTTTATCATACTGAAATTAAGCACCACTGATTACCAAATGGAATATTCTAAATTAGTAAAACAGCTAATTTTAGATTTTGGAAGGATATATCTAAAAAGAAAAACACCTGTCCAAGTGCTCAGATCCATATGTGTGAATAAGTACATAAATCAATTAGAAATGCCATAATAATTCAATACATCCTTTGGAGGAAAAAATACCCCATAGGAAGCAATCTTGATAAAGGGCTCAGGGATAAAATAATATTGAGGAAGAATGATGGAAGATGTAGTATTGATTAAGGGGCATTGCGTTTATAAACTGCTTTGTAGCATGGTAACCCCTTTGTATAATTACTTAAAGATAATGAAAATATAATAAAAAGTAGAAACAAAACTCAAGATATCAATAATCAGACTATGTGAAAGGAGGATAACTTAAAAGCTAAGCATGCTTAATGCCAATGGATTGAATCTCATCGTATTACTCTGAAAAGACTACCAAACTAAAGGTTTTTAAAGTGGAAATTAATTGAGTGACTTAATTTCCAGCTTCAAAAGAACCATAAATGCAAGGTTTGCCAACAGTTACATAATATTACATATTCCAAAATCATCCATAATTTTTTTTCAGTTGTGGGGCTTGAACTCAGGGCCTGGATGTTGTCCCTGAGCCTCTTTGTACTCAAGGTTAATGCTCTACCATTTGAGCCACAGCACCACTTGTGGCTCTTTTGAGTGGTTAATTAGAGATAAGAGTCTCCCTCTCTGGAGACTTTTCTGCCTAGATTGGCTTTGAAACATGATCCTGAGTAGCTAGGATTACAGGTGTGAGCCACTGGCGCCCTGCTAGCATCTATGCTTTTGTGAATGTAGGTTATTCAGCTTTATGTCAGAATTCTGAAATTAAAATAAAAAATGTTTAAATAATTTGTCTATATATTTTCCATTTTACTATCATGAGCTGTTTATACTTTCAAGTCTATTTATTTATTTGAAAAGGGAGTTTACATAACTCCACAGATTCGTCTGTGTCTAATTTCATTTATATGAAGAAAGATGAATTGAAAAGAAAACTTATTATGAAATGATTACTATCAAGTGGCTTTTATTGTTATTGTATGATTATACAGATTTTGGTTGATCCATTTTATTAACACAGAAGAATATTGTTTAAGGATATTTCTTACACTGTCATGCTTGACTTAAATATCTTTTATTGTTTATGGATTTGCTTATTTCCATTTTTTGAGCATGTTTTTGTTAACCCCTCATATACATTCCTTAAGTACATTTTGGGTGAAATTATGGACTACTGTTTTAAGGTTTTTTTTCCCCTCCCCACTTGTTGAATTCAGACCTTCTCCACAAGTTAAAACAAAATCTTCCTTGGTACAGTACTTGGGTTTGAACCCAGAGCTTCCTGGGTCTTCTCTTGGTTCTTACTTGAGACACATCTCTACTTCTGGTTAATTGGAGATAAGAGCCTTTTAGACTTGTCTGTCCAGGCTGGCTTTGAACCATGATCCTTGGATCTCATCTTCCTGAGTAGCTAGGATTATAGGTATGGGCCACCAATGCCGGGGTTTCCTGGCTCTTTCTTTCTTTCTTTTTCTTTGGTGAACTTCCATGTGTTCTTCTCTCCTTGTTCATGTAAATCAAGTAAGGGGTCTCTCTTCTGTCAAGAAGCCTTTCCCCTGTGCCAAGGAACTTTGGCATTTGTTGCTGTCCTTGGGCAACAGGTGGCAGCAGCACATTTTTTTATTAATAAGTTTCTTTTTATTGTGAAAATACTGTACAGAGGGGTTACAATTACAGGAGCAAGGTAATGAGTACATTTCTTATCCAGAATGGTTGCCTCCTCCTTTGTTTACCCTTATCATCCCTGCCCTCCAAAGCCCTCCCCCCATCCCATCCCCCATCCCCCACCAAAGTTGTAAAGTTCATTTTTCAACATAATGCCTTGTACATCTCATTGTTGCAATGGGTCCACCTGTATCCCTATTTAAACAATTTGTGTTTTCCCTTTCCCTCCCCAAATTATACCTACATCAAATACAGTGAAAACAAGGGTTACACCGTGGGGGAGGGACATACAAAGCACCAAAAAAAAAATCACCTTGTAAATATGTTAGAAACAATAGCAAGAAAGAAAATACCACTTGTGTCCTTATCTTGGGGTTCATTTCTCCTAACATCAACTTATCTGACCATTTCTGCTTGTCTCATTTTCTAAATCAGCCAAGGTTCCTTCTGTCTGGGGTAAATGATCCGAATCCTTTCTCTATATTGTCAAGGAGCATCAGGCTAATCACGTCAGGGAAGCAGGAACATAGATAATGTGGTGATTTATGCAAGTCTATGATTTTCCAGGAGGGATCTTTCCAGGAAATCTTGGCAGACTTGACTGAGTGGATGAACAATGCTAAGTGAAATCTATCTATCTATCTATCATTTATTTTCTGCCAGTCCTGGGGCTTGAACTCAGGGCCTAGGCACTGTCCTTGAGTTTCTTTTGCTCAAGGCTAGCACTCTACCACCGAGCCATGGCTCCACTTTTAGCTTTTTGGTAGTTAATGGTTGATAAGATTTTCACAGACTTTTCTGCCCACACTAGCTTTGAACTGTGATCCTCAGGCTTCAGCTTCCTGAGTGGCTAGGATGACAGGTGTGAACCACCAGTGTTGGGTTGTATAGTAGAAACTATTTCTAACACATGGTGACTTTTGTCTAAGTGGTTTAGTTTACATGAGGTGAATTTCAAAGTAAATTCTCATGGATATTGTCAAATATAGTCAAATCTAGCATAGGACACTGTGTAGAAAAGTTGTTTGCTATTGTTTCTCTTAAGAAAGACAATAGTCATAGGGTTATTTACAAAGTGGTAATGTTCTAACTGGTCACTCACTAAATATAGTTTTTGATGATTAACAAAATAGTTAGCTAGGCACATCATATCTGCACTTTGTCTGTCTCACAATCTCCTTTACTGGAGTTTCATTATGTTCTGGGGCAGTGACTCTGCTCCAAAAAGAGCTGCAGAATAGCAAAAAAGAAATACACATATTCTCTGTGCATCAACAAGATCTATTATTGTATTGTCACATATTTGTGCTATGTGCAAGTATTTCATGTAGAATAATACATGCAAATTTGTATCCAAGATGCAGTGTTGTCCATTGATTGGAGTTTTTATATATGTAAACTTTACAATTTGTAAGGATGCATACAATGATCGGTGGCATTAGTGATCAAGTTCTGTAAAATTGCCAAGAATATATGCAGTGACAAACATATATATCATGGCTTCCAAGTGAGGAGTCACGTAGATGAAGGCAGAGAAAGATGAGCCATTTTTTGGGGAAATATCACAAGAATTGTCGCAGATGCTTTTACTGACTTGAAATAACTGGGAGATTGTTTTGCGCCTCCGGTTTTATATGTGTACCCTCACACTCAGACTATGATGTGCTAGTTTCAAATGCAGGAAAACATAGATTCTAAAGGCCCTGGGCTTTTAGTTCCATCTTTTTTTTAAGGGAGAAAAATGCAAAGAGGGACAGTCTCAAAACCAATGAATTGGCAGAAACACATACTTTCCCATCTCTCTTGAGCACTCTACTCTGCCCCATAGCTGACAGAGTGACCGACTCTCTTCTCTGGTCAGCATTACCAAATGCATATGGCTTGTTCCAACCCTAACCAGTTCCTGGAGGACAAGCAATTTGTCCTTCCGAAGTTCATTCCTAAAATCCCCAGTGGCGCAGTACAGGCTCCATCTATGAATATCTACTGTAACCAGAAAAATCTGTTGCAATTTTTCTTTTCTTTTTCTTTTATTTTTTTTTACAAAAAGGAGAGATTTTTGGCATTTGTATACTGGAAAGATAAAAATGTTGTGGGTGTATTTTGTCATAAACAAGAAATATTTATAGTAGTTCCACCTCCATAGGCTCTGAGTGGGAAAACAACATGAAGAGACCACAATGGAAACAGATGGGCTTGTGAAAGTAGTAGCCATCAGTATAGGTGCCAGAATCCCCTGGGGAAACCACTCTGCTCCATTTCCTATGTAATGGGAATGTGGAATTTACACGTAACATCTATCATCTATCCACCCACTCCCCACCATCTATCCAACTGTCTGTCTGTCTGTCTGTCTGTCTATCTATCTACCTATCTATTGATCTATCGATCTATCCACATATCTCCCAAATAATTTTAATCAGCTCTAGATTACCAATAATACCTAATACAACACAAGTTCTAAATTGCACTGTTTAGGAAATGACCAGGAAGTCTGTCTATGTTTAAGTCAGGTACATTATTTTTCTCAAATATCTTCAGTATGAGGTTGGTTGAATTCCTGGAATTGGAACTCATAGTTATGAAGGGCTAAAGGTGCAGCTGTGTTTAGTGTGATACTCTCTATCTATGTCCTTATGACAGTCATTGATTTTCCTGGTTTAAAAAAAAAATCCTTAATAGGATTTACCTGAGTGTCAGCATGAATGAACTGGTCTTGCAATGGGTTGGAAAGACAATTTGAAATAAAACAGTCCCCTATTCTTTGCACACTTTGTAATGTCAGCATCTCCTTTTCATGAAAATTTCTTAATTTTTGTGACTTCCATATCAATATTTTTCTTATTTTGGAAGATTTAGTCAGGGTTTATTATAGTATCACTGGATAAAAGAGAGAACTAGGAAGAGATTGTTTCTTGTTCTTCATGCAAGAAATTGGATTAACAGATTCATATCATCATTTTTGATTCTTCAAAACAGTATTGTATTTGCAGCTTAAGACTGAGGTAGGAAATGGACAGAAAGCACACAAGAACAGAAACAGGATTAAATTAATTCCAATTCTATTTATAAAAATAAATGTATTATATTATTGAATATAAGGTACAAAATATGGCTTTGAAATTCTGATTTTCCTATGATGACAATTAAAAGCAAGCGTTTTTAAAAGGAGTATTGGGTGAGAAATATAGCAATAAGAGATGCATTGTGGAAATAATATTTTGATGCGTAGCATTCTCAGTGTTTTGTTAGCCATCTAGTCCACTTTCTTAAGAGGATGTGCTTCAAATGCTGTGACTGTAGCAGGAAAACAACGAGTAGTGTTACAAATGAGAAAGTTGGGTAAATACCGAAATAAGATTTTTAAAAAAAAAACCTGTGATTTGTCCATATTTCTTTAAAATTACCAATATGCAAGAAAATAGCAAATATTAAAATGTTCAATTGCAAACTAGATGATTTTTTATTAATTCCTCAAGAATATATCATTCACTCTGTAATAACCACATCATAACTGCTATAGAAAGAAGACAATGCATGAGTTCAAATGCTAATAGAGGCAAGGAATCTCAACTTAATTCACTTAAGGCACTGCTGGTGAGCATACACACATATTATGTGTAAATGCAAATATATGTTATATACACATAGTAATTTATATATAAATATGAATACATTATATGCATATCTATTTATATATAAATTGCTATATGAAATCACAGATTGGATAAAAAAAACAAGAGCTATACAATGTTTGTATTCTGCTTTGGGTTACTTTTGAATTGATTAAAGCTTCCACTAACTATGATATATGTTTTTAAATATATTACCCTCATATAACAGTTTTTGAATAAATAAAGGGTATTAATCTCTGATCTTTGGTAAAAGAAGTCAGATATAAAGAACCACCAAGAATGTCACAAAGGCCATCAAACTAACTTATAATAGAAAACAGCCCTATTGCGAAGAAGAAGAAGAAGAAGGAAGAAAGAAGAAGAAGAAGAAGAAGAAGAAGAAGAAGAAGAAGAAGAAGAAGAAGAAGAAGAAGAAGAAGAAGAAGAAGAAGGAAGAAGAAGAAGAAGAAACAGCAGCAGCAGCACAGTTCCAAGCATAGGGTCTTTCTTCCTTCCACCACTCCCCAAAACAAAACAAAACAACAAAAAAAGAAATGATTGGAAACTTCCCTGAGATCAGAGTAAATCATGAACTGAGAACAAGAGGCAAAAACATATAAAATATGCAATATATATAGTTAATATAAATTCATAAATAATAAATTAAAGTGATCAATGCACACATTTAATATAAATAAACTGATGAGTAAATCAGTCACTAAGTTATAAATTTCAGTTATTCTTATATGAATATATAATAAGAGATAATATGAGATTAAATGAGATTTAATGAGAGGATCCATTGGAGATATGAGGAGAGTCCAGGACTAGATGAGGATTGAACAATATCCAATAACTATTTAGAAGAAAAAGGAAAAGGAATGACAAAAATGGTAGGAAAGAAACCAAGCAAGTTTGTGGAACTAGACAACATAAAACTTCCCAGAGTCAGGACAGTCATTACTTCTGTGAAACATACGGCAATGTACCTTTCAATGCTTACAATGTGATCATGTTTTAGAAATTGGAAACAATTGAGCACAGACTATAATTTGTTTTAAAATATGGTTTTCTTTACTGGAGAAATATGAAAAACACACGTAAAACTTTGCCTCCAGAAATTGTGCATAAGAGGATCCAATGAGCTACTTAATAGGCAAATCAAATCCTTTTAAAAATTAATGAAGTGTCACTAGTTTAATACTGAAACGAAGGCTAAAAGCATCATGCACGATTAGCAATATTGTCTACTGATATGATTTGAATTTGAAGTTAAAGATGAACCATTCCCTCCATCCATTAGTGGAGAACTTGCCAATTCATGACACTATTACAAGAGTCTCACACAGGAACAAATAAGGATCAAGCTAATAAGGAATATGAGAAAAAATGAGAAAAGAGGAAATATAAACAAAGGAGGAATATATAAAGTCCAGAAGAGCTTAACTGCACCATTAACATTTATTTAGCCATACATATACATTCTAATTTTTCAAAAATTTTGACTATCAAGGTGAACATATTTTTAACCATGTTCTTTCTCCCACACATTTTCAGTTGCCTGATTACGGTTGATCTTTTGATTTCAGGTTGTGATATTTTAATTTTGTGCTTTACACATTTTGTGCAACGTTTAAGTACAAACTTGATATGAGGATTTAGAAATACAGGCATCAGTAAGGAGGCGTTACCATTTCATTTGAATTAATGTAGTTTTCTGGATCTGCTGATATGTGTATTGATCTACAAATACGTTAGGATTTCATTATGAGTTAGTTTAACTGTCATCTGCTTTACATCTGCTAATGAATCCTTGCAATTGTTAATACTCAACAATGAGACACTAGGGCACCCTGCAGGTGGCCTTCTTGTCAAAGGATTAATGAGAAGGTGAGGCAAGCAAGCTTATTAGGTGATAATTGGTGGTGAATGCATTTGGCATTCTGGGAGTATACTTTTAGAGGTTATACAAGCTAGTTACTATGAATTCTGTCCAAATGGTTTGTGACTTCAATGTAATTACAGATCAGTGATTTGGAAGTTGTATAGTTGAAACTAAAAAGTAGAAGTTAATTTTGCCAACTATACAGCCACATCACACCTTTCAATTTTTTATATTTTAGCCTTACTTTAAAAAAATCAGTCTTATAATTCTCAGGGAATATGACATTTATGTCTTACTAGTAAGTAGATGTGTTATTGTTGAGGGATCCAGTCTGGTCAAACTAGAAAAGTATCTGAGAGAAAGTATCTGAGAGATCTGTCTTTTTTTTTCTAATTTTTATTTTTTGTGAACATACTGTACAGAGGGGTTACAATTACATGGGCAAGATAATGAGTACATTTCTTATCAAGCATTGCAGCCTCCTCCTTTTTTTCCCTTTCTTTTCCTTTCCCGGCTCTCCCAGTCCCCCCTCCTAATCCCCCCCCACCAAAGTTGTAAAGTTTGTTTTCGAAATGACAACTTGTACTTCTCATTGTTGCAACCAGTCCACCTGTATCCTTAAACGACTTGTTTTTCCCCATCTCCTCCACAAATTATACCGACATCAAATATATTGAAAGCAGGGGTTATACTGTGGGGGAGGGACATACAAAGCAACAAAGAAATAATCTTATAAATGAGTTAGAAACAAATGCATGAAAGAAAAAAAATTTAAATACATATCTAAGGGTTCATTTTCCTAACATCACATTATCTGACCTTTTCTGCTTGACTCATACATATACTAGATATTGCAAATAAGGGAAAACATGGGACCTATGGTTCTTTGGGCTTAGCTTACTTCACTTAATATAATTTTTTCCAAGCCTTTCCATTTCCTAACAAATGGGGCAATGTCATTCTTTCTGATGGAGGCATAGAATTCCATTGTGTATATATACCACATTTACTTGATCCATTCATCTACTGGGTCCCACTTTTGGGCATTTCCCCAATGTTTACAAACAAGACCACACTAAAGCTACCAGCACAACTATGTTTATTGCAGCATTATTTACCATAGCTAAGATATGAAAGATCTGTTTTAAAGCTGCCTTTGCAGCTGGGCTCCCGTGGCTCATGCCTGTAATCCTAGCAACTCAGGAGGCTGAGATCTGAGGATCACCATTCAAATCCAGCCTGGTCAGGAAAGTCCATGAGACTCTTATCTCCAATAAACCAGTAGAAAATCGGAAGTGGCTCTGTGGCTCAAGTGGTAGAGCGCTCACCTTGAGCTGAAGAGCACAGGGACAGTGCCTAGGCCCAGAGTTCAAGCCCCATGACAGACAAAAAAAATGCTGCTTTTGCCTAACAAATATATTATTTCTAATTAGATGTAAATAGTAGTTTGAGATGGCTATAGGATGCTAAAACAATGCATGTGGCTAAAGTTCCTTTCTTGATATCATTCATCCATTTAGCCACTGCTAAACCTATTCAAGCTGATTTTGTTTTCAGAGAGATTGGCAGTTCTCTTTCCATATTCCCAGTAAAAACAAAACTGTATGCTTATAGAAGAAGATTAATTATCAAGGGAAGATGGGAAGTTTCCCCATGCTTAATTAGCACAAAGTTCTGAAGGCTTCATCTATGGTTTGTATTTTGTGTTAATAGTTGCATAATTTTCCCCATTCACTTAGTATTTCCGGTGTGACAAACATTTAGTTATACAAGTTACTTCCTCGATGTTAAGAGACATAGTCTTATTAAATAGATGACTACTCTTACTTTAATTATGAGGGAATGAATGATGAGAGAGCTATGGATGAAGAAAATGTGTGTGTGGTAGATGTGTGTGCGTGTGCACATGTATGCATGTACTTGACTTAGTGGAACATTTGCCCAGATGACGGAAGTTGGGGAATATGGGAAAAAGAAGATGTTTGCCAATTGCCAATTGCACACATCAAAACCTTTGGTTTTTTAATGTGTGTATGTTCTGGGCACTGAATGTATAACATGGATGGTGATAGATGTGTTCATCAATTTGCTTGAGATAAATACCACCAATTTATTTATGTATCCAAACATCACATTGAATATCTTGAATATTGAGGGGCCTCATGTGTCAAATAAATATTTTAAAATAAAAACAGCTTTTGCTTCAGAAAAAATTAAGCCAGAATTGAATAAAATAAATTCAATAGAAGCAGAAATCTGTTACCTCAGACCTAGCAGCACAGTTTCAGTTTAGATTGATAAAACTGTCTTAGTTGAAATATATTCTAGCCACATTTTACAATTTAGTTTACATTCTTTACCGTGAGCTCAATCAATGCACAGGATCTTGTTATATGGCATGAAATAGAAATTATAAATATCCATTGAAGAATTATTTGAAACATACATAATGCTATTGTCTTTGGGGTTTAATTTTTGTATATTGTAAGGAGATGAAAATACAGCCCCGAGGCAGAAACACAATTGCATTCTTCAATGAATAAATTATATTAAGGAATGTACTTGAGAGATGGCAAGAAACATCAGACAGTGTGTATGTAATAAAGTCAGTCTCCAGTGAAATGTAGCAAACTTTGTGGGATGTAGTAATATCATATAAATGAGCTTGGCATTTTTAAGACACTTCTTAATATTTTTTTCTATCTTGATCAACAACTAAATCTTGGGGTTCTGGTAGCTCACCAGAAGAAAGGCGATGGACATTAAATTTAATAATCCAAAGGAATAAAATTACATTTTCCTTTAATCAAAAAAAGAGGAGGCCTTTGACCTACTCTGCTTGTCGTAGACACATACTAGTCACTGCTATGTACATATGACCATATGAAATAATGTTAAGCAAAATGTACCCCAAGACAGGGACACAAAAAGTTTGTTGTTGTTGTTGTTTTTCTTTCTTGCTAGTGTTTATAATGTTCTTACAATACACTATGTGATTCTTTTGTTTCTATTGTATGTTCTTCCCCCATGGTATAACCCCTGTTTTCACTGGATTTGAAGCTGGTGCTCTGCACCTTGTAAATTTATTTTTGCAATTTGGGGAGGGGAAGGGATATTGGGAATGCTTAAATGGGGATGCAGGTTGACCCATTGTGAGGACAAGATGTACAGGACATTATATTGAAAACGAACTTTACAATGTTGCGGTGGGGGGGGGGCAGGAGGAGTTGGGAAGGTGGGGAGGGAAGGGATAGTAGGGGAAAATAAAGGAGGAGGTAACAATGCTCACTAGGCAATGTACTCATTACCATACTCATATAACTGTAACCCCTCTGAACAACATTTTACAATAAAAAATCATAAAAAAGAGGAGGTGAGGCAGTCATAAAAGCTTAAGAAAAACTATGAACATTGGGAAGTAGATACAAATGCAGTTGTATCTTTAACAACAACAGGAATGTGATTCCAATGATCTCAAACCAAAAAGGATGAAGATGACAGAGGAAAGGGTAGAAAAGGACTCGGAAGGGAAGGGGGCATTGGGAACACAAGATGGAAGGCTTCGTGGTCTACAGACTGGGGTTGAGTTAAGGCAGATTCATAATGGTGTAATTTGGTTAGGAAGTCACTGAAGAACAGTAACAATTTACTGTGAATATAAATTGGCATATCATGGATAAGATGTGTCTCCTTCTTCTCTCCTTCCCTTCTACCAAACTTTCTTTCCTTCCTTTCTTCCTTTCCTCTCTCCCACTCTCTGTTTCTCTCTTCTTTCCTGCTCCCCATCTTCCCTCGCTCACTCTCTGCAATTCCTTTCTTCCTCTTTCTTTCCTTTTTCCTTCCTTCTTTCCACCTTTCCTTCCTTCAGTCCTTTATCCTCCCTCCTTTCCTGCCTTCATTGTTTCATCTTCTCCCTCCCTCCCCCTTTCCCTCCCCCATTCTTCTTTCCTTCCTTCCTACCTGCAAGCCTGCCTTCCTGCCTGCCTGCTGCCTTCCTTCCTTCCTTCCTTCCTTCCTTCCTTCTATCCTTCCTTCCTTTCTTCTTTCCTTCCTACCTTCCTTCCTGCTTTCCTGCCTTCCTACCTTCCTCTCTCCCTCCCTCCTTCACTCCCTTTCTCCCTCCCTTCTCCATTGCTACCTTCCTTCCTTCTTTTCCATCTCCTCATCTCTTTCTTCCTCCCTTGTTTCCTTCCTTTCTTCTCTTTCTCCCTCTTTCCCTCCTTTCTATCTTTCCCTCACCCACTCCGTCCTTTCTATCTTCCTTACTGCTTTCCTTTACTTCTCTTTCTCCTTCCTTTCACTCCTTTCTTTGCTACCTCCCTCAGTTTACCCCTCTCTTCCCATCTTTACTTCCCTCCCTCCTTCCCTTCTTTCCTTCTTTCCTCCATTTACTTCCTTCCTATAATAAGCAACAAGCCTGCTTTATCAGATGTAACTGTTACATAGGGCTCTACTCTATTCCTAAAGATTTGCTGGATTCTTTAGTCTGCAATGTCTGTTCTTCGTGCTCCATTAAATTGTTAGTTTCAGAATCAAAGGATGAGTTCGATGTATGTGCACTCAATCTAGTGCTGAGAGCTCACTAGCTTGCCTAGCTCACTAGGCATGTCTGAGCCTGATGACTGATTCACATTTTGATTATCCTCTCCTGGATAACTCACCCCCGCTCACTGAACTTCTTTCTTTTTTTCCTTGCAAGCTATCTGTCTTTCCAGTGTAACAGGAGAAATGCTCCAGCCACTTCCATTGACACAGGCCAGTAAAGCAGATGACAGTGGGGCTGTGTATTGAACTTCCTGGAACACCAAGAAAGGCAAATCATATTTGCAAGTGAAGTTTTGTGTGATTCTGACACTTGCTTCTCCTTTTCAGCTGCTCTAGGGTTTGAACTTAGGGCTTTGCTTTGTTCTCTGCCACTCAAGCAATGCCCTCAGCTCTTTTTGCTTTCCTTAGTTTTAGAATAGTCTCGCATTTGTGCTCAGGCCTGCCTCAAGTGTAATCCTGGTTATGCTTTTCATTTCATTGGGATGACAGTCGTGCACCTCCATCCCAAGCTTTTTGTTGTCAGCTCTTGGCACAGGCTGGCCTCAACTAATCATCCTCCGAATCTCTACCTCCTGAGAATATCCAGGAGCCAATACTCCTGTCTGTCTGTGTGACTTCGCCTCCTGAGGAATGCTCTCGACCTGATGAGCACTGATATTTCCTGTTAATGAAATCTCTTTCCAAAAAATGTGCATTGTATGATTAGAAATAGTATGCATGGTACTCTTCAGTTAGGTTTGTGTTCTTAGGGGCAGAGTAGGAGACTGAAGTGTAGTAGTGTTCATCATAGACATAAATTATATCTATCTATCTATATTCATATATACACACACATATATACAAGCTTACATCTGTGTCATATAACAAGGGATTGGATAAAACTAACACAACATGCTTCAGTATTTATGAAATTATTTTACACCTTTTGCCTGATTACATTTTTATTTTGCACTCAGAATGAAAATATGCATTTACTTCAGTTGTCCAGTAGATTAAAAGTCCCTAGATGGGGCTTGGGAAGGTGTCTCAGTGGTAGAGTGCTTGCCTCGCATGCATGAAGCCCTGGGTTTGATTCCTCAGCACCACATAAGCAGAAAAAGCCAGAAGTGGTGCTGTGGCTCAAGTGGTAGAGAGCCTTGACTGAAGATCTCAGGGACAGCGCCCAGGCCCAGAGTTCAGGCCCCACAACTGACAAAAAAAGTCCCTAGATGTTAATAGCTGCATCTTAGTCATCGTAACATACCCGGAGCTCCAGGCCTAGAGTTTAGTGAAAAGCAGTCAAGAAATGTATGTGAGTTACACTCAGGCAAACATACTGTCTTCCCCAAAGATGAATAATTACCATCTGAAAGTAAGATTGGTAGAAGTTAGCCTTTTGTGACTAAAAGCATAAAGGATTCCATAATAGAACTATCTCTTTCACAGAAAAAGCTGGCATTTCACCTTCCATCCCCTCTTCCCTCGCATGTCTCCTTCCATCCCCTCTTCTCTCGCCCTCTTGCTATCCGTCCCACTTTTAAGAGTCAGCCTTACACCTGCTTGGAAGAAGCAGTCAGAAGGTGTAGGCTTCTTCCAGGCATTTATCTCAGGAAAAATGGAACAATACTGAACTCTGAAGTTAGAATTTTTATCTACAAATTGAAAAACCCGTTTCAAACCTTAGCCTCAAAGAATGAAACTTTTCCACCACCTACTTCTCATTCTAGGAATGAAACACCTTGGAAATCAAAGGGAGCTCTACAAGGAGACAGAGAAACAGGGTGAAGGAATTTAAAAGCTTTGAATTGCATTCCACCACCATTTGAAAATATGCAGCACACATAAAACTATAGCAAGCTTTTCCTTGGAGCATACACTTTAACATCCATCTGAATACTGTATCATGAAGGCAGGGATATTATTTTTAAATAATTCACTGCCACTTTAACAATATTTTTAATATTTCATGATCATATCTTTAAAATTATATTTCCGGGGAGTGTAACTTACCATTCTCCTTCTCGACCGATAACTAGTAATAACACTTCTCTTAGTCACCCCTCTCCTTCTTATTATTTGCTTTTTCATATATTGAAATTCAAATATATTGATGACTCATGATGTACAAGATATTCAAAGACAACAATGCACCATTACAACCTGTGACTGGCCTACAGTTGAAGTCTGACAGGTGTAAATCAGGGAGAACACATGTTCAGGAATTGTTTCCTCCATGCTGAGCCCTTTCCCTTCTAGGCTACTTGAGCCTCTTCCAACTATGTTTTGCATGTGATCAATACCTCATGCTTACTCGCATCCCATTCTTTTACTGAAACCATAGTGAACTTCTCCATCCGACGTGTGCCCTCATTCAGGTCTCCTGGAGAAGGGTTTTTATTGCTTCCCCTTTGCTGGGTACCCACCATACTTGTCTTATTCTTTCTCCTCACTTCCAGGCTTTACATGGAATTTGGGGCAGCTTCTCACTCATTTCAATGTAAGTGTTGAGTCATTAAAAAAAATGGCCTTAAATACAGTGGCTTTCCATTGAAATGGGCACCTGGTAATGTATCAGTTAACTAGATAAACCACAGACTGTTCCATACCTTGCAACCTTTTGCATTTTTCTTTTCCCATCATCGATAGGTGTTTCGTCATCCATAGCCATGCCGTTCCAAGTACCATGATCTCCTCAATGACTACAATATCTGTGTTACCTCTTCCTCGCAACATGTGGATTTTACATCTGGAGTTACTGCCATTCATTGAGTTTAGATATGTTTATGAAGATATTTTTATATCTTAATAGAGACAATCTTCCTTCCTTACTGTAGTCACTTCTGTTCCTAGGTATATTGCTATGAACTCTGCATCTCAAATATTTTCCAACATTTCAGAGCTGACTCTTCCAATCACCTATCACTGCCTAAAGTTGGTATTCAATTGAATTTATGATAATGGAGAGGTATTCTTAGGGTTTAAATGAATCAACTAGATGGGCAAGAGATGGCCAAGCCAAACTCAAAGTATAAGTGAGATTTGATGTAAGGAAGATTCTCTTGTGATGAAGAAAACAGAGACCCACAGTTGCTGGGAACTGCTCTACCAGCAATCTTGATTCGCTCACTAGCAGAATATTCCTAGTTAGGCCAAGACCCTCAGTGCGAGAGACACTTCACATTTCCCTGTGTTTCCTGCACCTGAGAATTTCATCCCACTGTAGCCGGACTTCAGACCTCCTGATAAATTGGTGTAGTTTTAAGTACTAAGTCTGTACGGTTATCTGTTATGCAGAAGTAGAAACGTAAAGCTATACATTAAACTCAACATATCTAAACTAATTATCTTTCTCCAAAATGTGTTTCTTATCTCCTTTCCATAGATGTGAATGATAGCACGGTCCCACACGTATGGTGCTGGGCTTCACATCTCTTTCCAACCCACACTAGCCCAGCTGCTGACAAGCATAGAACCAAGCCTCTCACTCCCCTCCTTCTTTGTTTTCCCATAATGTACTTAGGATTCTTTTCATCTTGACGCAGTAAAGTCCCTTTCCACTTGGTATCAACATCTTTTTCTGCACATCTGGCCACAGGAGATTTCCTAATCCTGCCAATCTCTAATCTGGATAAACAATATAAAATAAGTAAAACAATAGATATCAAACCTTATTACAACATTCACTACTATCTCACCACATTTTTATATTCATTGAACTTTGCCATCCTCAGATCTCAGCCTCCTGAGTAGCTAGGTTTACAGGCATGAGCCACCAGCACCTGCTTTATCGCTAGATTCTTAAATTCATTTCTTTCTGACAATCTGAAAGTTTATTTTTTGTCCCGTTCAGTCCTTCAAAGCCTAGGGAGTTTAGATATTTCCATGAAACATGCATTATTTAATGTCATATCTTTATCCTCAATGTGGAAGTTCCTCAGCAAACACCTCCTAAATCAGAGAGTAAACACAGGCTCTCCTTGGTCCCCTGGACAGAGATCATTCCCCTTGACACATTCCCAGCTCCATTTACAATGCTTCTCATACATCCCGTGATCTCTCCTTTTGTGACACCTCTCTGACCTCTGCCTATAAAAGGTAAAGAAGGGTGTCTTGATCTCCTGTTCTTGATCTATCTAAGAGGTTGTGCATTCTACAGATTAATGTTTTTGTATACTAAATGAAGCTAGTTAGCAGGGGAAGCTAGGTAAGCAGGGGGAGATCTTGACTTTCACAGTGGATAGAAACCTCAGCCACTGGTTATCTCAGTCAGTTGACTAAAACCCTGAGGGTTCTTACTCACATGCTAGGTGAGTTCTTCTGTAGTTATTTATCTGTCTGAGAAACTCACTGTGGCACGGTAACAACTTTAAACAGCCTATTGTCTTCGTGTCTCTTGTAGCTATAGTAGAACATGTGGCTTCCGTGTCAATCAGACTGGACAGACAAACTCAAGATTTTGATTCCAAAGATAAGACTGGCAGGAGATAGCTGCTGGGTAGGATTGAGTTTCTGACAAGACTTATATGGAGTACAGGAAACAGAAGCAGTTGGTGGCAGTGGTGTGGCCGAACTGCCCTCTTATTGACCAGTCGTATGGAGATGGTCATCACGTCTGTTGGTAGCATTCCAAGTCAAGCTCTCTATCTCCACAAGTTTTGGCAACTCCCTTTCAGTTGGAACAGCTGATGTGGCTGTTATTAGTTACATTTCTATCCCTCAGTGACAGGTGTCTGAAAGTGGAAAAAATATCTATAACATTAATACATAAATGTAGGTTGTATATATAAGTACATGGCATACATATATACATATATAAAACATCTATAAATACAGTATACACATATGTAAATATATATATATCTATGTCTTATATGTGGCATAACTGTATAATTGCATCCTCTACTATACAGAGTAGAATTGGTTCCATCTTCATAAATGTAACCTATGACTATGGCAATATTATATACTGTCAATCAGCACTATCATTTTTGATTTAACAGATTTTTAATGGATGCTTCTGACTCATGAAACACTCATCCTGAAATCATGATGTGGCAAGTCGTACACTACACTGTATATGCACATGACCTTATTAAATCCAGAGCAACATCTGTATATGCACATGAACATCTGTATATGCACATGAACACTGTATATGCACATGGACTTATTCAATCCAGAGCAACATCTCTGTGAAATCAGTTCTTTTCAGAATAAGCCCCGGTTTACAGGTGAAAAAAAAGACATAGATTCTCAAATTTAATTTTTCGCAAAAGCAGCAAGGACAGATGCAAACTTAAAGTTGGGCGAAATCCCTGTGCTCTCAGCCACTACAATAATTCTGTGCAATTGCATCCATATTACTCTTCTACAATTACCATGAAATATATTTTTACTCATTGTCTTCAGAAACCTTTGAAAATGACTAATTTCAATGCTATTGAATTTCTTCAGAGATTTGTTGAATATGCATGCAGTCCTGTATAATAGGATACAATAATTGCGAAGATGCTGAATAAATCTAAGTTTATGAGCCTGCCCAACCTGGTCTCAGAGAATCTACTGCCTCTCTTATAGTCTCCTCCTGCATGCTTCTACTCCACTTATCTCCTTCAAATTCCATGATTTTCCTTTGCTAATTTCTCTGACCAAAGTGCACCTTTTCACCTTGTCTCTATTCACAAATCTGTGTGGAACTGCTAAGTGTTTAAACCAAAACTTGCCCACTCTTTTCCATTGCAACTGGTTATACATAGCCAAAAGAATGCCTGTTTAGGGAGTTGAAGGTGTGGCTCAGTTGGTAGAACACTAGACAATGAGCAAAAGTGTCAGATACTGGGTTAGAATCCCAGCTTCAGACCACAAACATCAAACAAACAAACAGAGAACGTCTATAATGTCTATTTAATCTGCCTTTCACTTCCTCTGTGCTCATGGTCTGGGTCATTGATGTAATCCTCAGGAGTGAATGAAATAGAATTATTTATTTCTCTTTTACAGATAAGAAAGTTGGGGCTCAGTGACATTAATCACCTTTTCCCACCTCATTTTTTCATGTATGTGGCTAAGCTGTATTTGTAGCTTGGGAAGCCACATTCTACCATTTAATCTGCCAGATTATTATTATTCTTCATTATTATATTCTTAAGTTACAGACTTCTGTTCAAAAAGCTAGCTATTATGCATCTCTATTTCCTGACATTCTAGAATAATTCCTTGCTGCAACTGAGACTCAAGCACATACTGAAGCTATGAGTTGAAGGCTGGTCCCAGGGAGTACATTATTTTGAGCGGAGCTGGAGCTTTCGTAGGTAGCTCTTTGCTGGAGAAAGTAGGTTCCTGGGGCTGTGCCCCTTCCTGTCTCTTTCCACTTCCTGATGTCAAGATGCTAAGATATTTCTTCCACGACCATCTCCGCCATGATGCTCTACCTCACCACAAACCCACACACATCAGAACCAGACAACCTGGCTAAAACCTCTGATCTTGGGAGCCCAAATAAATGTTCCCTCCTAAACTTGTTTATATCAGGGATTTTTGCCTCAGCAATGGACAACTGAGTTACAAACAGAGGACATTGACACTTAATTTCTCTCTCAAGCATAATAATATGTTATTTTCTTTGCCAATGTTAAGTGACATTTTGCTAATATCAAACAGACCTAGAAACTAATTAAAACTAGGTAATTTTTGGCCCTTTAAAAACTATTCATTACCTCTGTTCAAAACCATCTCTTTCTTTCTAACTTAGAGGTGGCCAGTAACTTCCCTTTTCAAGAAAGCATCCCCTTCCTTTGCCTAATGGCTTTGACATATAGGTATACATGACCAAACAATGAAATGCTGTCATTTAGCTGTTCTTGAATTTTAAATAGAATCATACTGCACATATTCTTCTGTGACTTATTTTAACCATACTATGTCTTTGTGTCATTTGTGTTTGGTTTGCAGGGCATTCTCTTTGAATCCTGAGTTGGATCTTATTATTTAAGTATAGCATTCTTTAACATCTGTGCTGTTGACGGGCAATTGTGCTGTTTCCACATTAGGCTTTTATAGATAATGTTCTTGTTAAGATGTAGAGACATACCTCCTGATAGAACTGTCAAGCCATTTTCTGAGGTAGCTTCCTCTAGTCGGTATTGTGGGGTAGACAAGAACCCTCTACTCTGTCTTGTAGTCTACAGATTGCCCTCAGCAAGCCACATGCTACTTTGTTGAACACTGGGGGAGCTGGGGAATTGGAAAAATTCGCCAAGGTGTGAAGGATGAAGGGACAGATCCACTGTAGCCCCTAGCTCATGTCTGAGCTGAGATGTGACTTGTCACCTGAGTTTCCTGTGGGATGTGGGCCAAGGTGACATTGTGTGCAGTCGCTTTGGGGACAGGGCACTGATCTTGTTCCATCCTCCACTCCGCACTCCCTTTCTGATTTTCTCTAGGAACACATATTTCCAAGTGAATCCTAACCTTACCCATTAAACATCCAGAACTTTTGATGTTTTGTACTTGGCATTTGTGCAGCAAGAATTTACAACAGGAAATGCTCAGTAAAGTCAGAGAGAAGGAAGCCAGAGCATTCACCTAGTGTGAGGAAAACATCAATGTACAGAACTGAAGTTTTTTTGTTTTTGTTCACTGTGGTGCTTGAACTCTGGGCCTGGGCACTGTCCCTCAGCTCTTCAGCTCAAGGATAGCGCTCTACCATTTGAGCCACAGCGCCACTTCCAGTTTTCTGGTGGTTCATTGAAGATGAGTCTCGTGGACTTTTATTTTATTTTATTTTTTTGCCAGGGTTGGCTTTGAACCTTGGATGACAGGCGTGAGCCACCGGCACCTGGCCAGAACTGAAGTTTTTAAAATATCATAGGGTTCATCATTATTCCAATATTAGTTCTTTATAACCTAACTCCCTTGTAGGCTATCTAAGATAGAAGATTGCTTTTTACCATCAAGATATGTATTTCATCACTAATGTTCAGATTTTAAGGAAAAACAGTTATAAACACACTCACATTATGACTACAAATAGCAGAACTTTTCTTTGAACTTTTCAGTGAGAATTTCTGAAAGACACTGAGTTCCCATTCTTTCTCCTTCTCTGAGTACTTCATCCACAGCATACAAAGCTGGTAGCAGCATTCAGAGGTACGACATTTTAGAGCAGGGCTTGACGGATATGTAATGCATTGCACAATTGATAATAGCTTTTTTATATGCACTACTAAACTTTTTAAAAGTGGATATTTTACAAGACCAAATGCTCTTTTTTGCTTTACATATGTGGAAATGTGATTGGTGTAGATTTTTGCTGTATTGAGCATTCTTTTTTTTTCCTGGATGAATAATTGATAGACTACATCAGGCCATTGGTGGTTTAGCTTGGCAGTTCGGGGATATTCTATATTGTAGGTTGAAGCTCATTGTGGTTTTAATCCTGTCTCCATTACATATGATTGGCACCTTAGGAGAATTATTTATCTGCTTATCAATGTCCATCTCTGCCAAATAATATCTACCTTATAACTATTAATACTTTAATTTCCATTTTTGGACTTTAAATCACAAGCGATGTACTCTGGGGTCATGTTATTTATGACACTGAGTAGAGAAATAATTGAATGATTTTTATTTTTAATGAGGTACATTACCCTTGCTAAAGAATGCATTCTCTTGTAATTATTAAATAATGTCTTCCTGCCAGCTTCTCATCATCCATCCTTGTAAACTCAATAGAAATTATGCATATGCAATGGTTTGAGAAAACTTTTTCACTAAATAAGGGCTTGCGTATAATGCTGAGATATGTGAATAAATGATCATTTCTCCGTAACTAGAGATCTTAGACTTTTATCAGCATAATTCATACAGGTCTATAGTACTATAGTGAAGCTCATGAAACACTATCCAATGGCATTTCATCCCATACCCAATGAGAAATTACTATTTCATTTAGTACTATAAAACAATCTGGTTCTACCAGAAGAGTTTTGATATGAGCTGTCCAAAGCAAAGAGTCTCACCTCCTGACCTGCAGTGGAGGCAGCAATAGCTAACCTCTCTCCAGGACCTATACCTCAAAACAATCTTAAGAATTATTACTAGCTTCTATAACATGTCCTGGAAAAGAATGGAAGATATGTCCTTGGATCCTGTCTTCTTTAGCAGTAAGCAGAATTCCTTACTATAATTTCCTCAGAAGGCATTAAGAGTTGTGTGATTCACACATTATCTACTCTCTCTTAAGAAACATCACCAGCGTCTATAACATGTCCTAGAAAAGAATGGAAGACATGTCCTTGGATCCTGTCTTCTTTAGCAGTAAGCAGAATTCCTTACTATAATTTCCTCAGAAGGTATTTAGAGTTGTGTGATTCACACATTACCTACTCTCTCCGACCTCCAGATCATTTGATGATAACATTGGAAATATTGGGATAACATTTGCATTTCAAATCTCAGACCACCATCCACGTAGGCCTGAGGTTTCCAATACGTCAGGAAATCCAACACTTCACATGCATCTTTGGGGATTATTATATGTCTGCGAGTCACAGAACTAAAACTTTAATTTTTAAATAAGTTACATTTTATACCTAAGATCTGATACTTGGACTGGGTATGCTGGATCCTATCTCTCATGCAAATTACTTTAGAGACAAAGGTAGGAAGATTGAAGTCTGGGGCTAGTCCTGAGTAAAAGTTCTGAAAAATCATCTAAAAGAAAAACAAAACAAAACATTGTTTGCGCCAGTGTTGACTAGGCAAACACAAGGTCTTGAGTTTACTTTTAAGTACCACTTACCAAAAGAAAACAGAAAAACACAGGAAAGAAGAAATAATGCTCAATTAAGTTATTGAAAATATTAGAAATTTGTGTCTAGTTTGTTTAAAACAACAAATGTATGAAAATTCAATACAGACAAGGTATATTTAACATAGTCTCTGAGTAGAGATGTGCTCTTAGTATAAAATACATCCAAGTATTGGAAATTTTAATGTGAGAAATGTATATTTTTATGCTTTTTACATGTTGAAATGACAATTTTTAGCAAAGTCTATAAAGTAAAACTTTTGATCAAATGTACTTTACCTATTTCCTTTTACTTTTCTAGAACGACAGATACGAGATAATTAAGGTCACTGCATTTTTCTCATGTTATATTTTATCAGGTTGAACTGTGACAGACTGTAATGTATTATGAGTTGAAAATAGATAGTAAACATCAGAAAGCTATTAATGTTTCCAAAAAAGTGTCCAGTAAGTACAGGTTGATTTAAATGCAGATGAACTTGGGTTTTCTCTACTCGTGGAGTTAGAGACCCCAATGTCCTTCAGACAGACAAAAGTTTACTGTTCCTGGCTGCTGATGGTCATGTCAATGATCTTTACTATGTAAGAGGCTAAGATCTGAAGATCCATAGTTCAAAGCCATTCTGGAGCAGTTGGTGAGACTTGTTTCCCGTTAAGCAGAAAAAGGCAAGAATTAGAGGTGTGGTTCAAGCAGTAGAGCAAAACAGCTATGTGAGAGGAGGAGGCCTTGAGCCAAAGGCCCAGGAATGGCACCCCAACACACACACACACACACACACACACACACACACACACACGTGTCAAGCTTTTCAGATGCCCCTGTCCCACAGAGCGATGAACCTTTCATGCTGGTATCTGCTCATTGAATGTCTGAACTCTTTCCTTTGTACCAACATGAGCCACAAGTTGTCTTATTCTGTTACCTAACCTTGTCTGCTTGTCCTTTCCAAGTGATGACTGGTTAAAAAGTGGCTCACGCTTACAATCTTAGCTACACAGATGTGCTAGAAGGTGAGGCCCACTAGAGAAAAAGTTTAGTGTAACTTTGTCTCAACAAACAAGTAGACACAGTGGTGAAGATTGTAATCTCAGCTACCTATAAATAGGAGGTTCACAGAATAAGGTTGGATCTGAAAGATAACTAAACAGAACAGGGCTGAAGTCATTCCTCTGGTTGGAGATCACCAGTCTAACTAGCTCACGACCCTGGGTCCATATAACTTGGTACTATCTAAAAGGACCTACCCCGCAAAAATTTTATTGAGAGAGTCCTAGGGCCGAAAGCATCAATGCTGGTAGCTTAGTCCCAATTTTCTCTCTAGTAGAACTGGTTAAAACCCATTCATCCAGATTACTTCCTTGACAAGACACAGCCAAAAGTATATGAGAAGCTTTGGGCTTTATTCTGTTGGAATTATTTTACTTAAATATAAAACTTAGATTTACAGGCCTCTTCTTTTTTTGTTCTTTTTCTTTTACCCACTTCCTTCCCCCTCCCCCGCCTTTTTTTTTTTTTTGGTTCCTTCTGTTAGATACAAGATGTTTTAGCAATAAAGGAAAAGTAAGAAAGATTGTTAATGTTCTCTCTCAGCCGACATAACTTAGAGTTACACAAGTGTTTATGAATAATGAATGTGTAATTGAGGTGCCTGAAATATGAATAGCTGTGCCGTTCAATCTTCCAGGGAGACGTAGAATTCTCATTCAGAGACAAGACTTTTATTCTCCTTTTTCTGCCTTCTGTTATTCCCCCTGTCAAGTGTGAAAGTAGCAAAGATAACTGTTGGAGCTTCTAAAGGAATCGATCTCCCTTTTTTTCCTGCTCTAGCTAATCCATCCAAACACAAAAGATGGCAGAGGGGGATGCTCATGAGCTCAGAACAAAGCAGCCTTAAATCTAGATTAATCCAATACACAGAAATAAAACCCACGGCGTTTCATATTTTAGTCTCAGTGAGAAATCTATTTGAATTTAAATTGTTGACATCCCAGAAACTGATGAACATGTTTCAGGCTGTTAACAAAGCATCCTGCCTTTTATCACTCCTTAGTGCATCCTTGGTATATATAGTATTGATAAATTGCTAAGAAGAACTGATTATTTCCAAACGCATGTTGTATCATTAGGTTAAAAAATTGCTCCGAGAGACTCAAGATATGCTCATGTGAAACTCAAACAAAAATGCCCATCTTCTCTCTGTTTCAGTCCTTGAAAGCATAGTTCCCAACTCCTTGTTTTCCTTTCTTATGCTTCAAGTCCTGTTCCTTTCCCCCTTAACTCAGAGCCTGGTCTTAGATACACAGAGCAATAGAGAAGGAGGTAATGAAAGCCTGCCTCTAGATTCCTACTAACCAAGTCAGGTAGATAAGGGGATATTTTTAGTGAAGTTTGTCATTTGGATACGTCCAGTAATCCCTTTGGGCCACTGGTGGTTTCCTCTCAAGTCTGAATCTAAAACTCCTATTTGGAATGACAGGACATTGGTTGTAGATTACTCAGCCTCTCTCTCTTTCTCTTGTCTGGTGCCTAGTCACTGCTCTTCTGACAGACATTGTTGTTCCAAATATTAATTTTTTTAAAAATTCAAACACACAGCTTGAATTGAAAACCAATGGTATTTTGTGATTCTCTGATCTTCTTCAGTATTCTCCACCATCAATTAGGTCTTAAAATTAGACCTAATAAGCCAGGCACTGGTGATTCATGCCTGTAATCCTAGCTGTTCCGGAGGCTGAGATCTGAGGATTACCATTTAAAGCCAGTCTGGGCAGAAAAGTCCCTATGAGACTCTTAGCCCAGTTAACCACTTAAAAGCCAGAAGTAGAGCAGTGGCTCAATGTGGTAGAGTGCTAGCCTTGAGCAAAAGAGCTCAGGGACAGCACCCAGGCCCTGAGTTCAAGCCTCACAACCACTACCACCACCAACAAAATTATTCCCAGTAAACCAGACTGATCGTGAAAGGGTTGCTCAAATGATTCTTTCTTTACTTTATCCAATGTTTGATATAAAGAAGTCTTAGAAAAGAAGTAGAATCAATACCCTAAGAGTTTATTTAGTTTTCCAAAAAACATGGTCATTGTCTTAAACAATAACAAAGGCAAAGGCAATATACAACAGGGCTGAGTCCTTTACGTGGAGAAGAAAGCATTCAATGATGGATAATAATCACAGAGTTGCATGTTGTTATTATTAATGCTGGACTATTCCCATGTTATACCAAACTAACACATTTTATAGCGTACATAGAAGATTTCACAAGTCTATTTTGTGGTTGAGTTTTATTCCTGTTATTCATTCCCTTTCATTTTGTATTGACTACTGCTTTTTCTCCAATGTGTGTTTTGAATGTTAAGACTGCTAGTGATTTCAAATGTATTTCTTCCTGTCAGAGTCTAGCATATGGTGGCTGCACATAAGTAATTTTTAAGTTCATTCTGTGGGAAACAGAATGCTGGTCTTATTGCTTTGCTTCTGTCTTGTTGCTCTCACATATGTAATATTTCAAGTACAGTTAGGTTTATTTTTGCCCATGTCATACTCATTCAGTAAAGAGAGTAAAATCTGAATATTTTAAAAAATTTAGCATCAAAAATAGAAAGGATTTGCCTTAAAATATGTTATTTCACACAAATATTTAAAATAGTATGTTTTACTTTCTTATTATTTAAAACAAAATAAGAAGTATGCAAAGAAGCTCATACCTGATTGAGCACATCTGTGATCTTAGCTATTCAGGAAGCTAAAATACAGAGGACTGCACTTTGAGGTCAGAGAAAAAGAAAAGGTCCATCTTCAAATCAACCAGCATAAAGGTTGGTTGGATGAGTGGCTTAGTTAGGTAGTAGAGTGCCAACTAAGTGTTCACATGGAACAAGCTGAAACAGAACAATGCTCTGAGTTCAAACCCAGTACCACACAGACACACAGACACACGACACACAGACACACACACAAATGCAAAGAAATCTAAAGGCATTCTTTAATGAAAAATAGAGGCAGCATATGCACTCTGAAATAAAACAGGTTATCAGATAGAGATAGATAGATAAATAGAGATAGATAGATAGATAGATAGATAGATAGATAGATAGATAGATAGATAGATAGATAGATAGATTGGTGGGAGAAAGTTAGCTGTTTTCTACAACCAACTCAAACATTTTCCCGTATTTCCTTAAAGAAAAACTCCCACCTAGGATGGACATGTGGCCGTCAGTATAGTGAATGATTTCAAGTCAGAAGACTCCATTTCAGATACTTAAATCTGGCTTTGATGCTACCTTAGGCAGAAATCTCAACTTTCTTGAATCTGTAGCACTGAATTTTGCTCCTTCTACAGTTCCTCCTTAGCACTTTGTCATGCCCCAGGTGATGTGACATAGACACTGTAGCCTGAATCTGTGAGTATAACTCGGTTCTCAGCACCAGCAGAGGAGTAAGCTGTGTCTGGCGCCAAGAGGCACAGGGAGCAGCCAAATGTAGTCTTGTTTGGGGCCAGACAAGTCGGTAAGCCATGCTATGTTGTATACTGCAAATATATATTGTATATTGCAAACCAACAAGCAAACGTGGTGGCTCAACATGGAGAAGTAGAAGCACCTCATCCAGCTGTTGATAAAGACATTATGGAAAAGGCCTCTTGACTCAACTGTAGGACAAGGAATCTTGAAAATACAGATACTTAGTGTGAAGGACTTATCTAGAAGAGCAATCCAGGCACCAGTGACAACTTCTTCTGAATACAGCTTGTCTGTAAAGTGTGTGTGTGTGAGTGTGTATATGTGTTGGAGGTGGGGGAGGAGTTGGACACAGAACAGGTAGAAAAGAGCCATGGTGGTGCCTTCTGACTTCCCAGCCTGTCTGGGGGATATTTCTGTCATCTCTCCATCCACCCAGAGTGAAGAGAAGATGTCTGATTGCCTCTGCCCAGGCCTTCATTCTAATGAAGGAAATGCTACTGTATTTCTGTAAGCCTTTTGTGACCTTACGAGTACACGTAGCCTTATCAAAATGTAAAAAGACACATGTCCAGGCATGGCGTTGGACTCTTCAATCCACAGAACCACGTGGAGCCCTGCCGCATGGGATTCGAGCTTCCACCCTTAGGAACATTCAGGGGAGAGGGAAAAAGTTAACTATCCTTTGCATCACCTTAGCCACAGCCCCAAAAATGTATCTGAAATGAGCAAAGAGTTAAAGTAGAAAAAAAACAAAAATTAACCAAAAACTATGATCAAGTCCAGCGGAAAATCAGAAATTGTGTATTATCCACACAGTGGTTCAAGTACCAGCTTTCTGATATAAAATAATTCACCCTGGAGGCAGAATAGTTTTCCTGTTTGTAAATGTCAAAGTAACAGGTGTGCTGTAATAAAAAAAAGATCCTCAACTCAGTGTTGGACAGCATGTTTAAAATCATAATCCTTTCAATAAAATAAATATTTTAAAAATATTTCCTTAACAAACAAACAAAAAACAAACTGAAACAATGCAGAATCCAATAGCTACTGAGAAGAAAACAGCACAAAATAATAGGATACAAGGGCCAGGTACCAGTGGTTTATGCCTCTAATCCTAGCTACTGAGGAGGCTGAGATTTGAGGCTCGAGATTTGAAGCCAGCCCAAGCAGGAAAGGCCACGAGACTAATATAATAGGCTACTCAGAAAAAGCCAGAAATGGTGTTGTAGCAGTAGAGTGCTAGCTTTGAACAAAAGAATCCCAGAGACAGCGCCCAGACCCTGAGTTCAAGCCCTAGGGCAAGCAAAAACAACAACAAAAAAAATAGGATGCAACATGAATTCCTTACATTACTAAGAAAATTAAAAGCGCTAAGGAAAAGTGAAATGAAAGTGACATTTGGGTGAAAATCTGGGAATAAGGCTATGGGTATTTTTTTGTTTGTATTTTAATGTTAAACAGGCAAACACAATAGAACTACTTTTAATACCTTTAAATGTCACGGCTTATTGCCGTGGCTATTACCATGAAGCATAAATCTCTACTCTCAAAGCAAAAAGATAAATGAACAATATGATTGTTCATTTTCAGAGCATAGGCAAGGATGCTAAAAAAGGAAGAACTGGTTTGAATTGTTAAGGTGATAATATTTTTAGTTCTTGAAGACTGTAGAGAGAGAGAGAGAGAGAGAGAAAGGGAGCAACAGAAAGAGCAGGCATCTTCTCAATTTTCTTTAATTTTTTTCAATAGTAAATGTGTGAAAAAGTCATTATTTTTTAAGATTATGAAGACAAGAGTCTACTAAGTCTAATATGCCTGACTTAAGCGAGTTGCTAATGGAGACTTTACTAGGTGAAATCCTCCTTATTGTCTTGGAAATAATTCACTTTGTTTCTTCTCAATCCTACACTGAAAAGGAACCCAAAAGTTTGAAACTTATTCTAATTATGGGAGAGTTGGTAGAGAAGACTGGAGGGCTATTCATTTTGTATTCAGCAATTGTAATTGTAAGGCTTGACGAACATTATTTTGTATGTAGTTGTTTATGTTCTAATCTTGTCTAATGGAGAGACTCTTCAGGGCCGCCTATGAAGTGGTGCCTCATGTCCTTATGAAGGACAAGACCTGCTCATTTGTACCTTTTCTTTCTTTGTGTAAGCTACACAGTTGCCAGTGGAATTCACAGAACTAAAGGAATATGTTCTGCTATTCAAAAGCATGATCAAGGCGACGAGCTCATACATAAAGGGAAGAGGGTCCTGCTTTACCAACTCTGCATCCCTCCTCCCACTGCCAATGTTCTTTGCTGTTTAAGGCATTGGGAAAATGTTAACAGGGATATGTTCTCATGGTTCTGAGTGTTTATTCTAGAAAATAATGAGATTTAGAAAGGGTGTTAATTGTGTTTGCTGTTGCTACTCATTCTCTATTATTGTCTGGACCCCAGTTGGCTATGACTGTAAGGAAACAACTTATATGATTTTTTGTTAAAGAAGGAGAAGCTTTTGGTGAATATTCACTTTAAGCAGTAATCTCCACAGTTAAAAAAATGAGCATTTGAAATTTACAATTGGGAGTACAATAAATAATATTCAAGAGTCTGATACTGGTAGCTCACATCTGTAATCCTAGCTACTCAGGAGGCTGAGCTTTGAAGATCATGGTTTGAAGCCAGCCCCGGTAGGAAATTTCATAAGCATCTTATCCCTAGCTAACTATTCAAAAGACAGAAGTGGAGCTGTGCCTCAAATGATACAGCAGGCAGTTATGAGTGAAAAAGCTAATGGATAGTGTCCAGACCTTGAGTTCAAGCCCCAATAGCACCACCAAAGAGGAATATTCAATACCTTTCTTCAGTCATTCAGAAAATATTGGTTGGAATTTGAGTGTGCACCTACTATTTTGTTACAGTGGCTTAGGATTGTGTGATACAATTTACATGAATTTTCTGGCTTCTTAAATATGAAAAAAGAAAATAAGATGAAAAGAAAAATAAGAAAATTAGCAGATACTAAAGGGATAAATGCTTAATCTCAAGAACCTACAACTGCAATATATTTTGGAATAGATGAGAGAGAAATGGTTAGCTGTTAAAACTTTACTGGATGCATATTTTTACCTAAATATCCTGGGTATTTTAGGAGAAATAGCCCAGAGTACTAAGAATCTATTAAGATGAAGACTGAGGAACTATAGTCAAGTGTGGTTATGAGAGGAGAGTTTTCAGGCGTGACCAGATCGAACAGATCAACTAGTTAATTTCCTGGTACAGAAGTCAGGGAATTTGGCTACTGAACACAAATGATAATTAGGCAAAGATGTCTCCTGAGGCAAAATAATAATCAAGACCCATATTAATAGATATAAAATATATTTATCCTCAGATCCTCTGATCTGATTAAATATTTATCCTTTCTAGTTTTTGTAAACTTATGCAACCACACTCATCAAACATTTTTATATAGAAAGAACCAAAAACAATGTGTTTCAATATCATGTTAAAAGGAAAACTTAAAAGCCCATTACCATAATTGAGCATTCACGTATTTTCCCCTCTTTTAGACAGTCAGCTGTTTATATTATTATACGAATATAAAATTTCATACCTCATAGCTTGTCAAAGATCGTAAGATTGATTCGTGTAAGCCAGTTTACAATGACAAATTCTAAATAGCAAATACTAAGACAGTTAGAATTTGCTGCAAAAATAATAGGAGCCTCCTTAGCGTAATTTACTGAAAAACTCTTCATCTCAAGTATCTAAAGTCTAAAAGCTCATTTAGGCCAATTAAGTCTATCTTACTCTGCTAAATCCAAAATCATCATACTTATCATCAAAGCCTTTACAAACAGTATTTTCAGGCACTCTAGCAAACCTATTGGAAACAACTATATATATAAGGCTATTAAACAAATCTATTTTAACCCTCAATGTGTAACATATGTAGCTCAATGTGACTAATGCAGCTCTCAAATTGAAAATGTATTCAGTGAGAGTTAAAGACTCTCCAGGATACCTGGGATTTGTATTTCAAAAAAAGAGGACTAGAAAACATAGTCTTTAGTTAGGCTGATTTGACTGACCAATGTGCATTTGTGTGTGTTCATAGTTGCTATGGGTGTCTTACACCTTAGTACATGGCGATTCAGGGAGACGCTACAAAACCTAGTCACAATTTCTATTGGGTGAACAAAAACAAGGCAGAGCAACACTATTTGCTAATTAAAATAGCATATCCAAAAATTAGTCATCGTCCGGCAAACGATTCCAAATTCTGCCACTTTAAACAAATATCAGTGATGAGAAAATATTTCATACATATAATTTTATAAAGCTGCCAAATGTCAAAATGTTGGCTTACACTTGAAACTTGAAGTTACGAGGAATAAATTCACATTTGTAAACATTAGGCAGCAGATTATCCAATTGAAAAGCTGAATACAAAGACTGTAAGGTCTTTAGAAGCAAGCATTTAAATTTATTTTCGGATTTTCCTTTTATGATGGTTTTTTTCAAGTAGTTGTACAAGGTGGTTTCAATTTAACATACGCACTTGTGTGTACAGCACGTCTTGACTAGATTCACCCCTTTTATCATTCTGCCTCCAGCTTTCCTCTCCCTACCTGTCTCTTCAAGGCTTCTAGTTCAGTTTTCATGTATACAAACTTAAGACTTCATTTTCCCTCCATTCCTCTTTTCTTTTGTTCATCCCTCTCTATAGAGCTGCTATGAACATGGATTTGCTGGTTTTATTCTTGTATCATGACTTGCCATTTTTCTGATAAACACCCAGGGACTGGTATTGTTGGATTATAGGCTAGTTCCATTTTCATTTATTTTTTGAGGAATCTCCATACTAACTTCCATGATATTTGCCCTAATCAGCAGTTGTTGATGTCTGTACTCCTGTTGAGGGCATTTTGACTGAGTCACAAGGAGTCTCAATAAGTTTCTGATTTGGTTTCAGGGTCCATTTGTTTGAGGGACATTTTCTCCAACAGTTTTTCGTTAGGACAATGTTTGCATTGGTCAGGTGTGTATCTAGTCACTCACCAAAAGAAAGAGAGAACAGTAAGCTCTCCTAAGTCAGCCAAGTAGCTGGCCACAAGAAAATCACTCTAGTGGTTCTCTGTTTTCAGAACTTAGTGGCTTGGGTCTCAAAAGTCTGTCCTGGTGCTAAACATTTGTTCACTAATTTTCTCTCTCTGTGCCTTTTGAGAACAGTGGATTCAGGAAATTCTTCCACCATGCCTTTTTGTGTGTGGGTATTTTGTGTGAATGGCGACAGAGAAGTAACTACCATAGCGATTCAAACAAACAAACAAATATATCCGTAAACAAATAAGGAAGACAAAAACATACAAAAACAGTACAGGAAAAGCAAGGACCTCTTGCCTTCATGTAAGAAGCCCTGTCTCTGCTCTGAGAGCCATCTGGCTGCAATTAATTCCTGGCTTCTTCTGTTTAGAAACATGAGGGAGAATGTTTTGTTTTTGTCTCTCTGCTTTCTACACTTTTTCCTGGTGATTTTGCCTAAGCTAGCCTTTCTTTTGAGCCACATACCAGTTGCTATTCCATGCATGGGGGGAAAAGAAAAAGTTAGTAGCCTGTCTAGTTAGCCTCCCAAAGGTTTTTGATTTTTCAGGATCAGAAATTTAAAGAGTTGAGGAGAAAAAAAAGAATTTTTTAAAAATCTTCCATATGTGTAGAATAATTTGTTTCTGTTGTTTGTTTTTACTGAGGATCATACAACTAATATATAAATGTTTGGTTCTATAATTTTTTTTAGAATATCTAATTCTAATGATTTTAAGATACTAAGAACAAAATAATGTTTCAAAACCAACAACATAATCTCCTTTCCTTTGTTTTTTTTTTTTTTTTGTCAGTCATGGGGATTGAACTCTGGGCCTGGGCACTGTCTTTAGCTCAAGGCTAGTGCTCTACCACTTGAGCCGCAGTACCACTTCTGCTTTTCTGGTGGTTAATTGAAGATAAGAGTCTCACAGGCCTTTCCTGCCCAGGTTGGCTTTGAACTATGATCCTCAGCTCTCAGCCTCCTGAGTAGCTAGGATTATAGGAGTGAGCCACTGGCACCTGGCATAATCTCTTTTCTTTAAATTGAAAGTTTTGAAATGAATTGGCCTGGAAAAATTTAAGTTAATCTAAGTTATAAGCTCAGTAAGAAAGATCATTAAAATTACTCAAAATACCTTATTATGATAGCATACTTTGCACATATATAAAGATATATTTTACACATACTGAGATCCTATTTATCCACGTCTGGTGCAGTGTTGGCACGTAGGTTTGAATGAATCAAAACCATTTTCTTCCCATTTCTCCACTTTGCCTCTGAGTTGGCCAATTCAGTGGGTTTAGCAAAAGGGCAAATTGAAGATAAAGAAGTAGGGCAAGTCAAAACAGAATGTCAAATACCCTGAAGTGCTAAGAAACTCAGCTTTCAGATTTTTCTGTTCTCAAGCATCTGTTCTTTTTTTATTGTCAAAATACCATACAGAGGAGTTACCATTACATGGGCAAGGTAATGAGTACATTTCTTTTTTCAGGGGGTCTGGTCGTGGGGCCTGAACTCTGGGCCTGGGTGCTATCCCACAGCTTAAGGCCAGCACTCTACCATTTGAGCCACAGTGCCACTTCCAGCTTTTTTTTTCTTTTTTGCTTATGTGGTGCTGAGGAATCGAACCCAGGGCCTCAGGTATGCAAGGCAAGTGCTCTACCACTGAGCCACCCTCCCAGCCCATGAGTACATTTCTTAACAAGTATTGTTGCCCTTCCCATATCCCTGCCCCCCACCAAAGTTGTAAAGTTCATTTTTCGACGTAACCTCTTGTACATCTCATTGTTGTAATGGGTCCACATGTATCCCTATTTAAACAGTTTGTTTTTTTCCTTCCCTTCCACAAAGTATACCAACATCAAATACAGTGAAAACAGGGGTTATACTGGTGGGGGAGGGACATACAAAGCAACAAAGAAATCATCTTATAAATATGTTACACCTTGCCCATAAAAACAAACACATTTTGAAAGTGAAAGGTTGGAACAAAATCTACCAAGCAAATGGCCCTCATAAACAGGCAGGAGTTGCAATCCTAATATCAGATAAAATAGACTTCAAATTAAAATTCATTAGAAGAGATAAAGAAGGCCGCTACATACTAATTAAGGGATCTCTCCTTCAGGAGGATATTACAATTCTAAATATCTATTCACCAAACAACAGAGCATCCAAATTTATCCAAGAAACACTACTTTCCTTCAAAGCTCACATAGATCCAAAAGACATTAATTGATGGGGACTTTAACACACCACTATCCCAACTAGGTAGATCAACTTGACAAAAATTCAACAGAGAACTAAGCATCTGTTCTTAAAAGGCAAATGGTCCTTCAACAGATAACATCTCCACTATGGATTCATAGTTATATAATAATGGTATATCAGAGAATAAGAAAATGGGGTTAGGACACCATCTGTTTATTTCTCCTAATTGTCACTTTCATTGTTTAGCCACAGTGTTATAAGGGATATAAGCCATAGATTTATTGGTCAATATCAGTTATTGGTCCATGATTTTTTTCCCTTAAAATTAATTTTTATATTACTAATGATGAAACCCAGAGCCCAGCACATAATAGGCCATTGTTCTCCCATTTTAGTAGGTTGGCCTTTGGTTCTCCTGCACTTATTTTTTGTCATAGGGTCGCACTAACTTATCCTGAATTGGCCCAGAACTCAGGACGGATCCTCTTGCTTCCTGAGTAATCTGGATTGTGGGCATGTGGATCAGGCCTGGCTAGCCATGGCTTCTTCCTTATTCATTTTCATTCTTCTTGCTGTTGGCTAGACTCTATGGATTGTATTCCTGATGTGTGGTGTACTTGATGTAGCTTGACATTTCCCAATATACTAGCCGAGTCACGGTCTCGAGTCATATTTCCTCTCAAAACTCCCTAAAGAAACACCTTTTTGGCTCTGCTTCCTCTCATTGGAGCAGTTGTGGATCCGTCAGTACTGTGATACTTTTTTCCGAGGCTGTGAGATCTTCTTATTGTCAAGCACCATGTAGTATTTCTCATTGTTTAAGTGCATGTTCGAGATTTCATAGTACTAGGCAGGTCTCTAATGTTACTATGATGGAATGGTTCATTCCTTGTTTCATATTTTCCTATCTATTCAATGACTTCTTTAGAAAAGGAATAAAAGTTCCATTACACTGACATCTCAAAGCAGAAATTTTGATAACTAATTGTGATTTACCAAATCACTCATGCCAGAACCTGATGAAAATCAAGCTATAAAAAGATGTCTTAATTAATGCTGGTTGTAAATCAAAATGTCTTTCTGTTATTTATATTCTTCTACCTTGCATATGTATCTTTCACAAAGTAGTTTTTAAAGCTGATTAAATCTTCTTCATATACTCTGAAGAGTTTTGTTTTCAGCTCTCATTCTATATTCATTATTCTTTTTTTTCTTTTCTTCCCCACCCCCTCCAGTCTTGGGGCTTGAACTCAGGGCCTGGGCACTGTCCCTGAGCTTCTTTTGCTCAAGACTAGCACTCTACCATTTGAGACACAGTGCCACTTCTGCCCTTTTCTGTTTATGTAGTACTAAGGAATCGAACCCAGGGCTTCATGTATGCTAGGCAAGCACTCTACCACTGAGCCCCATTCCCAGCCCCATTACTCTTCTTTTCTATTTTTTGTTTTCTTTCCCTTTTTGTTTTTCTAAAAAGTTATGAAAAAAAATTTCGGTGATTTTTTTCTTTCTTCTCCTTTTCCTTTTGTTCTCTTCTTCCTCTTGGATTTTCTATTTTATTTGCTAATGGTCTTTTCTGTCCTTGCTTCCTTTCTTCTTCCCTTCCTCCCTTCCTTCTCTCTGTCATTCTTCCCTCCCTCCTCTCTTCCTTTGTTCTGTCCTTTCTTCTTCCTCCCTTTTAATTCCTTTTATGTTTTATTCTTGAACTGGATATTGTTTGAGAGGATTTTTTATTTAGTATCTTCTATTTTTCTCCTAAACATTATTAAGGTAAAATTGATGGCTAGAAGGCATATATATATATATATATATATATATATATATGGTATATAACATGATGAACATGATGTTTTGATATATGCTTACACTTACAAAATGATTAACTGAGCTAGACACCAGTGGCTCACACCTATAATCCTAGCTATTCAGGATGCTGAGATCTGAGGATTGCAGTTCAAAGCTATCCCAGGCAGAAAAGTCCTGGTAGGATTCTTATCTCCAATTAACCACCCCCCAAAACAGAAGTGGCACTGTGTCTCAAGTGGTAGAGCTCTAGCCTTGAGCAAAAGAGCTCAGGGACAGTGCCCAGGCCCTGAGTTCAAGCCCCATAACAAAAAATAACTGTAGTTGACTAATATATTCATGCCTCATACAACTCTCAATGATGCTTGTGCTGAGAATCCTGATAGTCTACTCTTAGCAATTCTGAAGTACAAAGCACAGAATTATTTAAAAGGGCTTCAATATCACTGTGAACTTTACTTCCCATATCTCCCCTCTTCTTCATTCTTGTCCATGACCTTCCTTGTTTTTACTAGTCAACATTAATGGTCTTCTTCATGATTCACATGTACTCAAGAGAATAGTCTTTCCTTTATAGATTTTCAATTCTTGATATATTTATATTGATCCCTCTGAGATTTATATTTTTGCCCCTAAATGTATACTCTTTATGAGCTGCTGTTAACTTCAAAATTACAAGCAATTAATGAATACCATGCTGTTAAAATCTCAAACTCACTTTAATACACTTTAACACACCTGAATTCTGAGCTCTGGAGGAAAAGTAGAAAAACATCAAATCTATTCATCCTACATGTCAGTAGTCACTATTAATAAAAAGAGAAGAAAGCAGTATAGGACAGTATGTTCTTCATATACAGTACACTCATCATTTTAAGCATCTTTTAAAATGATTTTTTGTTTTGTTTTATTGCTGTTGTTCTATTGATGTTCTTTTTGTTGTTTGCTGTGTGTGTGTGTGTGCATGTGTGTGTGTATGCGTGCATGTGTGTGTGCGTGTGCACCAGTGATGGGGCTTGAACTTAGAGCCTCTTACTGTCTCTTAGCTTCTTCACTCAAGGCTGGAGCCCTACCTCTTAATCCATGCCTCCACCTTTTTTGTGGTTAATTGGAGATCAAAGTTTCAGAGTTATCTGCTTAGGCTGGATTCAGCCTTCCAAGGAGCTAAGATTACAGGCGTGAGATCCCCCCAGCACCTGATTTGATTTTCTGTTGAAGAAAGCTTTCCTGAACTCAGAATGTCCACAATATTTTGGATTTATTGCCCTGATGACATCAATAGTTTGGCTTACTGTTTGTTTTCCAAGACATCTGTGGTGTTTGTGTGTCTTCTAGTAGAATTGGCAAGCATGGCTTGGGGTGCTTGTTAATATGTGTTTTGTGATGGTCTATACTATTTTTGTAATTGTTTTTGGTCGTGGGCCCTGAACTCTGGGCCTGGGTGCTGTCCCTCAGCTCTAAAGCTCAAGGCTAGTGCTCTACCACTTGAGCCACAGCACCACTCACGGCTTTTTCTGCTTATGTGGAGCTGAGGAATCGAACCCAGGGTCTGATGCAAGGCAAGCACTCTACTACTGAGCCACCTTCCCAGCCTGATAGTCTATACTTTTAAGTGTGGACATAAACATCACAGGTTTCTATTAACATGCTTATTGGCAAAGAACTGGAAAAGGGCCTCACCGCCTCGCTTGTTGATCTTGGCGTAGCCGGGAGCGTAGCTGGCTGACATGGAGGAGGAACTGCTGAACGCGGAGTGGGGGAGGCCAGAGACCAGCGGGTCATCACATTTTTCTGAAAAGACAAGACAAGAGTCTTAATGACACTTGTAAACTAATGATCACAATAATGATTGCTCTTGAAAGAGTGCAAGCTGGTTTAAAAAAAATACAAGAGACAGTAGAAACTTTAAAGTCTCGGAAACAATTAGCAGCCAGAATTTCAGTAACTCGGTTGTACCCGATATATTAAATAAAAGGAACACTTTCAACAAGAACTTCTGATTGTTAGAGGTGTAAGTGCAGCAAAATGAGTTGTTTCTAAGGGATCCACCTTGCACCTGGTATCGAAGAAACACAAATAAAACGGAGGCTTTTTGTGATACCACATTTTCGTATTTGGTATGTTGGAAAGCTTGAGCTATTTATGTATTTCAGGGATGAGACACAATGAGCTCAGAGTAGAACAAAATGAGGAAGGAGTCTATCAAGGGCACAACAAAGAGGTAAGACAGACCATTGCTAATCTATGTGAGTAAGATTTCAGCTGCCTGCCATAAAGATGTACACCAGTACACTATCATACCAAGATGGTGATACCATCTAGTGTACTTAAAAAATGCAAGGGGGTCAATCTCATATGGTGTTTTACTCTAGTGAACAAAAGAGACAGATGTTCAAGGGAGAACATGGAATTATCAGCAACTTGAAAAGTATTACTATCCAAAAAAAATGAATCCGTTTCCAATATACTCAAATGATTCCTTGCCCTGGATGATACCTCAGTTCTATTAGTAACATTTGGTGCCCAGCTTCCCAGTGCTGTTAATAACCCCATTCTCCTGACTCATTAGCTGCTTGTGCTCTAGTTCCTCTGACAGATCGTTATTTGTTCAAATGTGTACATTTTCCCCAAAGGTCAAAGAGTAGGCGTTTGGAGCTGTCATCTGTTTTCTTTCCCCTCAGGTAGGTTCCATTGAGGGTTTGTTCTGCTTTGCATCCTGGAAGATCTTAAAAATCTCACAATGCACCTCATCATTGTAGCTGTCAACCTGGTCCATGCAGCTAGCTGCCAGCAATGGCTGTGGTCAAAGAGTTCACCAACCCACTTTCTTCCTTTCTCCCCCTTCCCAACCCCCCCCTCCCCCAGATATCTTTCTTCATATAGCAGCTTAGAAAGACATAAAAATCAAAATGACAAGGGAAGGGGACAACTGCTGATCCGAATGGTAAAACTTCTCAATGAATACAAAATCTTTCACTTTATATGACAGTTTTGTAAACAGATACTTTTGAAACAGATTGTGACTGTGTTCATACTTTGACATTTAATTCAGTGCAGAATATAATCATGCTCATGTGCCATCTTCCTAGAGGTGCTGGTGAATAACAAAGATAAATAAAATATTTAGGGGCTGGGAAGGTGGCTCAGTGGTAGAGCACTTGCCTTGCATGCATGAGGCCCTGGGTTCGATTCCTCAGTACCACATAAGCAAAAAGAAAAAAA
>NW_012267272.1:11034771-11171325 GCF_000151885.1 Dipodomys ordii | reverse complement strand
ATATATATATATATATATATATATATATATATATATATATATATTCACACACAATAGAATTCTATGCTTCCATCAGAAAGTATGGTACCACCTCATTTGTTAGGAAATGGAAAGACTTAGAAAAAATTATATTAAGAAACATAGGTCCCATGGTTTCCCTTATTTGCAATAACTAGCATATGTTTAGGACAAGCCAAAAAGGTCAAAAGCTATGTACATATGACCATATAAGATGATGCTAAGTGAAATGAACCCCAAGATAGGGACTATCTATTGTTTTTTAATTTATTTTAATGTACTATGTACTATGATTTTTTTTGTTTCTTTTGTATGTTCTTCCTTATGGTATAACCCCTGTTTTCACTGTATTTGATTCTGGTGTCCTGCATCTTGTATATAACATTTTCTAATTTGGGAAGGGGAAGGGAAATAACAAAATAACAAGGATACAGGATGGCCCATTGTAATAATGAGATGTACAAGACACTATGGTGAAAAAGATCTTTACAACTTGGTGGGGGGAGGAATTGAGAAGGTGGGAGGATGAAAGGGATGGTAGGGGAAAACCAAGGAGGGGGTAACAATGCTCAATAGGAAATATACTCATTACCTTATTCTTGTAACTGTAAACCCTCTGTACAGTATCTTCACAATAAAAACATATATAAAAGAAAAGGATGGGTTGGGGTCAAAGGGATGGGGTAGGCAAATGAAGAAAAGAAGGGGGGGGGAGAATGCAGCCAGAAATTTAATATATATCCTACAAAATTGAGAAGAGTGAAGGAAAGGGTGGGTTAGAAAATGATGGGTGATAATGTTGAACGGGATAGCATTGATCAAGTTGCATGATACTTATAAATTGCTTTGTTAAAAGGCAAGTCCTTTGCACACCTACTTAAAGATAGTTTTACAATGCTGAAAATAATATGATTAAACAAAGAAGAGTCAGAGCCTCGAGGTGGAGAGAGGTGGAGGCACTTCTGCTCTGTGCTGCCTTGTCGAGGAAAGCCTCTTTGATCAGAAACATCAGAGTGTATATTGATCTGCAGATGAAGAGATGAAGAGGCTATCCCTCCAACAAACAAACAGACTCATGCTGGGAGAATCTTTTGTAGTCTCAATCTATGAAGAAGGCTAGATCATACTCGACAATGAATAAATGACACGTTTTCTAAAAGTAGACATTTAATGAATATATATATATAGTTATATTTGAACGTAAGTAAAATGAAGTTGGTAGAAGATTAAATGAACTGTCAGTTAATTGATACTTAGCATTTTAATTTTATAAGCCTGAGCCAGTTCATTCCTTATTAGATGAAAAATGACTTATTTAATAATGTATCACCTTAATAATGAAATATTAATTTTAACTTACTTAGAAAACAAGTAAATTAAATTTTAAAAGTTAAAATGATAAATGTAAGAGACATGTAATTGAGACTCACAGAATTCATATAAAATTGGGATGAGGATAACCATTTCTCAAATGGTTACTGTAAAATGATTAGAATTTACACAGTGGTGATCTTCCATTCTCCTGCATTCAAGCATACTATCTAACCATTTAACTCAAGAACACTGCCACATTACTAATATCTCTTCCGCAGGGCTTTAACCACAAATATTTATCGGTACCTTACTTCATCCTCATACAATTCTCATACAACTTCATCCTTAGCAATACATCCCATTCCCCCATAATGGAAGTAATAGCTGAACCAATGAAAGACTTTCATAGGAAGCAAAGAAAGAATAATAACATTTGGTAATTCAATACTCAGCAGAATATAATCAAATACTGAATGAAACCTGCTTATTTATCATGTGGGTCTATTTATGCCAGTGGCTTTCTAGACCTGATCCTATCAGAAGTGACCTCCCCTGAATGTATCAATTAACTCCATCCCTACAGGTGACTCCCACATAATAACGAAGAAATGTCTCCAAGTTCCTTTCAAATCCTGAAAATGCCAAAAAAGAAAAAAAAAACACCAAAATCCAGTATAGGAATATTGACAGCAGGCCAAATCCAGACCCTGGCTTGTTTTCAGAAGTAAAGTTTTATTGGAGTCCAGCAGCACTCATTCACTGATGTCCACCGCGGCCCTTACACAACATGGAAATGTTGTCATAGAGACCAGATGACCTGTAAAACTAAAATATTTACTATCTGACCTTTTAGAGGAAAATGTTTCCTAGTTTCTTGTTGAATTTAACAACCATTCCAGGTATTCAGGGATAGGACTAACAAACATTCGTGTTCCATGTCAGGTAATGTTGCACATAATGAATTGAATCTGGAGCACTGATGGATGGTGGGTAGGTAGAGAGAGGATGACGAACACTGTAGGAAGAAGGAACAGCTTACAAGCCACAGTAGATGTGGAATTTCCCAGTGATCTTGTAAGGGCGCTCATGTCTACATATATTGCCATACTGACTATTATGATGAACTATCCACTTTTATTTCCAACTGTAAAGTGATTTATACATGCAATAACTTCTAGAGAGTTGACTTGCATATATTCCATATTCCGCAGACAGCAAATACTAAGAAATCAAGCCGACCCTTTGAAAAAGCTATACATTTAATATAGTTGTAAATAAAAGGGAGAGAAGGAGATTGAAGTAATCCAGCGTTGCATTTTCCCCTTCCAGGACTTTTTCCAAAACTGCAAGCACCTACCGCCATGGCAAATATTTGGTTTCCAGTGCCTTTCCCTTCCCGGGAATCTTGGATGAAAACTAAAGGAGCAGATGGGCCTTGGGTTTTATTTTCATACAATTTCAGTCAATCAGAAAGGCAGACAGACTGGCTGTAAGACTGCTGTACTAACTCAAACTGGAAGAGAGGAACTCACTGGCAGAGAGACATTTGGAACTGACTACTACCCTTTGCCAGAAAGTGCAGAGTGGAGAGGGTTGGTCTGTATAAAAGGATTGCAAAAGGGAAAGATTTCAGAGCATGTGTAATTAATATTGCAATATGGCAATGTATTTCTTGCTAAGAATAATGTGGAATGATGGATGTGTCTTCCATGTATACATGAGAAGGTCAGAATTACACTCAGGATAAATTTTTGATAGAAAATTTCAAAAGGAAGAGCAGAGGAAAGGGTGATGTGAAAGAGTATGATCAAAGTATGTTATATGCACGTATGGAAAAATCCCAGGAAAACTTTTACATTTTATAATAATTAATAGATACTAATGTGTACAAGAAGTCACAATTAATGAGAAAAAGTTCCTTAAACCTTATCTGCTCAAGTTAAAGAACTTAGACTACATGCTTCATTTTATTTAATTTCCTTTTCTATTTTATTTCTATGCTGGTACTGGGGTTTGAAATGAGGTCCCCATGCTCTTGTTTTTATTTTGTGTTTTTCTCCAAGTTGGTATTCTAGAGCCATGCCTCTAGTTGTACATGTGTGTGTGTGTGTGTGTGTGTGTGTGTGTGTGTGTGTATGTTTGCTGGTTCATTGGACAAATGCCTAGGCTGGCTTTGAACTTTATTCTCAGATCTCAGTCTCACAAATAGCTGGGTTTACAGGCTGAGCCACCAATGCCATGCTAGAATGTATTTTATAGGACAAGTTTCCTCAAAGAAATGTATTGCAAGTAAACAGCGAGAACTTCACAGCATTCCAGGACAGGCAGGTCTTGCTGGATGGAGAGCAACTGGTCAGTCACTCCGTACTTCCTTCCATAGAAGCAATTTGGAAAGGGGCATTATTCCCAGAGCACACCTTTCAGTGATCTCCTTATGTCCAAATTATATCCAATGTCTAACTTATAATTGTGGAGCTACTTTACTCTGTGTTGGGTTTTGTCACCGTTCCTGTCCAGAACCAGAGACATCCTTATCAACTCATCTTCTGCTTCCAATTAATAGGCTTCTACCTTTGCTCATTAAGGCCCAAACCATTTTGAGTTACAAGCAGAATGCTTGTAGGATGGAATTTCCTCTGAAAAGTTTTCTCTTTCCTGCTAATGATCTTTTCAAAGCCTGGAGCCCCACTTCATTCCAGGAGGGTATGTTGTCTTCTCCTGTGAATTGACCTCTGCCATCTTCTTCTCCTGACTCTGGCCAACTGTGTTCACCAACCTGAGCATGCACCTGCCCGTGTACCTGCCTCAGCTTACTGTGGCCATTCTAAGGCTTGCTGAGTTGTTCCTCTCAGACAATTACCTGCCATTTTGGACAGATTTATCATGCCTTTCATTATACTGTTTCAAAGACAGTGGGACAACTGAAGTATTGTTTATTGTGTCTAATAAACATTTTCAGTATGTGAGCAAAAAGGTGACCAATGTCATGACCCAGATATTTCCTTGAGCAATCACTGAGATTAATGCAGCCTTTCACAGTTGGTTTCTTTTTTTAAATCAAATTTCAATGCTTCCTATAAGAGAAAACTCAGGTAAGATCTAGTCCCTGTATATTTCAGAGAATTTATCTCTATAATTTTGAGTCATTGTTTTTTTTTTTATAATAGTTCCCTTTCAAGAAGAAAGGTAAAAAGCACCCAAAATCTAGATTTTATTTCTAGTAACATGAATTTGGGAAATTTATTTAAATCACTCATACAGTCTCCTTCTTCTGTTTTCTCTTTTTTTTTAAGTTCAAGGTCTTCCACAGTTTTCAGTTTTGTGTCAGTTGTATGCTTTTTAAAATCATCGCAATAAAAACAAATGGTTCAAAAGTCAGTGCCATGGGAGTATACTAGGAAAATGTTTGCACTTCCATTGGGGGGAATCTATCGATTTCTACTTGATTTGCTCTTTTTTATACCTTTACTTCCATCATATTTTTCTCCCACTTCATGATTTATATCTTGATTTATTTTGTAAGTCTTTCTTGCGTCTCTGGACTAGTTTTTGTTTGTGGAAATAACCTTTAATTCCCAATTTTGTAAATGTGATGCAAAGGATAGAGGAAAAAAAAGATCTTCTTAATACATAAATTAGTCCTTCAACTTGTCTACACAGATACAGACACAACACTTAATGTAACACATCTATGTGTATCTTTGAATAGTCTCAAAAATACAAGTGCTAAGCTCATGTCCATGACAATCTTTTAATGCTCACAAGCAAAAAAAATTATGTAGACAAGAAAGCTTTTATTTGGCATTTATCATAGATTTTATTCAATGATATTTAGTAGAAAATCTCAGACAGAGATAGCTACATTTTATATAGTATATTTCATATCAAAATCATTTCTTAGTTATATTAAGTTTTGCATGGCACAGGAAATACAAGAAGGTAAGATCATTTTTTAAAAAGCACAAGATATATAATTAGATTTTGTTTACCTACATTACAATATAACTTAACAGAGGTAGTGACCAGGAAAAAATATTCAGTAAGGTTATTTTCAAGTACTAATTTTATGAAACAGATTTATCCACTGAGTAGATACATCTCATCTAAAATTCCTTAGCAAAAATTATTCTGCCACCTCTTATCATTTTCTCTTTACAGATTCCTGTTTCTTACCAAATACAGAAAACCTAATAAGAAACAAATCTTCCATCTTGATCCTTGCTATTTAAAGTATTCTGGATATAGATGGTTGTGGGGCCATTAAACCAAAGTGAGAACATCAATGCATTTTAACAACAATCACTGGTGAAACACTAATATGACAGGTGATAGTTTAACTATTTTGAGTGGAATATCTCCTTGAATTATTATAACAACCTCTTGAAATAGGTATGGTTGCTCTTTCCCAGCCAGAGCAAGATCTTATGTCTATTGGATTCGAGAGTCAGGAGACACCTGAGCTCTGCCTGATTGCCAGCCCAGCCTTTGGAGATTCACATTTGTTTCAAGAATGTGTCATCATACGAGTCACATTTGGATAATGGGAAGATCTGAAAATACTGAAGTTGGGAGGTGACTCTCCTTTACCCATTGTGAACCTAGGAATTCACTCAAGATCAATACTTATATATTGTTGAAATTCCAATATTGGTTATGCTGTATCAGACTCTCATCTTTTAACAGGAAGGAAAAGATTCCTGAAAGTTTTCATAGCTCTTCTCAGAAAGATGTATGCCTACTCAGTCATTCACTTACGTCTACAGCAAATATGTTCAACAAAGCACACGGACGTGATTCCATTTATTTCTTCAATATGTATGTGTTGGGCATTTTTTCTTGCTTCAGTCTTCATCTCTTTGCAGTCCCTTTTCCTCTCCGAGGCCAGATGGCATCGTTTGTAAATGAGGATCAAATTAGACCACAACTGGACACACTTGACCTTGCTCCTCCTGTCATTAAATATAAAAGTCAAGCTCTACCCCTGCTAGCTTGAGGTCCGTCTACAGTATCTCCAATAACATTTTCCTCATTTCTCCTCCAGGTCACCATGTTCTAAACTTCCTCTCTTTCCTTCTCTTGTTGAAGAGTCATTTCACCATCTCTGTTTCCCAGCTAGAATTTCTTCTAGGTCTAAAAGGGTTGCGTCCCTTTTCTTTCTGTCCAAATTAAATACTCGCCCTCCTTCCCCTGACCACTCCATCTACGTTAACAAATTCAGATTCCATCCTCAAAGCCTTCAGACATGACTCCACTAGTCAATCACACTCGCTTATTTAACTCGCAGCTCCAATCACAATCTGAACTTAGTTTGCTTATTTTTAAACTGTCATCTCTCTCCCTGTTAGGCAGATGTTAAATACCATGAGAGTCTTTAGTGTCTTGTGCTGCCAGGGGCCTGAGAACCTGGAGTGTCAGGTGAACCCTGATGTTACCGAATCACTGAATCACTACCTATAACATCCATCAAAAAGTGAGGCTGGCCTGTGTTGGTGGCTCACGCCTGCAATCCTAGTTACTCAGGAGGCTGAGATCTGAGGATCATGGTTTGGAGCCAGCCAGGCAGGAAAGTCCCTGTGAGGCCTTTATCTCCAATAAACCACTCAAAAGTTGAAAGTGGCACTGTGGTACCACTCCCATCCCGAGTTCAAGCCCCACGAGTGATTAAAAATAATAATAAATTAAAACAGTAACACCGGCACAAATCCCACCTTCATCTCAGGCTGCTGAGCTGTATTCGCTTTATCTGTTTAACTTGTAACAGACATGTGTGCATTTTTTTTTCATTTAAATCTCCAAAATGTAATCGAGAATAGGCTTTTTCCTTTGACTTGTGAAAATTTTGATCTTGTTTGTTCTCTTCAGCAAGATCATTTCTTGATTCTTCTTGTTCTCTCTCTCTCTTTCTCTGTCTCTCCCTGTCTCAGTCTCTCTTTCTCTCTTGCTGTATAAGGGTTTAAACAGAAACCCTTTCATTTACTAGGCTTACTCTACCATTTGAGCCATGTCCTCAGTCTTGCGTGATGCCAGTTATTTGGAGGTGGAGTCTGGCAGACTTTTCTGCCTAGACTGACTTAGAATCTCAGATCTTAGCCTAGGCCTTAACCACCACTGGTACAGAGCAATTGTTCTGATCTTTATCAACTTACAATGAAAATAAAATTTGGAATACTCGAATTATATACAAGTTTACTTAAATTATCTATCTATCCATCTATTTATCTATCTAGAACGTGAAGTATATTTTGACTCCAGTAAATAAATTTGGGAGAGTTGAAGATGAGAATTACTTTTTTGAGTTATTCATTAAATAACAATTTTTAATCTTCAAAGGAAGGGAAGATTTACATATATATGCATATGTATAATTTTTGTGACATAGAAGTCAGCACTTTAGTATTATTGTTTATACATTGATCTCTCTTGGGGAAATGGAGTTTCTTCACAGAGTCAATAATGCATTTGGAATTATTCAGATAGTTTTGGAAACATTCAGCAAAATCTGTCAAATAGTTTCTAACAAGGGATATGCTCGATGCTATTACCTTAAAATTAGTTCAGTTTTAATTTTATTTTCTTTTATATTGGTTGACTATCTATGCTCAGAAAGAAAGAAAACCCATAAAAGTCAGATAGCTAAAAAACTCAGTCATGCTTATAAGTATTATGGTTGTAAATCCAATAGGAAATTTTGTAGTCTGCACAGACCGAGGGCAAATTACTTCAAAACGTGGTGCAAATTTTTCTGGACATCTAACAGCTGCAGTGTATTTCTGACAGATGGTCTAACAGACAAATCAGTTTGAATTATCTACTAAACTGTTAGATATTACAGAAGTAATAAATGTGTGAGAACTTTTTCAAAAACAAGTTAGGCTCATGTCTCTACTCTCTTGATCTTCAAAAATTTCACAGGCATAAGTTCTATATAAAATGGTTTTTTTAAAAAATAAAATTTACCTTTCTCAGCATAAACTGAGAAGCTTTTTGAAATTTTAATTCCTATTACTACTTTTTCAAAAACGGAATCTACACTGATAAATTGGGCAAAAGTTTTGACCTTGAAAACTGTGGGAACAGTATTTTATTTTGTTGTTGTTGTTCTTTTGTTAACTTACTTTAAGAATCTCAAAGGCAGAGCTACCTACTACTTTTAATGAGCAAATCATTTAGAAACTGTCATGGTCAATTGCAATATGAGTAAGTGAACTTGAGTACTTGTAAAGTACTTCTTTGGATCCTACTCTTTAGAATGGCTATTTGTTGGTTTTCTTGCAATCGTCACATCTTTCCCCCTCTCACTTCATTAGCTAGTTAATTCTGAGTCAGTATTTAATGATTAGTGACAACATTCTAATGGACTACCAAGTCCATATCTTGAGCAACTTCACTTGCTTTTCTCTTTAAATGATAGACAAAGTGTTATAGCTAAACCTCTCCTGGCACCACATGGTTTGTATCCTCATAGGGAGCAATGGGAACACTACAGAGTCAGCAAGAGTAAAACTGTAGAAGATGTTAACTGCCAGCTTTAAAAACCAATAGATGAGGTAGTATTTATATTTTATGAAACACAAACTGGTATACAAAATGCCTGAAAGAATATGTAAACAAACATTTTCACGTGCCGCCGCATGAATTATTAGATCATTGTGGTCTTTAAAAGTTCCTTTCTGCTTTCTACTGCTTTGAAATATTCCTTGATTAGTATTTTGACAGCACAAGACATGAAAAATAAATAGTGTTAAGTAGAACTACTTAGTGTTGCTAGGTGCAGGGATAATGCCCATTTCTTTGTTCAGCAGAGAGATGTACAAGTGAGGGGCATAATCACCATGAACTAACTGTTGGAACAGTTTCTTATTATAATAATAATGACTATATCGTGTTTTTCAACTGGACACAATTCACTGAAAAGAAAACAAGAAAGGAAGATGGCTTGTTTGGGGTAGGTGGGTGCGCGTGCTCTGCTGTTTAGAACTGCTAGAGGATCTTATTGGTAAGCTAAACTTCTTAGCAGAAAGTGCAAGCAATAGCCTTCGGTATCCATGGAATGTTTTAGAATAAGAAGTGTGAGTGATAAGGTCCAGAAGTGGGAATCTGTCGATATGTTCTAGGCTTCAGGTGGCCCGGGCAGGGAGAGTGGGAGAAGGATGGATAAACAGCAGAGAAAGAGGTGAGAACAGGAAAGGGAAACAAAACTTCTAGATCTGTAAAATGGCCCTAAGACTTTAAGATTCCCACAAAACGATCCATCCAGTGTTTTGAGCCTTGAAAACTATGCAGAGAATTTGCAGTGTCATCTAGACGGGAATTGAGAGCAATGGACACTTTCCAGTCAGAGATATTACAGAATGAAAGTAAAGTTATACAATCTAAATGTTGTCTGCTTCAAAGCTTCTGTAATGAGAGAGATTCCCAGAGAATGAATTCCAGATGGGAAAAGAAAGTGCATAGCTTAACAAGAAAAGAAAAAGAAAATAATAATGTAATCTGAAATAGAAAACAGAGAGAATCGACTGAATTCTGCACTCAGGTATCAAGAGATGGAGGGGAGTTTGTTATTAAACCTTGAAATAAGAAACAGATGCCCAGCCGTGGGAAATAAATGAGCCATGTGTACTGGTGGTCCTCACACTGAACAAAAATCTTCCTTTGGATCCCACTCATGAGGATGTTGTTTTCCAGACACGTACATTCTCACAGAAGACCCGAAAACCAGAGCTCTCCTTCCTGGTCAGTCACCACTCTCTTGAACAAGTCAGTCTATCAGGGTTTCCATGACTATGAGTCCAGTTCTTCATATCATACAACATTCATGAAAGTACTAAACTGTAAACCTAGCTTATTCCTCACTAGCAAAAATTGCTTTACCAGTCATCTTTTTAATGAAGAAATTGCATTTGCTTATTTACTTTGAAAGGGATTGAACCCAAGGCTTTACACCTGCTAGGAAACTGAGTTATCACTACTGAGCTATAACCCTAGGCCCACACTTCTTTAAAACATTTACAGAGAAGAATAGATGTGTGTGTGTGTGTGTGTGTGTGTGTGTGTGTGTGTATACTGGTACTATGGCCTTAGCTATTTTGGCTCCAGGCTAGTGCTCTCCCACTTGAGCTACAACTCCACTTTTTCTTTTGTGGTGGTTAACTAAAGGTAATATTCTTAATAGACTCTCATACCTGGGCTGGCTTTGAACCAGGACTTTCAGATCTCAGCCTCCTGAGTAGCTAGGATTATAGGCATGAGCCACTAGTATTCTGCTTCATAAGAGACTTAATGCTGGCATGGGTTATAGTAAAATGCTGAGAGAAAAAAAAATCTCACTCCTTTACCCCTTTCCAGGCTTGAAGCATTTTTTTGTGATCTGATGAACATCAAAATAATAGATAATGACGCTGCTTTCCTTTGTCAATAAAGCCCAGGACATGCTGTCTCCGCTCATTTGAATATATCTAGATTTCCAATAAATTGTCATCCATTTATTTCTACATTCACAGCACAAAGTGGCTCATTGTCTGGTTATATCTTAACAATTGTTCTTTTCTGGGAGGAAAAGATATTACTGACTCAAAAGAGAGCAAAAATCATTCACATAAAGAGACTTTTATTACTTATCCTCAAATTCTGCCTTATGATTATCCTACCACATTCCAAAATGATGAAGGAAATTATGGGGCAGATTAGAAAAAATGATAAAGTACCACCCTGTGACCTGTAGTTAGGACATTTGTATTATGACATTTGTAAAAGCATAAAAATATAGATGTATGCTATATAATAATGCATCTTCACTATAACATAAATATTTAATACTAAATACTTGAAATACATTTGACTTATTGTGGTGATGTTTGGAGTTCTGAAGTTAAATATTCTAAGAATGTGGAGATTAGGAGGCCTGAGAATGTGCCCCTGTCCATTCCTTATTATTTTTCAGTCTTGGATATATCTGTTAACATCATACAACTTCAGTTTTAGCTTTGGTAAGACATTAATGAAATCAAAGTTAATGAATTCTTTCTAGAGATCGCTAGGAGACCTAGGTTTAGAAATGAGATTTGGGATAGGGAGACTGGTAAATTAATAAATATTTCTTTGGCTGGGGTGTAATTCAATGGTCAAGCATTTACCTAGTGTGCTAAAGCTGGGTTAGACATCCAGCTCTGCAAGAGTTCTTTTTAATTTAATGCTTAATAGGTTTTATCTTGGTATTAATTATTATTATTTTAATTTTACTTTTTATGGAGTTCAATATGATCTTTTAAAACATGCATGCAGCTTGTAATGATCAAATAAAAATACTTAAGAATATAAACATGGAAAATACCCTTGAATATTAAGTGCTAAAGTAGAAATAAGATTGGCACCTGCAACAAATGATCACCTCTAATGTCACATGACCCAGCATGCCACTGTCCTACCAGAGAATTCAATGAATTGATACAGAAGCTGCTTTTTAAACTGCAAATGCATGGGCCAATTCATAAATAATTCAAAAATAAAATTTGTTACACAGTTGATACCTTTAAGATTTCTTTGATGTATTTACTCTGACACACAATATTATTAGGCTCCTATTTAAACACAGTTCCATACAGTGCTGTTCATAAGGACTTTAAAATATTTTTGTACCATCATGTAAACCAAGGGAATACTTCTTCCACACGTTTGTTTCTGTTTTCATAGAAAATCAACTTTGAGCTTGGAGTTTTATTGGTATTTCACTATAAAAAGTGCTTATCATGTCACCTGCTTTTCTATCTATCTATCTATCTGTTATCTATCTACTTATCTTTGTGTATCTATCATATGCAGAATGTCTTTGATTCTCTATCTATGTAGAAATATAGATATCTCTCTCTATCCATCTGTTGATCTATCTATATGTCTGTCTGTGTATATACTTATCTGTGGTATGTATACTATATATACAATGTTATTTGATTCCCTATCTATATGGAGATATAGATATATATCTTTCTATTGATCCATCCATTGTTCATTGGTCTATCTAAATCTATCTATCTATCTATCATTGATCTATCCATCATCTCTCTATCATTTTGCTGTCTTTGTTAAGTATATTCAATCCTGGCAAAGCCACTGTCATAGGTAGAATGTTTGCCAGTTATTCAAGGAAGGAAATGTACCATCGCTGAAGCGCCCAGAGTTTCTTTAGAAACTGCAGGAACCCCACTGACAGTGTGTTATAAGCAGGGCTGTGGGATTTGAATGCTTCAGTAAATCCGTTTACAGACTCTTTCTGCACCCAGTTATATTTTCTCGACACACTCCCTGACTCTGTGGCAAGCTAACCTAAAAAGATTTGAATTATTTGTTTGCTATTAGTTCACCCCTTGACATTCCATATTTCTAGCTGTTCATAACATAGAAATATGCACATTCATACATTATTTTCTAACTTCCACTTACTGGTTAGTGTTATTTGAAACATAATATAAAAATGCACTTGACAAGTTATCCTGGAGGTGACACCGCAGTTTGCAAAGAGAAGTGTGGGCATTATTTATTCACGGCAGGGCAGTGTTTTCTTTTTGATTTGAGTTTTCTAATATCTTCAAATGCCACTGTACACCAATAACAATTTATTTTTAGTGGCACAATTGGTGATGTGGAAAATATTTTTCCTGAATTTAAAAGAACACATATATTCACACATACACTTTTGAGTCAATTCCTGTTCAGAGTATAATTTTCTATAGGTTATAAACAATTTCTTCTACTGTGTCCCATCCACCCCAGAGTTTTTATGGCCAACAAATCAGCTCTTGGTTATACTGATTCTAGACATTCGCAACCTTAATTGGCACAGATTTCTCCAAATTCTGAGATTAGTATCACTGCAGAAGGATATCACCCACAACATCCTAAATAAAATTCTGAATTCTGGGTTTTAGTTCTTATGAAAACTAGATATACAACCCAAATAGAACAGAGGTAAACAAATTTTGGGAAATTTGACGTCAATTTTCTCCCACAGTTGAAAAAAAAATTTAATGTGAGCAACGATAGTTTTTATTACCATTACTGTAATAAGAATTGTCCTTTACATTGAGATAATTAGAGTAAATTTTAAAGGAGGAAAATACAGGAAAGTAATTTTGAGATTATGGTGTGATTTCCTGAAAATTGCACTTCTTAAAAACACAGTGCCTAAAATGTATTCTTTCCAATCCAAACTACAGGGGCTGAATAAATAGCCTTTCTTTCCTATTCCCTACCTATACCTGCTATGCTTTTTATCCATGAATTCTGAAGGAAACTGCAGTGACACTATTTGATTCTATGATATAGCAATAGAACTATCACACAGAGAGGTCATGATCAAGGTCAGTGCTACCACGGTGGCCAGCAACAGCAAGGAAGAAAAAAGTAACAACCTGAATTACTTAATTTTCTATCTCAGTGGATCAAAACTATGATATGACGTGCAGAGGTAAAAAAGTGGTCAGATTGTATAATTTTGGGGTTCTATTTTCATGGGCAGTTAAAAAATACAATGAAAGATATATCAAAAATAGACATAAGTGATACTGTTTTCTCCTTGGGGAGGGGAAATGTGATACTTTAGATAGCTATTTTATTGCTTATTACAGGTTTAACTGTTAAAATACCCATCTTAGCACACCCATGTTTTTATTACAAATCTGATGCTAATTGTAAAATGTCTCTGAAAAGAGTAGAATCTGAAGTGTAAGGTGCTATTTCTTAAAAAAATGAAGATTGAATAAGAGCTTTATCAAGTGATGATCTTACCACAAGCAACAGAGGAAATTAAGCTAATGGACATTAAACTTTAAGGCAAATAAGTTTGTATGTTGTTTGGACGGAAGCTAGTGAAATCATCCCATTTGTCTTGGGGTAACATGTCTGCAAAGGACTTACCTACATGTCCAAAATAAAATCAAGAAGAATTAATGTAGAAGTAGCTGAAATTTAAAGCAAATCATTAGGTTTGCTTTATCTTTTAGATTGAGTTTCCTAAGATTCCAAACATCAATTTACACAGAATTTCACCTTATGCTTTGTGTCCTCAAACACAACAATTTCATTATTACAGTTATCTCTAAATTCAACAGCATATGGGAACTGATGGCTGAAAAAAAATAGAGTGATGGAAGATAATGCTTTCTAAAAATAATAAATTTAGGAATTTGTGATGAACGATGTGGCTAAAACTAGTTTCAGTATCAAAACAATGTATTGCAAGACCGTTTAAAAATAAATCACTGTTGACTTGTATCAACATTGATATATATATGTATGTATGTATATATATATATATATATATATATATACATATACTATATATCAATGTATACTCCCATTAAGGAATTTATGTTGCTGTCATAATGTGCAAAATATAAAATTCATGCCTTCTATTTCCTCTAATTATTTTTGCCTAAATTGAACGTAATTTAGTTTAGAATGTTAAAACTCAGATCATTGCAACATTTTTTCCCAATATTTCTTCTCTGCTGACTTCATGTTTTAAGATTTGTTGATTCATCTTTTATACATAGAGACCTAAATTCTGAGAAGCATCTTGTTCATAAAAAAAAATCCACTGTGTGTAAATATTGATCATTCTTATAAATTACATGAAATTTAATAAATTACATGAGATGTGTATAAATTGCATGAAATTTAATAAAATACCAAAAATATGTATTTGATATAGAGTAAAATGAGTGATGTGTGAAGAAAACTTGTGTTTTTTTAAAAATAAAACTCCTAATTATAATCTGACTGATATAATTATTCATAAATATTTTTCTTTTTTTGTTTCTTTGTTTAATGCTCAATTTTTTAATTTTTATTTTTTATTATGAACATACTGTACAGAGGGGTTACAATTACATGGGCAAGATAATGAGTATCATAAATATTTTTCTTAAAACCTTTTATAAAAGAGTAGATGACTAGCTAATAGATATTCAGTGCATGTCTTAATTAGAAAGGATAACTCTTGCATTACATAACAATTCTCTTAAATATTTTTACTAATGCATTGAAGGATTTATGTAGATGTGATACTAAGGAAAGGCGTGAGGAGAATCTTTGTCAGAACATTTTTAATTTATTTTTATTTAATTTATTTTTTTATATTTTGGGTCCAGTCATGGGGCCTGAGCTCTGGGCCTGGGTGCTGTCCCTCAGCTCTTCAGCTCAAGGCTAGTGCTCTACCACTTGAGCCACAGCACCACTTTCGGGTGTTTTTCTTTTTGCTTATGTGGTGCTGAGGAATCGAACCCAGGGCCTCATGCATGCAAGGCAAGTGCTCTACCACTGAGCCACCTTCCCAGCCCCTGTCAGAACATTTTTGCACAACCTTTGCAAACAAAACACAGATCCTCATCACCTGTATTGACCTCTGGTTACAATGATGAGCCCAGGACACACTATCTGACCCTATTCACTCTGCAGTTGTCATCTGAATTGACTTTAATATCTCGATTGAATTAAGAATGAAGGCTCAGTAACTGGCTAACTGTGAATGTAAAAGAAGAGGGACTAAAGAAAATGATCAGATTTAAGGTTTAACATAATCTAAAGAATTATAAACACACATACAGGTATGTATATTACACCTGAGGAAAACTGAAAACCTTAGTAATTAATCACTTAATAAATTATGGCTAAATAATATACATTATATATGTCATATTTTAAACCATGATTATTTGTCATAAACACATGGGGAAAATAACATATGTTAAGATACCTTTAGAAAATGTGTAAGTCACACTTTAATTAATTATCTCCAGGCTGCTGAGTAAAAATAAAATGCTTTTATAAATCTCTGTTCATTAGGTCCCCAACATTAATTTAAACTATCCTTAATTTCTCCTACAAAGTTAACTTTTATGTCCAATGAATTTTGTCAAGATCAAAGCCTAAATGCATGAAGAATTAGCTTTGTACCATAATGAATTAACAAGATCTGAAGAAGACAAAATGAATTGCTAAATGATTATAGTTAACAAAAAGTTCTCCGCTCCCATATGGAGAATGACAGAATGCTCTTTTATTGAACCCCATTACCCTAATGAGACCATATTCTACACTTGATCATAGCCAAAAGGCTGCAGAAGATCTTGTAATGACTTCCTGCCATGCTTAATGAATGGATTTCATAATTATTGAAACCACATCTGTTTGATTAACGAGTTTCCACTAAGATCCATGTATCTCCTCCTATTTAGTGGGTGGCAAAAAGCAACAAGTACTTATCTCTTCTCTCTGAAGAGATACCGCATTCACAGAAGGCAAACACTGCTGCTCTCAGGGAACTGTTGAGAAGGTGAAAGTGAGACTAAGTAGTCATTGTTTAAATTAATTAGTCTTTTGAAAAATGATTGTCTTTGGCGCTAGGAATTTGGCTCAGGGGTAGAGTGTTTGCCTAGCATGCATGAAGCCCAGGATTCAGTTCCTCAGTACGATATAAACAGAATAAAGCTGGAAGTGGTGCTGTGACTCAAGTGGTAGAGTGTTAGCCTTGAGCAAAAAGAAGCTCAGAGACAGTGCCCAGACCCTGAGGTTAAGCCCCAAGACTGGCAAAAAAAAAAAAAAAAGAAAAGAAAACAAAGATTGTCTTTGAGTAGTTGTGTAAAGGAGTAGCCATGTCACAAAGCAGTTTATGAATACAGTGCAGCTTGAGCAAAGCGACCGCTTTCTACATCCTTGTCCATCCCTCCCCTCCCCACCCCTGCCCTCACTCTGGTTAAGTTTGTAGAATATAAATTGGATTCTTGTCTGCATTTCCCCCTCTTCTCCTCATTGCCTACACTTTTCCCCTTAGCCCCACTCCACCGCTATTGAGTACCCACTTCCTGGTGTTTTATTTTGCTCAACTTTGATTTTTGCTTTCTTAGGAATCACATGATCTGAGGTTACCCCTGAGTCTACCTTATTGCAATGCATATATTTGCATATTTGTATATTTGTTGACATTGTGGCAGATCACCAGCTCTCCATTTTTTTGTTTCCTTTTCATAAAATAAAACATAATGACACAATTTATTCTATGAGGATCAAATGTGACAGAATTTTAAAACTCCTCCAACAATATCTGGCAGAGATTAAGAGTTAATTTTGTGTGTCTTACACTAGACATGTTTGTAAATAAAGTGAAAATTATCTAATCTATTTTAACTTAATATTGGTCTGAGGTATACAATTTAATGTAGCTGCCTTTATTATATTGTTATTTCCTTTCTAAAGACATTATGCACAAACCTATTGTTACTGCTATTCTGTTCAAGTTATTCTATTATTCTGACTAGGACAAGCATTACATTGCCAATTTTTTTCCATTTGGTATATTGAGTAATTTCCTCTCTCTCTCTCTCTCTCTCTCTCTCTCTTTCTCTTTCTCTCTCTCTCTTTTCTTTTTTGCTAGTCCTGTGGCTTGAACTCAGAGTCTGGGTGCTATCCCTGAGCTTCTTTTGCTCAAGGCTGATGCTCTACCACTTGAGCCACAGCACCACTTCTGGCTTTTTCTGTGTATGTGCTACTGGGAAATCAAACCCAGGGCTTTGTTCATGCTAGGTGAGCACTCTACCACAAAGCCACCTTCCCAGCCCCAAGTAATTTCCTCTCTGATGTGGGCCAAATCTATTAGAACTGCTATGGTCTTCAATCAATTATTCTGACTTGCAATGTTCTAGAGCAAGCAGCATTAATAGTCTAACTTTTTTCCAGTAGACAAAGAAGGATTGTCTTAGCGAGTTAGATATTCAAACTTAATTATAAATTCAATCTCCTTGGCTTCTGTGATGCATATATTCTACATACACAAGGATATGGTCAGCCTCACATTTGAAGATAGCAGAAGTAGGACTAACAAAGCCTTTTAAGTGTTATGTTCTCAGGAAGGATTTTCTCCCCCTGTCCTCCCCTTCCCTCTCTCTGCACCAATCCTTGGTCTTGCACTGAAGGCCTGGGCCTGGGAACTCTCTCTAAGCATTTTTACTCAAGGCTAGCATTCTACCATATCTCCACTTCTGTCTTTTTGGTGTTTAATTGAAGATAAGAGTAGGCTTTCCTGCATACTTGGGCTTTGAACTGTGATCCTCAAATCCCAGCCTCCTGAATAGCTAGGTTTATAGGTGTGAGCCACTGGTTGGTACCTGGCTTCTTGGGAAAAATTTTCTGCATGCAAAATCACTGGTAGAGAGACCACTTGATCTGAAATCACACTCAAAGAACAGAGTCACAAACCCATGCTACGCAAGAAATACATCTACCACCATCAAATGTGAGACAATTCATATGTCTAACTGTATCTTTGTGAGATGAAAGCTTGAAGAGATTTAAATTGAATAGATTTTTAAGCAAAGTACTAACGACAGGGAACATGGTACTGGCAGCACAAGTCTTGCCCTGGCAACTCCATTTTCATGCAATGCCGACACACTGAGAATAGCAATTTGCCTCTTGAATCTGGCATTAGGAGGTTTACAGCACAAAGCTAAGTTCACGATAACTGCTTGGTAAATCCTTACTGTAAGAAGCAAAACCAGGGAGGTGTGAGCCAGGGTCAAGCCTTTCTGCCGATTTTAAATAACGACAATAGAGTTAGTAGGAACATGGCAATCCTTAAAATCATTTCTATACATAAGATTTGTGTCATTCAAGGTGATTGGTAAGACACCTGTGTTTAATTACTTCATAGGTAGGCATGTTATCACATTTCTTACTGAAATGATATTCAACATGAATTACATCTCCATGGGGAAACCACTTCCTTCACAAAGACCCTTATTACAAATCCAACCAAATCATAATGACAACAGCAACAAAAATAGTGGCATAAATGTTTCCAGTTACTCTCAGATTGGTGTTCAGGAAAAGGATTTCCAGACCCTCTCTGTATGACTGTGTCTTAGGGTTTGGCATTCTCTGCTGCTTTTCTCTATGATATGGTCCTGAAAGTGGTAAGGACCATTTCATGAGCTCTGTCGTTGAAAGCCATAAGTTGTCATGGTTCAATTTAATTTGAGTTCCTTTATCTTGAGGAGATGTTGTGTATCCATATGACTTTCAGATCAACCCTTAAAACACACATTGGAAATAAACTAGCACCATACAGGCAGGACAAGGGAGAAAATAGTGGGTTAAAATAGAGCTTTCAAAGTGAATGATGTTTTATCTAACCATAATAGTATACACACATACATTGATCTAATGAGTCAGGATGTCATAAGATGCAATCAAGACTAGCTAGGCAGATGTGGTTGGTTGATCAAACCTGTAATCCTTGCTGTTTGGGAGATGGAGATGGAGGGGTTGCACTTTGAGGCCAGTCTGGGCATAAAAATGTAAAAGAAGTTCACGAGACTCCATGCCAGCTAATGGCTGAGCATGGTGCTACCTGCCTGTAATCCTCGTTAGCAGAAGAGCCACAGGTACTGCTGCTCACTTGTCATCCTCATGACATATGAAAAAACAAGAAAGAGACGGAAGGTCAGGCCAATCTGGGCATAAAGTGAGAATCGATCTCCAAAATAACCACTGCATGGGAGGTGGGAGGCATTGATTAAGTGGCACCAAACCCACCTAGTAAATGCAAGGCCCTGATTTCAATCCCAATACTGTAAAAAGTATCAATAAGTAACAGATACGAGGAATGACTCAGGCCTCACCCTGGTGACCAAGGCCGTAGCAGCAACTTCAGAGAAACAGGCACCTGCTATTCTAGCAAGGGATTCACTTGTGGGTTTCATTCTAACAGCAGCAAATTAGACATTTTGTCCTGTTGCTTGTCATAGAATGTCTACGTGACACCCTCTGACTCTAATACGAACGCTCCATATTAGTAAGAAAAGGGAAATTGTCATGTGAATTCACCAGCATTGTTCTTTCTCAATTCCACTATGTAAGGATTGTAAGAGCATGGAAGGCCGCAACAGACTTCATTCTGGATTTCCCATGACAATAAGAACCAACATGAACTGTCATTTAGGGTTGCACGGTCAAAGTCTGAAAGAACCAAAGTTCTTTTCAGCCAAACACTCTCCTGAAAGAAGTGTCTCATTTCTGATGGCGGTTGAATTTCTGAAAAGGGGGGTATTCAATCATGAGAACGTTTGATTCCTTAGTGAGATGGAGAACACCACTCTGAGAGAAAATAACAAATGTTTCAGATGAATTTGTATATCCATCTCATCTTCTGCTAAAAATTCATGTGCCTCCAAGAAATTCACAAGTTTCAAGCAAATGACAGTTCTTTTCCTGAGTACGTTCATTATAGCCACATTTGTTCACACTGTATGTGTCAGTCATTACTGAAAACTTTTCCTCCATTCCTACCTCCCGTAAACCACCCGATTTTGCTCTTCACACATTCCCTCCTTAACTCCTGTTCTTCATTCCCACTGAAATCCATTCACACTAACATCACCACACCGTGCTACATTTCTCTTCTCTGCTAATAATCCCCTTTCTGAAGGGTAACCCCACACTAATCTTTCTCCAAACTTGACTTACTATTGTCACCTCCAAGTTGTAACTTCACAAGTAGCTATTATTACACTTTGGTCTGCTATTGAAGACAAAAATTACCTTCTTACCCTTACCATTCACCCTAAGTTAGCTATGTGAATCTCACAATCTAGTCAACTTTAATTTTTCCTCCACAGATTGTGAAAATGAAGGGAGACGATATCCATAGGCCCTAGTAGGAATTGGATCATGCTGTGAGAAGATTTCATAAATAAAATGGGTTATTACATGGGACATCTCTTCCCAATATAACTTGTGGCTATTTAGAAACAAGTTATTATTCACTTAAGGTATAAAGAAATAAATTACAGGAACCAAAGGGTGCTAAGCAAGCAGTCAAGAAGCACTCAGGAAACAAATACAGGCAGCTGGACAAAATTCCCCAAACTGGCTTGTTGGAGAACTACCAAAGAGAGATTAACTTTTTTCCCCTCTTTTTAATGCAGTCTGAAAGGAGAAGCAAGAGAATGAAAGCTCATAATTATTATTGCTATCATTATCACGGCGCTCTAGAGCAGTTGTTCAGTGAAGAGAGTTTGATTATGGGTTTAAAGAGAAGCCAACACATTTAGCTAAGTGAGCTACTTCAGGCCTGGATTATCGCTCTTTGCCTCTTGGAGGGTTTCTTCCTGCAATGTCTTTTGGATGCCTTGTACCCGTAAGCCCTTTCATTCACTTCCCGCCCTACACCTGTGGCTGCCACATGGTAGAGAGGCTTCTGAGCACTTCCCAGATCAGCTCTTGACTCTGCTGAGCGCCCAGTCGTGTCTGATGTTCAAGTTTCTTTCCTACGTCATTCAGAGGAACCCTGAACAGATGATATATGTGCAACTTGGCCCACCTTCCTTTTTCTACGACAAGGATTTGATTTATGGTATTTTCAAATCCTTCACTATGGAGCTCTATATTTGACCACATGAAATGAGCTAACAGACTTTCTGCTCTGTCCATTGCAACTCTCATCTACTTCTTTTCTGTCATGGTAATTGATTGTATGCTGCTCCCGATGAAATGTGTTCATCCGCTGCTCCCAAGAACCCCAGCATTCTTCTCAAGTAAACACATATTGCAATATGACTCCTACCTCGGCAATTCTCCTGTAGCCTGTAAGTACCCAGCACAACAATAGACAGTATGTCCTGGAGTTAATTTCCAAAATAACATGAAAGAAAGAAGAGTCTGACTTCAGGCTGAAATTTTATGTTGGAATTGCATGTGCATTTTGCTCACATTTATGATTGTTTTACTTTTCATCACATATTATTGATTGATTCTTTGCTTAATATCATGTAAACTTATAGTTAAAAGCTCCCTCTACTGGTCTGCTTGAACATACCTAGAGGCTACACACACACACACACACACACACACACACACACACACTTTGGAAGATGTGTGTGTCTATATACAGTATTCAACATGCATTTTCTGAGAAGTGAGCATTTGTTAAGGAAAAAAGTTTTTAATATTATCCTTCAGATTATTCTTCAGAGGTGGTATTCTCATGAAGAATTTTCTTAAGAATTTATGCTATTATGCTTCTTAATTCTTTATTTTTCAAATGAGGACTTTGAATATTCTTGTGTCTAAATATTCTACTGTAACTCAGCCTGTAGTGCTCTATTGGGCTAAGACTCTGGTATTTTCTGGAAGGCAATGGAGTACAGTAACTAAGAGGGAGATTTTGGAGTCAGGCTGTCTTACTCTGTACATGAGTTCTGCTATTTAGTAGCAGCAATTACTTGTCAAATTACTTAATATCTGCTTGCCTGTTCACTCCTGATACCAAAACCTCCTCCCTTATTATGCTTTGGTAGGTTTTAAATGATCGAGTAGAGCAAATAGTTCGGGTAAAGCACTTAGCACAAGTAAATATCAAGTCCTATAATACACAAAGGTCATTTCTGTTTCCTCAAAAAGACGAGAATGATAATACTTCAGCAGTCTTTTAGTCTTTAGCTTTGCTTTAACCCTCTCAACTTTGGTTTCAATTCTGTGGCCAATGTCCTTATACCTATTGCAATGATCCTTGATCATCTTGCCTTGCATATTTTTAAATTCTTGTCAATTTAATTGCTAAACACTACCAAAATGGCTGAAGTACAAAATTATTGAACTGTATCTCGAAAGTAAGCTGAGTAGAACCACTGCTCCATGACATGCTCTTTCTGTTTGATTGCATTTTGTTGATTAAATGAACGGTCATTCAAAAAACACTAGTTAATTTGATGACTACTAGATTTCAGAGTCACAGTGTCAACTAAAACATACTCCTTTTCTTGGTCACACTTAATAAAGATTTAGAGAATACTTGTAGGCATAAAGTATATGGTTGCTATAATCTAAAGTTAAGAGTATGAACTTTGGAGACTGAAATTGGTCCTATAACATCATTAATTGTCTTTGGCAAAGTTCTATTAATTACTTTCCTAAATTAGAAGGACAGGTACTATGCTTATTTCTGTTTCTTATATACTGAGTGATTATTAAAGTGCTATCTTTTAACATAATTCTGAGCCCTGCCATATATATGAAAATGTCCATAAACATGGATGAGCTATGTTAAAATATTAACATATTACCATTATGCATAAATGTATGTGTTTCAAACTACAGTTTTAGCATCTTTAACATAAAAACCATACTAAATTGGTATTTGTTGTTGTTGTTGTAGTCATTGAGATTGAGAAACCAAAAATGTATATTGGCTATTCAGTGATAAACTTAGCCAGAGTTAAAAGCAACCTAAATCCTTCTCATATAATTCCAGATTGTTGATACTGCATACAGTAAAGGAAGGTCAATTCAATAGCAATTTGTTTTGATCTTCATGATATTTTGGAAACATTTTAGTGTATCTCCAAAAGAGTGTTTCAAATTTAGATTTCATGGTTAAACATCTGGGTGTCTTTCTCGGTCCATTTAGCTGCAGTTAACATATACGCCCTCTACTCTTTCAGAAAATAAAAATAGATTCTGTGAAAGAAGTGGTGAAAGATAACAGCATTGCACAAAATTAAGGAGTTTGGGGAAATTAGTTTAGACATACTTAGGCTTAATTTTAGAAAACACATTGAAATCCCCTGAGAAGAAGATATTATGTATTTTGAGCATTACTATGTAAAAGCAGGGGTTTGCAATTATGGAATACATCTGATATTCATTTGTTCAATTTCACATAATATTATCAATTTTTATCAGTGTGTACTAGCTCTGATAGTTTTCTCAGAGCTCTTAAACCATGAAAGATTTTATTCTCTTGATATAAGCAGTGTTGATCTATGCAGAACCTATGCTGGTTGAATCTGATAATCAGTCAGCTCTAGAGCTATCACGAGGCAAGTTCACAAACCAATAAATGCAATAGAACATGTAAATGAAAGCCAAGACAAAAATCACATTATCAATTGCAATAGATCTAGAAAAATCTTTTGACAGAATTCAACATACCATCTTGACAAAAAAGACCTGATGAAATTAGCAACAGAACATTTATGCCTCAACAGAATAAACAGTGCATAAAACAGGCACATAGCCAACAGCACGTAGAAGGGAGAAAACTGAAAACACTTCCTCAAAAATGAAGAACAAGTATGTCCACTATCACCACTCTTATTCAAGATGGCGCATGAATTCTTAAAGCCATGCGGCAAGAAAATTTTTAAAAAAGGATAAAAATAGGAATGGAAGATCCCTTACTTCACTAGGAACTTCTTAGATCTGATATATACTTTCAGCACAATAGCAGGATACCAAAGTCAATGAGTAGTTTTTCTATGAACCCAAACCACAGCTACTAAAAAAGCAAATCCATTCATAATACTCTAAAAATAACACGCCAATATAACCTTAACCAAAGATGTTAGTGATAACCTCCCTTTTCCTCTTCTTTGTCAGTAGACAAAGATCCCCTTCTTTCTATTCTTCTGCTTCCCTCCATTCCCTTCTTCCTTTCCTTCTTTTTCCTCCTCCTCTTTTTTCCTCCTTTTCTCTTTCTTCCCCCATCTTCTCCCTCCCCCACATTACTTATCTTTTCCTTTCTCAATCTACGATATTCCTACATTATGCTCCTCTTCCTTTAGGTGTTCAGTGATAGAACAGCAATCAGCAAGATCATAAAACATCAAATTATTCACTCTAGAAAAACATTATACAAGCAACTCTCATCTAATTTTATCAATATGAATTTATAGGTAATCTTTATTCCTATAATTTATACCTAATTTTATCTATATGAAGCCATCTTTACTAGTTCAGGTTATAAAACAGATAGTTTGAATTAATTTAATATCTAAAGTTAGATATTCATAATATAGTTTACTATTTAAATAGAAATGAACTTAAAGATAAAAAATAATTTAAGTCTGGTGGCTTCTTTTTGCTTCTTGAGTGGAGTAAGCAAACAATGAAATAATAAAATGAAGAACTTAAGAAAATAATACTTTCCTCCAAAACCAGCATTTTCATGTTGATTTTCTATGTAAATATTACTTTGATGGACAATAGGTAAATTTGACACTGGTTTATGTCTCTCACAAATTCAAATACTGATAGTCAAGAATCCTGATTGATTGTTAAATTGAATAAAGGTTAACTTACCATGGGTTTTGATTTATTTGTTTATTTATTTATTTATTTATTTTTATGGTCCTGGGTCCTGAACCCTGGGCCTGGATGCTGTCCCTAAGCTTTTCAGTTCAAGGCTAGTGCAGTACCACTTGAGCCACAGCACTACTTCTGGCTTTTTCTGCTTATGTAGTGCTAAGGAATTGAACCCAGGGCCTCATGCATGTGAGGCAAGCACCCTACCACTGAGCTACCTTCCCAGCCACTTGTCATGGGTTTTTGACAGACTAGTTATTAGTGAAATGAGGTTGTTCAACACAGCAGACTTGTCAGGCACAACAGAAATCCCATTCTTAATCTCAATTAGATCCTTTCCATTTATTATCTATAGTTACTTATCAATGTCTTGTGGTCATCACAAATTGATTGTGCTTGGTGTTATTTTAAAGTCACTTTTAAATTTTAGTTCAGAACCAATCATCTGAAGTCCTGAGACAAACTGTATGCTGTAGAATACCTGACAGTTTCTCTCTTTTTTTATAAAAGCCATAGAATTTCATATCTAACAAGAGAAGACAATTCCACAAGAGAGAAAAATGGCCCAGGGTAAGTAGCTGATGCCTTTCCTTCACTGCCTTACCAGAGTTCATGACAGATGCTGAGCAGAATGGAAGGACAGGTAAACTTGTAAGATGGACCAAAATGATAACAGATGAGGAAAGAAGTCTTGGGATATGTGGAATGCAGATTTGTGTACACTGAGGATTTATGTATCAGTGCCACAAATCAAAAGGGTTCTCACGTAGCAGGATTAAAGTAATAAAATTTATCTTACTGGAGGTCTATGGAAACAAATTTGGAGTAACAATTACAAAAGTGCTTTGGAAACTTCATGAGACTTAAAATGCTAATTTTAGGCTTTCACAAAAAAATGCACTTTGCAATTTTTGCTCACTATATTCTGCCTTCATCTATAGATTAATTTCCTAGAGCGTGACACTCACTAGCCAACATTCTAGAAAAAAGTTCCACCAACTCTGGAGACCAGCAGAACAGTCAAGGTAGGAATGAATGTGAGAGCTAGAAAAACAAGGAAATGGAGTGTGGTAACACCACACAGAACCAAAGAAAAGCTGTATGGACAGCAGAGCAGGTGTATGTTGAATCTAGACTTCGTAGCAGTGGTAGGGGTTTGGGGTTCTTCTTCAATGTAAACATGGAAATTCAAGCTGTTGTTGGTTATTTTCATGAAATGTCCAATTTCCCTTTGAAAATATGCTTGGTTGTGAATATACACTGGAAACAAGTATGCACTGAAAACAAACGCATTCAACCGATATTTCATATTTTAGCATTTGCAGAATGGAACATGGGAAATTTCAGGAGAGTTGGGAAAACTAATCAATTCAGAAATTTATAATTACACTGAATAAAACCTGAACATTAAGGAAGCTAGGAACTATGTTTTAGAAAAGGAGAGGGATTAGAAAAGGCCATATTCTGTCATATTTTTAGCTTTGCATGTGCTGAACTAGTTCTTATACTGCTGCATGGCTAGGAATAACTTATCCTTTTTTTTTTTTTTGAGTTTTTTTTTGACAGTCTTAGGGATTGAACTCAGTGCTTTGGCATTGTTTCTGCCTGAGTTTCTTTTGCACCAGGCTAGCACTCTACCTCTTGAGCTACAGCTCCACTTCCTGCTTTTTCTGAGTAGATTTTTAGAGGTAAGAGTCTCACGTACTTTCCTGCCTGGGGTGGCTTTGAACCATAATGCTCAGATCAGCCTCCCGAGTAGCTAGGATTACAGGCATGTACCACCCAGCTCTTTTTTTAAATGGTGTATTGGCATTATATTTCAACTTAGATCATGTTTTGATGCAGCAGGATTAAGCTGTGAACGTCTGCTTAGTTGACTCTGAAAGTCATGAGCCACCATCTCTAATCAGCCGTGGTTTGAGAAATACTACTAGCACATGGGTGATTCATGAATTCACGTCCTATCTGTTTTTATCCCAAGGTAACAATGCAAGTGAGGGCACTTAAGGAATCAAAAGAGAGTATCTACATTCTGATGGACAAAGATCAACTTTAAAACTATGAAAGCAAGATCGGTAACTTATTTTGCTTTGGTGTTTAAGCAAATAATGATATTTTCACAAGCATAATTTCTAGGTTTGTTTGCTGTGACCTCTTTCTCCACAATGTGTCAGAATAGAACGATTGTCCATTGCATTCCTTGTATGGTCCATCATTGATTAACTGACCAGATGATGTTGAGAACTTAGGACCTATTCTCTAATCCTAAATCTGACATGTCAGTGTGAGGAAATGTCACAGCCCCAATTCTCTTCAATCAAATGACAGATGTTTAGTGACTGCATGTGAAATAGGAGGAGAGATTATATAAGATGCCTAAGACACAAGGGCTTAAATTCTATTGAAGGAAAAAAAGAAGTAGGCAACAAGTAAATGAGTGGTTGTGTGAATTCAATGTCAACGTGAGTTACTGGGCCAATAATCTTTATCAGCCTAGAGAACAACAGAGCAAACCACATTTCATATCAACCATTGCAAAGCAAGAGGTGAAATATTTATTTGGGATATTAGCTATGGAGCTGATCCCTGACTTACAATGGTTTGGCTTAAAATGGCTCACTTTTATCATGGTGAAAACATGATATGTGTTCCATAGAAAATTAAAATAGTAAGGGTTGATTACTTCAATAAATAGCATAAGCTTTTTGACACTTCCCACTACAATAGAACAGCATTGTGTCAGATGATTTTTGCCCAGTTGCAGGCTAATCTAAGTGCAACAAAAATGGCTGGGCAAAACTTATGTTTAGTGGGTTAGGTATAGTAAATGCATCTATAATTAAAATGTGTTTAAAGTAGTGTAAAAGAGTGAGTTGTATTAGGATTGCATTGGGATGTAACATCAGTTTATGTCAAGTAGCATTTGTATATTTTCCTGGCCTAATTTTCAGAATGCTGCAAGTTTTTAAAAAATGGTGAGAAAAAAGAGAAATAATAAAAATTATATCACCAGATGATCAAGGAAACTCAGACTTCACAGTACTTCCGGTACCTCAGTAGCAACGGGCATGACAAGTTGATGTTGGCTGGTAATTCATTGCATCTGAAGCGGAAGCAAGGCTGTCCTTTCCTGATTGGGATGATTCACTCCCCAGCTATAACTCATCTAATTGTGAAAAGCGATTAGCTACCAACTTGTTAGTGTTTTATAGGAGTTTTAATTTCCTTTCACCTTTTATAACTTATGTGACTGGCCCCCAAATATCAGGGTTCTGATTAGATCTACAGGAAAATGACCCTGCTTCCTTGGCAAAGAGAAGATTCCAAATGTTTACAGAGAGGATTCTGCTCTCACATTTTACAGAGTGTGGATGCAAGTAAGTAGATCAGCACAGGCAAGCTCATATAAGGGTCCTGCAGACGGGCTTCCAACTGGATGATAAAATCCTGCCCTGGTTCTCAGTAGAAGGATATAGATAGAAACATATAGCTACATATGGAGATAAAGAGATAACATATAAATGTACATATACGAATACTTGCTACCCACACGAAGCAGGAGAATACATACATCAACATGAACAAATGTAGAGTCACACAAACTTAGGCATGTATGTACTGTTGAAATTAGGTATTTATGCCATCCATTATGCAACACAGGTTCCACTTATTTTTGTTGGGGGAGTGGTCTGAAAGCAGCAATATAAACATGCATTTTCCTCAGGTTTCCCTTTTTCCTTAGTGTACCTGGCTTAGCATGGACAGGTGTAACTGCTGCTCACTGCATCCTGCGTGGCTCTCTCCCTTCTCAGATGCACACACTCTGTGTCTTCAGTGTCGTCTTGCAGACACTGGGGTCTGCTGATGTGAATCCCTGGGCTGAAACTCCCTGCACTAATGACTGCAATGGAATTCAAAATGACTTGTATCTCAACAGTGTCTTATGTGTAGTTAGCTATTTATGTGTGGTTAGCTATTTGAATTTCTTCTCTCCTGGTGGCAAATTGCCCTGTGAGAACTGCAGTGGTAACTATTTGCTGTTCTAGGGGAGAGTTGACTCCATGGAGGATTCCAACCCTTGAAAAGGTAATCGGAGCCTACCTCCTTGAGGTGACTCATGGGTTTGATTGCTTTTCTCCTGACCAGCACCCCAGGGTTAATCTGCATATTGCATAATGAAACCATTTTGCATTGGTGGAGTGGGATACTGTAAGCAGGCTTGGGGTTTTGCATAGGCCTACCTACCATTCCCAAGACACATCTCTTTCCACTGAGAATGATCACCGAGGTGTAGGAGACCAACACTTGCCACGAGACTTGACTGCCTAGGAAGGGTGAGGATGGCTCAGCCAGGTACCATCATAGCTGCAGCTCAGAACCTCTGCTTGAATATGGATACAGCCCAGTGGCAGCTCTGAAGGAAGGATCTCTTAGAGTGCTGCAAAGGACAGAACGCTGTCATTTATAGAACAGATTGCGCGATGGCTTTTGGTCCTGCTGGTTAATAGGCAGCATAGATTCAGAGTGGACCTGAGTTGGTTGTATTGTTGTTGTTAGTTGTGTTGCTGTTGTTGTTGGTGCAGTGATGTTTGTGGGTCTTGCCCTCCAGCTCCGTTGGGCTAGAAATGATGAGCAAACTGCATGCACTGATAGTGTTCAAGTAGTGTTTCCATGTATGTAAAACAATGTGTCAAATGTTTATTAATATGCCCATTCATAGACCTGCCACCATTATCTGTATGACTATTTGGGTTACACAGACCTCTAACAGACAAAGATACTGAAAGCTGATAAATGTAGATCTCTATATTGGCTTACATTATTTGGGTAGACTGTTGTTCCTCTTACTGTCTATTTGATGACGCTGGAACTTCTTTGCAAGTCAGACAAGCTCTCCCTTCCTTCCCCACCCATCACCCTCTGTAGCTTATTACCCTGGCCTACCCAATCACACCGTACCTTTCTTGCTTTGTTCCTCACATATGCTTTGGATTTTTACAAGATGTTGCCTTTAGCTAGAAAATCCCATACCCCCATCCTGGCCATCTGATGCAGTCCCGTCTGGCTATGGATAGCTCCCAAAGCGCATTCCTGATCACAGGAATGTGATCACAGGTTGGTGGACCATCTCCTGTTACCACACCACCGGCCTCATGGTCTAAACCATCTAGTTAGCCCTAGATTCTCTCTCCACTGGGTGAGCAACTTAAAAGCAGGTGCTTTGTCTTTTCTTGACATAAACTATACTCAGCAAAAATTAACTGACCCAGATAAAAGATTCTGTGACAACATCAATAGACATTTAGAAATAAATCACTTTCTCCCTTGTCTTCCTTGTCTAAGAAAACCAAAGACAAACAAGAAAAAATAAAAAAACATAAAACAAAAAACAAAAAAGCCATGTGGCTGAGTGCCAGTGGTTCATGCCTAGAACCCTAGCTACTCAGGAGGCTGAGAATGAGGATTGTGGTTTGAAGTCAGCCTGGGCAGGAAAGTCCATTAGATTTTTACCTCCAATTTATAATTCATAAAGCTGAGAGTGGAGCTGTGGCTAAACTGCAACACAAAAGTTCAGGGATAGCACCTGGGGTCTGAATTTAAGCCCCAGGACCATTACCAAAAAGAAAAAAACCAAACATGTGGTTTACAATGATCATTTCCTTATAATATTAACTTGCCTCTTACCAGGGCATATAAAAATGTTAGGTATTTCTCCTAACAGTTACATCTATATTTCCATAAATATTGTTAATATGTGATAGTATGATAGTCTTATATAACACCAACACATACTGAGAAGTGTGGCGTTATTTGCTAAAGATTTGCACCTGATGCTATGTGAAAGAAAACAGTAGACAAATGTAAAAACCTCTATAAAAATTATAACCAGACAATCCAACTATTTGGTGAAATCTGGTCTTCAGTTTCTTCCAGGAAGAAAGCAGACCCTTCTTACCCTCTTATGACCGTGACTCACAAAATACCTCGTCTCTGTACTCTCCTGTGGTAGGTAGCTTCTGTTGAAGGCAGCTTCTCCACTGTGGTGGGAAGTTACTGTGATTATGCATGAAGGGAGAGGAAATCAGCTCCATTAGTCTGTGCATTTATATTACACACACACCACCACCTCAGCTTCAGTGAGGTAGTTATTTCCTGAAAATTACCCCAAATGGGTGTCCATAACCTTTTTTATCCTTTACAATGTAAAAGGACATTGCATAGAAAGTAATAATTTATTGGACAATAGTGGTATCATGGGCATTTCTTCTATTTATTCTATTGATCAGCTGAAATCTGCTGATTGTGGTTTATAGCACCAAATGTTTCCTATAGTAATTGCTCCTTCATGAATCAGCTGGAATTACAAAATGACTCCAAAATGCAAGCACTTACATCTCCAATAGGAGCAAAACTGAAACATTGAACAACCTCTATTTTAATTCTATACTACCTCACACAAGAAAAATAACTAAAAATAAATAAAAGCAATAAAAATACTTGGTTACTTTTAATTTGCATTTATGAGCAGTATGCTTAAGAATAAAGCAGGAAGAAACTATGGACAACATGAAAATGTCTGCGGCAGACAGTTTATTAATGCAGGGGACATCAATCTGACAAGAGTGTTATGATTATTTCATCTTCATTTGTACACAGATGAACTGAAATTTGGGGTTACTCACAATCCAGGATTTCTCTTAATAATTTACTTAAATTTTGGAAGTATTAAACTTTTAAAAATGGTTGCAATCATAACGTGTTACCATTTATTCAATTGTAAATCTGGAGTACCGAATTTAATGATGCTTCTTTGAAAAATAAAAAAAGAATATTAATTTAAAATATTTTAGCATCTCACCTAAAACAAGAAATTTGCATAATTGCTTTGCAAATACTGGTTATAAAAGTGAAAACTGAATGGTACTTAAAAATAATGAAGCACAGAGATGAAGGCTCACAAATAAGGAAAGATTTTTAAAAAATCAAATGTATTCCTATTTTTTCCACCTTGCTGTTTCATTACTCATTGTGAATTCTAGACTCTGTAACCTATTTGCAATCAAATCATAAAATGTTTAAATCTAGTCTTTATGTACTGTTACCTGAATATGTTCCCCCTAAATAGTCTCTAACATTCTGCTCTAGGATTGTTGAGCGAAATGTTTTATTTTTAAAGCAAATATTTTCACTTCTCCATATCAGTATTATGCTGCACATGATGCTTCCGTGTTATTTAAAAGACACTCACACTCTTCTGCACTTCCAGCTACTCAGGAGACAGAGATCATTGTACTACAGTTCAAGGCCAGCCTGGGCAAAAATTTCATAAGACTCCTATCAGTCAATAAAAGCTGAGTGAAGTAACACATACCTAGAATTCCAGCTAGGTAGGAAGTTTAAACAGGATTGTGTTCCAGAACTACCCAGGTGTAATTGTAACACTTGATCTCAAAAATAACCAAAGCAAAGAGAGCTAGGGGTTCTGGCTCAAGTGGTAGACCACTTGCCTAGCAAACCCAAAGACCTGAGGGCAAACACCAGCTCCACCACACACAAGATGCATGTGCATCGTTAAAAAAACTCAACTCTTGAGACTCTCCCACTACAGGGTTTGTGGCTAATGTTTTTAGTGTGTTATATACACACAGAGAGAAATATCTTGAGGTTCTAGACCCCTGATATCTGTGGGAAAATACCTACTTGCTACTTTGGAAATTGGAGCTTTGTTAATATTGCCAAGTTGTGATGAAGTTATACTACATAGGGATAGCTCCTAATCCAGTCTTGCTAGTATTCTTACAAGAAGAGGCGTAGCCACACACAGAAGAAGTGGAGGCCATGTGAAGATGAGGCTGAGACTGGATGATGCTTTGTCTAGTATCTGCTGGAAGCTAGTAGAGTGAGGTATGGAACAGTCTTCTACAGAACCTCTGGGAAGACCAGTCATGCTCACCCGTGGAGCTGAGATTGCTCCTCATCCTCACAACTAGAAGAGAAGACATTTCTAGCCTTTCAGCTCCCCCATTGTGTGGTCCTTTGTATAATCTCAGCACAAATCTAGGAAACAAATGTTCTGAAAACTCTTCTAGTGCTTTTAAGTCAGATACTTCATCAAGCATGCAACTGGAATTTGTTCAAAGGAGGAGAGGAGAACAGAACAGTACCGAACCCATCTTTTACCATATCTCGGATTGTCAGTATTCACGAAGAGGCATCATTAACAAATTTATGTATATGGTCTTCTCTTCTATCCTCACTCAAAACACAGCTCTTCTTGATATTATATTAGATTTCAATCATTTTTAACCTTATAACAGACTTAGAGGGTCCTTCCTATTCAACAGAAACTATCTTAAACTGATCAAATAACATAATGTTCTAGCCCCTTTAATCACCAAAATATCCCTACAACTGTAGATGACACGGAAGATTGTTATAGCCTATTGAGCTAGAAACTGGCAATAAGTATCAGGGGTTGCAGGAATTCAGCCACTTCTGGGTAATTATTCTAGGTATCATTATCTTAGGTCTCTTATATATGATTCCTACTACTTGTAAGGCTGCAATATTGATTAACCATTGATCATACACCAATACTTGCACTCCAGATAACAATTTTAACATTCATTTCAAAGTTTACATGTGAAATATTTATGCTAAATATATATTCAATGAATCCTAGGATAACTGAGACTTCTGCATTTTAGCTGACAACCTTACTACTGAAGACCTAAGCATTGGGAACAATTATTTTTCTTTGTTCTTTTCTTTTTCTTTTATTTTGCCAGTCCTGGGACAGAGCCTGGGCACTGTCCCTGAGTTTCTTCTGCTCAAGGCTAACATTCTACTACTTGAGCCACAGCTACAGTTCTGGCCCTTTTTTTTTTTTTTTTGGTGTGTGTGGAGGGGCTAATTTATTGGAGATAAGAGTCTCACAGACTTTCCTGTAGAGGCTGGCTTTGAGTTGCAGTCCTCAAATCTCAATTTTATAAAGAAATCTAAAGTTGCACACATTATTCTAAAAGGCAGTTCTGGTTATCATTATGTTCAGAAACAGATTCTGTGAGTCATGTCTAATTCATGTTTGTATCCCAGTTTTCCTTGTAGTAGTATTCAATCCAAGAAATGTTATTGAATTAAGGGAAATAGCCATTTTACCTTATTTTTCTAAGCATAAAGTACCTTTACGAAGGAACCTTTAATAGTCTGCCCCAGGTGAGTCATTTAAAACAATTTGTAGTTGATTAGTCCAGTCCGACTGATGCGTCACACCTCAAAATGCTAGTGTATATCTTTGATTTAATTTGTGAACGCTTTATGAAAAGCATACTTTTATAAGGCAAAATGAGATAAGAAGAATGCTATAAATTTTTATTATTTTCCTAGAGCTGATGTCACCATGTCCCACAAACGACGTGGCTTCAAAGAACAGAATAGCTCTGGAGATTAGAATCTGGAGTCTGCTAGTGCAGGATGTTTAACAAGGCCATCTTTCTTAGATACTTCGCTGGGCTTTCCAGCCTCGGGGTTTCCAATTGTTTCCTGGCATGCAACCATGTCACACTGCTCTCTGCCTTCATCTTGATGTGGCTGCCCTGAACTGTTGTCTCATACCTCTCCTAACTCATCAGAGACAGGTCAGGCTTAATTGGTACCTGTCCCAATTGCTAATCTTTCCTTGATTACATCTGCAAAGGGCTCATCACCAAAGAAAGTTGTATTCATAGGAACCAGACCACAGAAATTATATGTGTGTGTGAATGTTATATAGAAATTACAAATATATCAGAAATTATCTATAGAGAAATTATATATATATATATATCAGAAATTATATATATGGAGATAGATATAGACAGATAGGGACTCACTCACTAAATATAGTATACCTCATTATACTAACCTATAATGGAGCCTAGCTTAATTCCCAAGCCTTTCTAAGAATGCCACTTTTACAATTTACATAGTAAATATTCCAAAGCTTTCAACTGTTGAAGTAAGAAGTTTTTACTGCATAGTTACCTCATCTTACCAACCAGTATCAGAACAAAAATCCTTGAATGATTAACACATTGAGAAAGGGAAACAAATGACTGTTGCTAATAATACTTTGCAATCATATGTAGGTTACCAGTCTAAATGGTACAGTCACTAACACTGCAGTAGTGTTTTTAACACACTGGTGCAATTAGTAATTTTTTCTACCCCAGTCTAGGCTGTAAGGGTCTGTTTTGGAGAACCCATACTCTTTACATGCTAAGGTTCAAATCCACAGTACTCCCTACAATAACACATAGGTCACCCGATCAGAAGTTACTCATGATGAATAATTTAGAAAACAGTGAATGACTCAGAGCTTGATATATTCCCAGGGATTTTGTCTCTTTCTAAACACTATTTTCATAAATAGTTATTGGGTTTTCTATATTTCACTGATACATCTAAATATTCTATAATCATGTATTAACACCTAACATGACAGAAAACACCAACCCAATCCAAAAGAACAGGTAAAATCTCTCCCCAAAAAAAGAAAGAGAAAGAAAAAAATATATGTAAGACATAGTACTGGAAATGTAAATAAGAGGCTTCAAAATAGCTGTTATTTTATTTCTTAATCCTGAGTTTATTTGAGCACTAGTAATCCAAATGAAAATTGCTAAATAGTTGCAGTTACCCTAGAAGGAAAATTCTTTAATGAAAAGGTTGCAATTTTAACCTTATATCCAGAACTCAAGTTGTATTTATAGGGAACTAAAATTGATTCATGTCAGCCCCAGAATGCACAGTGTATATAGGCATTTCCCCATGGGAGCTGATTTCTGTATCCCTGGAGCTTAATGGATAATTGCTTCCCCTAGGGACACTACCAGGGTCTTTTATATCGGGGAAAGTGGTAACATTAGCAAACTCAGGTATTTTCTAGTGAGTGAGCTGAGAGATCAGCCTCTACTAGATGATATATAAGGCTGGAGGAACTGTGTTGACAGCATTTTGGGAAAAAAAAAGGTAGGGATATGAGCAGAGTTATTAGAAATTTGCACAGAACTGTAGGCACTGCTCTTGATGGACAGACTGAATGCTTTCTATCCTGTGAAATAGTTAGCTAAGTGTTCTGTACAAGCATAAGAAGACAAGGCTCTACATAGAGACTCAACTTTTCTTTCCTTTGTAAGTAAATTAAGGAAACCAGTCTGTGACACTAGGGGGAGAGGAGAATCCTCTCTATGTGGTTAGTAAAGGAAAACGATAGGTTCCATCCCGCAGGTTTTTCTGTTGGCATTTCAGTGTTGGAGTCACAGTAAGTCTTTTGGATAAGGAGGCAATCCCCCATGCTATTTCCTCCAAGAATGTTGAGTAGGGTTTATACAATATAATTTGGGGCATTAATCAATTACTGTTCTTGTTTTATACTTGAAACGATAGCATCCTTTTAAGAGAACAACAAAACTAAGAGGAAGCCTTTCCTTAGAAATAAAATACCAAGGGCTGGGATGGTAGCTCAGTGGTAGAGTGCTTGCCTTGCATGCCTGAGGCCCTGGGTTCGATTCCTCAGCACCACATAAGCAAAAAGAAAAAAGCCAGAAGTGGCGCTGTGGCTCAAGTGGTAGAGCGCTAGCCTTGAGCTAAAGAGCTGAGGGACAGCACCCAGGCCCAGAGTTCAGGCCCCACAACCGGACCCAAAAACAGAAATAAAATACAAAGAATAAAACAGCCACAGAGAGAAAGTTAAGGAGGAAGGAAGGGAGGGTGAGAGAGACAAAGAGAGAAAGAGAGAAACAAAGAATGAGACAGATAGAGATACAGAAAGAGGAAAGAGAGATACAGAGAGATGAATGAGGATAAAAATATCATGTATTTTTAAGAACTGAACTCAAGGACCAACTAGTTATGTCTTTTCAAAGGGGAAAAATATGGAGAGAGCAAAAGTCATAAGGAAATATTTAAGAAGAATTCTTCTGAACAGGATTATCTGATATTTTCAGAAACTCTAATGCAATAAGGGGTGTTTGCCAGTTTCTTTTCAGGTGATTTTTTTTTTTGTCGGTCGTGGGGCTTGAACTCTGGGCCTGGGCGCTGTCCCTCAGCTCTTCAGCTCAAGGCGAGCGCTCTACCTCTTGAGCCACAGCGCCACTTCCATCTTTTCAGCTGATTTTTAAAATGAGAAATCCATCTCACTTGGATGCAATTTTAATTCATTAATCTGAAGTGTGAAAAAAAACATGAGCACAGCACTATCTTCTGCTCTTTTGCATTTCTTTCATTTTTTTTGTCCACTTAAGGTTGTTTCAGGGCATAGATGAGAACTTGCTCAAATTCTAATTTTTCTGATCAGCTCCCTTTACGACATTTCTTTCCGCCTCATGTTATAGTGGTGTTGCATGTCTTCAAGGTCTCCGCTGAAATGTGGACCTGAAGACGGGAACTGAGCTGAATGGAAACAATAGGACCAGATATTCCCCTCGGCTCTGGCCCCTTGGCTTATTACAAAAAGTATGGGAAAACAAAAATTTTGGAAGCAGAATATCATGAAAAATAAAATATAGCTTTGGGTACAGGGCAAACTAGCTTCAACAAAAAAATTATAGGGTAACACAGACTTTCTTGAGAGAATTGAAAGAATTCTCCATTCAGAAGTATATATTTATTTTTTGTATTTATTTCGCTGGGGATCACATCTAGAGACTTGGGATCAAAACTAGGCAAGTACTCTAGTGCTGAGCTACAATTCCAGCTTGGAACTTTCATCAGAAGCTAACAAGTATGACTCATAACCTATGAAATGCACATCACACCAGTGAAAAGTGTAGGAGAAAAACATATTCCACTTTCAATTAGTAAATTCTATGTAGCTGTAAACAAAAACCATACCACTCTGCTGTAGCAAATATGAAGACTCTGATGCATGCTTAACTTTGCATATTAAGAACACCACAAGTCCTCTCTAAAAATAATTGCCAAGGGAACCAACTAATGAGACAAAAGTCACCTTCTTTGAGAAAGAGGCTGTTATGCTTCTGTAGGGGTGATTTCATGCTGGAGGGAGAAGGAATTGTGTTCTCTGGTAATTAACTATCAAACAATAGAACCAAAAGGAACGCAGTATGTCCTTAGCTAAACTGCAACAATTACCATATTAAGTTGAAGGCTAACTAAGAATGTCAACCAGGGATTCGGAATTATTTATCGCTCCTAAGTTGTAAAATTAAAAACTGGCTGGTTTTCAATCATTTTATTGCTCTTTAAGTGAACATAAAATCTGACACTCCTCATTCTAATTAAACAGAGATGGTTTAAGAAATAGATGTTGTTTTCTGTGGTAGAAGGCCATCTCCCCACTTACCAGCCCCCTGACAGTCCTCAGTACCCATCGGCCTAACTACATACCAGAAAAGACAACAAATTCTTCCAGACCCGCCATGAAGGCTCTTGCACTGTCTTCCTTTGCAAGGGTTTTCTCTTTCATAGAAATTAGCCTAACACGTGTCCAGAAAAGAGTGGAAGTCCAATTTGTCTCTTTGGTGAGTAGACAATTAGTACTGTAGAATTGGACGAAAACGCAGACATTTTTTAAATAATATAAATATTTAGTCCAGTCAACATGTGTGCCGATGGGGTTTATGGCTGGGCAGATGGTAAACAAAATGGGCTAGCATATGGAATGTGAAAAGAATACCTGAAATTGGAGGCGTGTTTGCTACAGCACGGCTAGTTGTTATTATGTACGGGTTCACTGGTTGCTACCTACAAGGGGTTTTATTACTAGCACTGCCTTATTGAGCACAGGACATCAGCAGCAGATAATTTCAACTACATTTATGATTCAGAGAAAGGTATGTCACTCCCTGCCAAAGATCACCTTTAGGATTCTGAGAAAACAACTCCCATTTACGGTCAGTGTAGGCATCTGTGAAATGGAGATGATGCTGAACTTCTAGAATCACTGGGGTCCTGAAATAGGGAAGATCTGCACAGAGTAGCTATAGTACCTATCTTTATTCCCATCCTGTCCCTATTCCTGCCATCATCATCATCATCATCATCATCATCATCATCATCACCATCATCATCATCATCCATCCATCCAAAATGAATGACATTTAAGTGGACTAAGACTATGTGAAATGTAAGCAACACATTGCTTTCTTTCTGCATCTTCTGGTGGCTCTCTCCACATCAATTTAGAGCACCCTGGAGTCTTCCTAAATGATACTCTGAGTACACTCAGTGGTCGTGCTCCTGGAGGACTATGTTTAAGGCTTAAGGAAATCCATGCAGTTAGATTACTGCTTACAGGATAAAGGAAGGGGGCCTCACTCCATTCAGGAAAACAATCGTGGAGATGCGTTACTGTTTGCTCTAAGTGCCACTAATGAGAGCTTGTCCTTCAAAGTATCATGCTAGATGTATTTGCTTTTTGTTTTTGTTTTATTTTGCTGGATTATATTGAAGACATGACATCGTTAATCCTGTAACTGCATAATTAGATGTATCACACTGTATTCGGCGGGGGTGGGGGGTGGGGGGTGTCTAGCTGAGAGGCTCCTGTTCAAGCTTTCTCCTCCTTCATTAATGAATACTTCTGTGACAGATGACAAAGAATGCTGCCATATTGATCTTCCTTGATCCTAGTAACCACTGTTGCAATTAGGCAGGTACTATCATTGTAATATGAAAAGCAAAGCTGAGACTGGAGACATTGAGTTATTTCTTGTCACTCCACAACTAGTTGCTAAACCAATTGTTCCCCTGCATCTCTGATCAAAGGCGTGTTGAATACAAACACTAGCAAGGGCAAACACAAAGTAATGCACTGTTTGCACAACTGCCACGTTGTGCTGCAATTTAGAAAGTCTTTGGGTAGGGCTGGGAAGGTGGCTCAGAGGTAGAGCGCTTGCCCTGCATGCATGAGGCCCTGGGTTCGATTCCTCAGCATCACATAAGCAGAAAAAATCTGGAAGTGGCACTGTGGCTCATGTAGTAGAGTGCTCGCCTTGAGCTGAAGAGCTGAGGGACAACATCCAAGCCCAGAGTTCAGGCCCCATGACCAACAAAACAAAAAAAAAATTCTTTAGGTACAATTCAAAAATGTTTTGTTTTGTTTGTTAATTTCAGTGTTATAAACTTCTGTCTTTTTTTTTCTTTTTCTTTTTTTGGTCAGTCATGGGGCTTGAACTCTGGGCCTGGGCACTGTCCCTCAGCTCTTCAGCTCAAGGCGAGTGCTTGACCTCTTGAACCACAGCGCCACTTCTGGTTTTCTGGTAGTTCATTGGAGATAAGAGTCTCACAGACTTTCTTGTCTGGGCTGGCTTTGAACCGTGATCCTCAGATCTCAGCCTCCTGAATAGCTAGGATGACAGGCCTGAGCCCCCAGTGCGCAGCTCTTCTGACATTTTTTAGCCTCAAGGATAATTTGTAAGTACAAGTTGAAGTAACACTGGACATCGTAAGAACTAGACTTGCTAGCCGTAGAGGACATCAAAGCTGACCGTGTTAATGAGGGTGGTGCTCTCTTGTTAATGGGCCACTCAGTGGTGAAGGCAGGACAGTCATCTGAAGCTTTGGGGAGTTGTTTCATGGTTGCTACTAGGGTATGGGCATTTGTTCCCCTGGGCCACAAACCCCTGTCCTTTCCATCTGGTTCTATCTCAGTTTAGTGGGTAGAGGGATGGTGTGTTCAGAGCAGGACAGTTACTTATCACTCTCCCTCCTCTCGTGGACTGACACAGCCAACCGGCACCACCGGAGACACAAAACTGGGAGGAGACATCACTGTTGGCAGGTTGGCCTTTGCTGGCTACTCAGTTCTTAGAGCAGCAATGGGATAAAGGGACAAACATGACAGTGACGACACTGATGCTGCCCACAGGTCAAAGGCTGGCAGAAGCTGTGGCTCTCATGTTTCCCGCCAAGTTCTTCTGAGAGGCCTTTCATTCTCTTTCTTAACTTGTAGGGTTGCCATATAAAAGGATCCGTATCACAACTTTCCCTTGCGATTCCTGAATAGTAATTCTATGATTAGAAGAAAAGTATGTAAACAATTCACTCAGAGCAATCATTTCCTGTTCATCAGCTAGGGTTAGGGTAGCTAGCTGTGTTTTCTTGCCCTCCTAGTATCAAGTGGACTTGGACTTAACATATGAGCTAGGAGGAGTTTCCTCCTGAATCTACACATTACAGTGAGTGAGGTAGCAGAATAGACTAGTGGGGAATGGTTGAGGCCTGAACTGACAGCTTTTCTCGCTACACAGGCCCAGGGCCTGGCCGTGCTTCACAGAATCTGCTGCTGGGTAGAGATTCATAAAAAACCTCACCGTGCTCATGGAATTCCATTCTGTAGGTACTTTAGAGTAATAAATATACATTATTATTTTCTACTTTATAGATGAAAAACCAACCATACAAGCAAAGAGGTCAAGTTCAATGCCCCTAATAACACCAATAATAAAATTAATCCTAGGGCCTAGAACTTCAGACTTCTAGTAAGGATCGTATACCATAATGGTACTTTTGTTTTCTCTGATCCTGAAGAAATAGAGTTTTAGCTCAGTAATATGAATAAATATAAATTTAGTTTTCTTAGTTGCATATACCCCCAGAGATAACTGTTTTCCCTTTGATTTACATATCTGTGTAATTACTAGCCATGAATATCTTTTAAAAACTATTTGATCCTAATTTCTTATGGCCATGACTTTCTATTTTCCATTGTCATATCAAAAATAAGGAGGGCTGGGAAGGTGGCTCAGTGGTAGAGCGCTTGCCTTGCATGCCTGAGGCCCTGGGTTCGATTCCTCAGCACCACATGAGCAAAAAGAAAAAAGCCAGAAGTGGTGCTGTGGCTCAAGTGGTAGAGCGCTAGCGTTGAGCTCAAGAGCTGAGGGACAGTGCCAAGGCCCAGAGTTCAGGCTCCACGACCGGACCCCCTCCAAAAAAAGTAATAAATAATGCGTTCTTATCACAATATTTATAAGTAGCTCACCCTAAACTTACAAATACATTCCATCTCATTGAAAGTCTATATGTGAAATGATAAATGGTATTAATCTTAAAAATTATCTCCAGTCTGAATGGTTCTATCTTAATGTTAGAAACCAATCATTTTGAGTGTGACAAAGGTATTTTTAAGGCCAATTTATTCAAGTAGTTGGTCTAACAGCTACTTAATAGGTAGAAATCAAAGAGCAACAGTGATTCTCAAACATATAGTAAATAATTCAGGTGTGGCTTATAGTTAAAGTCAGTCTAATGATATTCATAATGAGATATGTTTGAACATTTTGATAGAAAAGAGAGAGGAATAATTATGATTCCAGATCAAAGATTTACACAATGTGTAAATTGTGATTTACACATGCTATTTATTCAAGCAACATTATTTGAGTGAATTTCAATACTTTTTTATTTTTAAACTTTTTTATTTAAATAAGGAAGAGTTCTTTCATATGGAAAGAGCTAGTACAATCACATATTTGAAAGGACAAACACAGGTTCTGAACTGGAGGGAAGGGAGGGTCAACTCACAATTCCATTTCCCATCCGAGGTATCAGTTTCTCCTATAAACATATTCCCATTCATTTTTTCCATATATCCCAACAGCTATTTCTTTTTTCTTTTCTTTTTTTTTCAAATTTTATTGTAAAGCTGATGGGCAGAGTGGTTACAGTTACATTTCATGAAGCATGAGTAAATTTCTTTTTGATCAGTGTCACTTCTTCCCTTATTTTCTCCCAGTTATTTCCTCCCCCAAACCCTTCCCACACAAGTTGTTTGATTCATTTTCAACATAGTATCATTGTTGCATTAATTCAACCATTGACCATTTCTGTGCTTCTCTTCCCCCTCCCCAAATGAGATAAATGTACATACAAGACAAAAATACATAAATCGATAACAGCAACAAAAGGGAAACAACAGGGAAAAACCCACAAAAAGTAATTTTTTTTAAAAAAAACCTCTTATTTCCTTTTCTCAGAGTTCATTTCGATAAGCATCATTGTATATGCTCACAGGCACATGGCTATGGAGCCCTTATGATCCTCTCCTAAGAATATCCTCCTTCAGTCCTACTGTGTGAATGTTTAGAGTCCTGTTTAATATATCATGTCCAAATGGATTTCTTTTTGGTCTTTTACTATCCATTGTGCTGCAATACTCTGTGAGTGTAGGAAACAGATGTCTGAGTGGTGAAGCTCCCCTCCCCCCCCAACCATGCCATAGAGCGAGCTGTGGACAGAGTCAGCATCAGTCCATGCCAGCACATGGCTCATAGGAATCTTTCCTGAGAAACATACAAGCTGTGTAGCGGGACAGGGTAAGGAGAAGATATGCTTGAAAAGAAATGGTCTGGTAGCATATCTAAGAACCTTTCATACTTGGAAGACAACACAAAGCCAGCTCGTCAAGCACCTTATGCCCTGAAAACCAGAGCAGCTTGCTGGTAAGTCAGTAATGCAGGAGAGAACTCAAATCTGGGAACAAATTCTCAACTCTGCCTATAGCTAGCACAGCTTAGGGGCCCTAGTGGGTTAGAGGTGATGAACAGAATGACAAAGATGAAGATGAGCTGAATCATTCCCCATTAAGAGGCAAGCTACAAAGCAAAGAGCCTGCCAGAAAAGCAAAAGTATTGATCGACCATTTAGTGCAAATGATGGAGCACTAATTAATAACTGCAGCTGTCAGGAAGCAGTGACTGTCTGGCCTCCATATAGATTTCTTCCCTTCTCTTTCATTTGCTTTAATGTTCAAAGCTCTGTTTGATGTGAGTTTATAATGTGTCCTTGTCTCCTTCTGTTAATTCTTTCAGTATATGCTGTTTGCTGTTGTGTATGTCTGCCTTTGTTTTGCATTCTTCTTGCATTACTAATGTCACGTTTAAGGTTCTGCAAGTCTGTGATTGTCTTTTTACAAGATTTAGTTTTGATCACTATATGAAGGGTGTCAGAGAAGCAGAATCATGGTTCTGGCCACCAAGGGTATTTCATCTCTGACAAGGATTTTGAAGTGAGGGACATAGGTCAGCTTAGAGAATTCAGCATCCATGGATGTGTATATTTTCAGTTTGCCAAAAGGAAACTGGACTAATAGAAAAGAAATAAGATAGAAAAAAATATCCCAGTAAGTCTATTTAAAACATGAACTTATGAAATTATGGTAGAGATGTTTGAATCAGGCAACAGAAATGAGTGACAGACACCAAACATCAAGAAATGTGTGATGTTCAAAAAAAAGTCATATTGTTTATAGTCACATCCAGCCCAGATGTGCTGCAGATGTTAGGCTGTTTATGACACCTAAAATTGGGACTAGTCTAAAAACAACCACTGATCAGAATTCTAGAGGCAGGGGGCAATTTTTTTTCTTTTAAAAGAAATTAAGCAGGCACATGGGTAACACAAGTGATTGTATTACTGTAACTTTAGGGACAATGCTTGATGCCAAATATTCTATCCCTCCACCTCTCCTTAGCTTAGGGGGAAAAGAATTCACTGTTTGTAATTATTGTTGTTGTTTGTTTGTTGTTGTCGGTCATGGGGTTTCAACTCTGGGCCTGGGCACTGTCCCTGAGCTCTTCAGCTCAAGGCTAGTGTTCTACCACTTTGAGTCACAGCTCCACTTCTGGTTTTCTGATGGTGAATTGGAGATAAGAGTCTCAAGGACTTTCCTGCCTTGGTTGTCTTTGAACTGCAATCCTCAGATCTCAGCCTCCTGAATAGCTAGGACTACAGGTGTGAACCACCAGCCCACTGGTCTTTATCTGCCTCCTGAATAATTAGGTTTATAGGTGTGATCTGTTGGTACTCAGCATGTGTGTGTGTGTGTGTGTGTGTATATATATGTATGATTATGTCTATCATACACACATATACACATATGGTCATATATTTGTTTTCATATATGTTTATATTTTGGATCTAAACCCCACAAATGAGAGAAAACATGGCTCCTTATCCCTCTGGTCCTAGTATAATTTTTTTCAAATCTATCCATTTCCCTGTAAATGATACAATATTATTTTTCTTCAGGAATGAATGAAATTCATATATATATACTATATATATTTAATATCCTTTTGATCTACTCATACATTATAAGGCATCTGGGATTTTTTTATAACTTGGATACAGTCAATAGTGCTGCAATGAATATGGATATACAGGTGTCTTTATTATATCCTGATCTGTAATCTTTTGGATACAAGCCCAGAAGTTGTAGAAGACACATTCTTATAGAACAGAGCTTCTGTCTGCCAACCTCTGTGTCCTCCATAGCACTCAAACTATGAGGAGGCTGTAGGTTAAGTGAAAGATTAATGAGCAATGGATGCAGCTGAGCATCTGACATTTCCATGCATACTATTCTGTAAGTGTTCTGTGGAAGAGCTCCTAGCTTGGCTAATGATTCCTCATGCCAAGACTAGATATATCAGATATACATGAAGGGTTCTAGAGTATCAGACACTTATCTTGAAATATGATCGAATCTTGTGACAATTCTGAAAATCGACATGGAACTGATTGGCAGAACTTACTGGATTTCACCAGTGTCTCTGTAAAGCAGAAGCTGTAACATTCAACTGATATATGAAACAAACAAATCAAAAAAGAAAATGAAGAGAGGAATAAGACAGATGTGTTTTAGGAGAAAGAGAAGTATGCCACCGGATAATACTTCAGGAGACCACTGTCAAACAATTGCTTTGCTGTAACCTGTTCCACATTCTTCTACTGTTAAATGAGTGATATAAAAACACTAAGAAGCTTGGCACTTCTGACTCCCACCTGTGATCTTTGTGGAGACCTGAAGATTTCAGTTCAAAACCAGATCTCAAAAAAAAAAACAACCAAAAAGCAGGGTAGAGGCCTGTACTAAGTAGTAGAATGCCAGCAGAGGAAGAAGCAAGTCAAACAAGCATAAAGCCCTAAATTCAAAGCACAATCCCACCAAAATAATAGCAATAAATAATAGTAATAATAATGAAGATGATGATGATGATGATGATGATGATGATGATGATATGTCATGACTAAATTACATGAAGAGAACTGAAGTGTGTTTTCTTACTGAGCCAAGCCCTTGGTTACTGGGAAAAATACAGTTCGGAGAGCTAATTCTAAACAGTCAAATTTCTACCAACAGGAGGAATGAGATCATTCATATGCTTTATGATGTGTGTCTTAGATATTCCATTCATGGAGTCAGAGTGGTAGTGTAGTTCAATTTCGTGGTAGAGTAGTCCAATTTATATGGCTCAAGTGGCACAGGAGTGTCAGCCTTGGGCTAAACAGACAAGAGCAGGAGAACTTGGTTTTAAGTCCCAGTACTGTCACATAAAAACCAATCAACCACCAAACAAACAAATCAACCCTATATGGGTTCAATGCCCTGACACCATAAATACCACATCCCCATTCTAGGATATGTCATTCAGAGACATCCTTTTGTAGACACATATACTATCTCTGCACTGTCCTTTGTGCATGTGCCATTGGTGTATCTCACTAAATGACACCCTCAACAATTCTACTCATGAATTTATTTCTTGCTGAGCAACAGATTAGTTAGATGCACATGACTCAGATTGACATTACTGGCTTTTTCTCGTGAGAGTCAGGTCCTCAAAATTCTTTGCCTGTATGTCTGAATCCAAGCATAAATGGATCGCTCCTGTACACCAGAGCTTTTTCCTTCAGGTCTGCAGTTATGAGTATCAGCTTGGAACCAGACACATGAAATCACTTTCTTGACTTAGACACTTGGTGGAGTATAGTGCATGAATATTCACCCACACAGCCAGCTAGGCCCTCCTTGCTAGAACTACTGTGAATCCTGCCAAGATCCTTGTCTCCTAAACACAGAGGAAGTGGGACTACAAGTCTTCTGAATTCAAGAATACAGAAAACAGGTGTTCAATTCACAGAATGCCACCTTATTTTTCACCATTATGTTTCACAGATGAAGGATGCTTACAACTGTGGTTGACTTCACCTTTTAATCCATAGGAAATAATCCTTCCAAAACCACTTGAACATTGCATTTAATTCCCCTACACTTTCAAACCTTTCTTCATCTGAAATCTAATTTATATCTCAACATCCATAAATCAACCAAGGCAATGAAAACAGAGAAGCGCTTTGTTTATTGCCTTCAATAAGGACTGGAGAGTACAACGCTGCCACTTTAATATCCAGTAATATAATTTCTAGAAATAAACACTCTAATGTTTCAGGCTAAGAAGCTCATTTGCATGTACTAAATTTTTGTAATTATTTTTAAATTATTTTTTCAAAAGTAACCTTCAACAAGAGTGATTTCCCCAAAGAGACCCACCAAAAAAATATACTCCCAAAGGAACGAAATTGCTAGCAAGTGCTTATCTTCTTGATTCTGTTGACCTGCCTAGATGCCAAGCAGTGTGCTTCTTGTTGGCCTCCGACCACTGAACACTGTACCGCAGTGCTGTAGGCCTTCCCAGCATGTAGGCATTACCCCTTGTACTTACATGAGGGAAGCACAGGTCTTCCAATTAAATAACACAAGGTAGAAACTAATGTGGTCTCAGGTAAGGAGACAGGCCGTGTTTAGTGTGTTTATTTCCCTGGTATTCTTATAGACTTTGGGTTTTCCCAGTTATTTCACAGAGCTGCCTCTTTTGCAGGCCTCAGGTGTGAGTACACTAGCTTTATTTTTGGCTTACAAACCTATCACTCACATAACAGATACAAACAGGTGCCATGAATCATAGCTGCTGCTGATGCATACATAATTGAAAATGTCACTCTATGTTACCTGCTCCAAATAGAAAATAGCAAAGAAAGTGTTGTGCATGCCCTTTCTCTCACACCCTAAATTATCAGGGCTCAAGCCAGACTTCCTGGTTGATCCTCAAGAGTTAACTCTTGAAGATGCATTTTTATTCCGACAATATAGGAACATGTGTTCCCTCAAACTTTACTTTGTAAGAGGTGTTGCCACTAATTGAACATGAATTGAATGTAATAATATTTAAAAGGAAGTAAAAAAACTAGCACTGGATCAAGGAAATCCTGACCATTTCAAAGTCTATGATGAACAAAAGTCTATGATGACTTTGCTGAGATATGGAGATGGTGGGGGAGCCATAGTTGTGCTGTGGGAGAGTCAGAACTGATAAGGATCTGTGGTGGTCTTAGAGGGTCATGAATACAGGAGGAAGCATGCATTCATGCTCTGTTAACTAATCTTTCCAAAGCATCCGAGTGTCCCTGTCTGGAAGGAAGTCTTGTTTTGAAGGGAAGTCCCCAAGAGGTAGGCTTCTGGGAGATATTTCTTTCCTATCTTATAGCCCTGAAGTTTGCGTGGGTCTTAATCACATTTCAGATATAGTCATGGGAAGATTTCAAGATAAGATGTGAGGATATCCCTGTCATAAAACAGAATCACAATTTCTTTGAAGTTTTTTTAATAGTTTTTTGTGTCTTTTTTTTTAACGTAACTGACCTCAGAAGATGTATTGTTGTTCAGTGAAGAGAATACTTGCACCAGCTGGCCCTACATCAGACTAGCTGTGTCCTCAGTAGTTGCACAGACAGTATTCAGATTGTGTTTTTGGTGTGTGTCACCTATAAAAGCCTAAGGGGAATATGCGAAGAGGGAATGAATTCTAAATATTAAATCAACCTTCCCAACAATTCTTTTCTGTCCTAAACAAGACATCATATCCGTATCGACTGTCACAATTACATCTTCATTATTTCAAAAATTCTTATTGAAACATGCTGTATTATGCTACGGTGCATTATTGGTATAGTTGGGTATTGAATCTCTCAAAAGGCCAGTGTGTTGAAGGCTTATGGAATCCAGCCTGTGGTGCTATTGACTGGTGGAAAGGCCTTTAGGGGCGGAGCTTTATGGGAGAAAGTTAGGTCTTTGGGTACATGCCCTTAAAGGGGAAATCCAGAGGCCAGCCTCTCCCTCTCCCTTTGTGTCACCACCCCCACCCCATCTCATGAGGGGACAGGCATCCTCTGTCAGCTATATTCCTCATGGTATTCTGTGCCATGGGCCATAGTGACAGGGTAATTGACCACAGATTGGAAAGTTCTGAAATCCTGAGGCAACATGAGCTGTTCCTTCTCAAGAGTTGTTCATCTCAGGTATTAGAGAGGCAGCAAGCAGACATAATTAACAATACACTTACTTGACTCAGTCCTACATCATACTTCCTAAAGAGTATTTATTAATTGCCTTCCTCATATCGCACTACTAAGAAATACTATACAATTTCTGGGAAGAGGAAATGAGCCTAAGCTTATCATGTGTGCAGCTCACTGGAGACTCGTGGCATAATTAAGCAGGTTTTACAATGAGTGAAAAACAGCATACTTGAAAACTGACCATGTGTGTCAATGGGAAAATATTATCTACATGATTGCCATGTGCAAACTGTGTTTACTACTCGAGGTTTCATTCCTTCTCTCCAGAGCTGATATATTTGTAGGAATTAATTTGTACAAAATCAGCCCTAAAATATGATCATTCTCACAGTTGACATCAAGCAGGTGCATGGCCCAGAAAACTCTCTCACTTAAAATATTCAAAATGAAGTGAAGTGTGATGTCTCACACCTGTAATTCCAGCTCTTCGGAAAGTAGAGACAATGAGGAAGACCTGGGAATCCAAGGCCAGCTTGATCAAAATTACTGAGACTTTGATCTCAAAAACAAATAGCTCCCGTGGTAATGTGTTACATGGCATGCTAAGACCCTGAGTACCATCGCCAGCACCAAAACTTACATATTTGGAGATAGGGTGAGAGAAAGCATTGACGAAATGAGTTTATCACCAAAGAAAATGAAGGTGAACAGATTTGAGGAGAAACTGAAAGATAAATGAAATCAGATTATAGAAGGATGGAGTCTAAATGTCTGGGACCTTCTCTCTTCCAGACATATGTTAAAATGTAATCCACAATGGAATATTATTAAGCTGTGAAGCCTTTGGGAGGGGAGGAAGTTGTGAGGGAGGAGCCCTCATAAATGGGTATTTCCTCTTTATGAAAGAGGCCTAGGGAAGCTCATTTATTCTGCCTCTTCTATCATGAGAGAACATAGTAAAAGAGTACTTTTTATCTTTTTCTTTTTCTTCTTTTCTTTTCTTTCTTTCTTTCGTTCGTTTGTTCATTTGTTCTTTTATTTTGTGCCAGTCCTGGGGCTTGAATTCTCAGCCTGGTGCTCTCACTGAGCTTTTGTGATCAAGGCTAGTGATTTACTACTTGAGCCAGAACCACAGCTGGCTTTTTGTGGTTAACTGGAGATAAGAGTCTCATGGACTTTTCTGCCCAGGCTGGCTTTGAACCATGATCCTCAGATCTCAGCCTCCCAAGTAGCTAGGATTACAGGAGTGTGCCACTAGCATCTGTCTAGAAAGTACTTTCTATGAGAAGCAAACACTCACTAAACATCAAATCTTTCCACACCTCAGAATGAGGACAAATCCTTTTTTATTTATAACTGATGCTGACTAAGGTATTTTGGTATAGTAGCCTGAAAAGATAAAGACATTAATCGGATGGAAAGAAAACTAAAAGCACAGTGACATGAGAACATAGTTAAGAGAATTATTTTGTGGACCTTAAGGCTGATAGAATTATCTCTGAAAGCATTCTGCATGGTTTGATATCTACATTTGCTGTAGTCATTATACCATAAGTTTACTCTTCAACCATCCTTCATGGAAAGTCCTTCTAGAAATGTCTTTTGTTTTGCTTTTATCATGTTGAGGACATATGGTTTCTTTTAGCTTAGGCTATTGATTTGTCAGCACAGCTGAGAAATAATGACATTATTGATGTGTCTATTCATTGACTAAATGTTAGTTCACAATAGGGCTAGAAGATTCCACAAGCATAGCTATGAAGCTGACTTTGCTTCCTATTCTGTAACTATATTGAGTTCAGAATTTATTGGAGGGATACTTTGTGTTGTGAGAAAGAAGATCTGTTTATAGAGATCCCTTGTGGGTTTCTTTGACATAAAAATAGAAATGATTAATATGCATAGAAGATCGACAGCAGTTATGCTTGATTTTCTCAATGCATACATTATTTTGATGGAAACAAATTTGTCTTAAATTTGCAATGTGGGATAATGCATACACATGATGCTTAGCATGCTAAAGATTGCTTTAAAAAGCAAGCATCTAAAAATTAATGTAGAAGGCATGAAAAATTAATTTTGGAGAAAAAGAAAAATGTGAGCATTAAGATCCTATGAATAATGATTCAGAAAGAAGAGATTCTGCTTAAATGTGTTCCCAGATAACCGGAGTATTACATTACATTTATATCGGTGCTGTTCACTAATGTACATATATCAGACATGCATGGCTATTTAAGTTTCTATTTGTGACAATGAACAAAAAATAAATGCCCAGGTGCATTTTAAAACAGCCAGGACAAGAAAGTCCACAAGACCGTTATCTCCAATTAACCAATAACAAGCAAGAAGTGAAAATGTGGCTCAAGTGGTATGTCTTATCATAAAAAAGCTCAAGGACATTGTCCAAGGCCTTAGGTCAAGACCCAGGACCAGCACAAAAATAAATCAATAAACATATGATTATGTAATAAATCAGGCCTCCACTGATTCTACTGATCTGTCTGATGCTTACTAGCTACCTTTGGCCATGAAAGCCTTAGTAGACTGCAGGTGGAGAAGCTTTCCTCTTCTAGAGGACACCCTACTATCTCTGACTAAGAATGTCATATCAAGGAATGGTTCCAAAATGATCTTCTGCCGTTTCAATAAAATAGCAGGCTTTCCTCATTCTTGAAGTGTGCTGTTCTATTTTTAAACAGAACTATAAAGGCAGAGGAATAAAGATAGGGATTTCTGTGCTTGTCTGTAAGATTTGCTTTCAAGAAAAATGATTGGATATCAATTAGAATTTCTGTTTTTCCCCAATAGTGAAAACTTAGTATTTGCAGGTTTCAAAGAGTGTGCAACATAACTGTATGTTGTCAAAGTTGCAGAGGTAATAAAAAATCAGTCTTTTTCAACATATTCACCCCAGTTTCATTCAACTCTGTCACTCTACTTCATTCTTTCTCTTGTTTTGACATGAAAGTCAACACCTATGTTCCTTTTCCAGATGGATCACAAGTAGATGCTACATTTTCTCCACTGAAGCTCAGTATATTGCTTATTGATTGAAGGGATTTGAAAGACGATCTTTTCTCAGGCTGTAAACTTCATGGAAATGATATTTGAGGAGGGCTTACATCAAAACCTAAAAGTTTCTCTGTATCAGAATGAAATGTATTTTCAAGGGTGATTGTGAAATATATGCAGTACTGCTAATTATACTTCAAACACAATTCTACATACACAAAATATCAAAACTTGCTCTGATGCTGCCTGTCCAGATCCAAGAGCCTGCAATATAGAAAATCTTTGGGATGAATGCTCTATACCACCAGCACAGCCATGTTCATTATGGCTCTATTCACCATAACCAAGATAGGGAATTGGCCCAGTTGTCCCTCAGTGGATGAGTGGATAAGAAAACGTGGTATATGTACACAATGGAATTTTATTCAGCCAGTAGAAAGAATGATACTGTACCATTTGTAAAGAAATGGAAAGACTTGGAAAAAGTTATATTAAGTGAAGGAATTCAGGCCTAGAGAGACAAAGGATGCATGTTCTTCGGTATATATGGAATCTAGATATAGGTTATAAATTTATAAGTAAATACATTGGGTGGTATTCAAGTGCATTAATGTACATAAATGTAATAAATAAACATATTAAGTGAAATGTGGTGGATTCAAGGGAGAACTTAGTGCCATTCCTTAGAAATGCAAAGTCAAAGTTCAATGAAATAAACACCAGGAAGCGTGTGGGGTGGGGTCAAGGGGAAAGGAGTAGACAAATGAAGAGAAGAAGGCAGAAGGCAATGAAGATTCCAATGGATAGCTACAAAATGAAGAGGAGTGAGGGGAGGGGTGGGAAGGGAGGGATGGACTTGAATGTTGAAAGAGGTGATAGTGATCAAAATATATTGTATCCATAAATTCTTTTTTAATGGTAACTCCCTTGTACTACTTCAAGATAACAAATGAATAAATAAATAAAATCCTAAATCTTAAGTAATTCACATTTATCTATTAAATCAAGAAAATAAATCTGAAAGACAGAAATAAAAGTTTCTTAAAATGACAACCAGACATGTTAAGTCTATTTTTTTCATGATTTAAAAGGTGCGAGTCCAAACATTTGCAATATTTAACACTGGCCTATTCTAATGCCCATTAGAATGCCCATTAGAATGCCCATTAGAATAGGCCAGTAATTAAATAGTAATACTCAACAAGAATGCTCAGTATTTTGAATACAATCTTATTAGAATACACTGGAGTATACCAGCTGAGTGACGGGCTTTAACTAGACTAAAAGTTTAGTTAAAGAATTATTTTCCTACACTCAGATAAGCGTCAGACCATATTATGTTTTTTCCATTAAAAAAGAAAATGGTGATTAAAATCACTTTTTAAAAAAGTCCTTGTTTGATCTATTCTCTTTTTAAAAAAATTTCTGGGCTTTAACTCCAGGCTATTTAGGTATAAAATAATAATAACTTAAACATATTCCTGTGCTCCATCTGTGTAGGTTTTATACGGGTGTTCAGTTTCTTCACAGGAGGACCAAAGCCTGTCAATGTTTGAGGGTTGGCAGCTCAGCTTTGGGCAGTGCTATAGGAGATTCCCTGCAGACTTGGATTTGCCAGGGCATGTTCCCAGCTTCCTGCTCGCATGCAGAGATACAGAGGGAATGCTGAAAGAGTACTGCCTTCTCTCTTCTCTTCTCCGGGATCACGCAGGTAATTATATGCATGCATGCATGCATACATACATATATACATACACTTGTGTGTATGTATGTTTATAGTACTGGGCTGGAACTCATGGCATGGCCTTATCTCTTAGCTTTTTTGCTCAAGGATGGTACTGTACCACTTGAGCCAAAGCTCAACTTCTGGCTTTTTGGTGATTGATTGGAGGTAACTCACTGACATTCCTGCCTAGCTGGCTTTGAACTTCAATCCTCAGATTTAAGCCTCATGAGTAGGTAGGGTTATGTAAGGGAGCCCCTGGCAGCTGGCTAATAAAAATGTATTAACAGGATACATATATGCAAATATCTCCCTTGATTCATTTCATATAAAACTTGGCTTTGAATGCCTCACTCAATATATGTTCACTGTTAGGGGCTACTTCTTTATTAAAACATAATTTTCACAAATGTGCAAGTTTTTCAAGTTTGAGTTTCTTTAAAGGTTACATATTAGATAACTGAAATATTATCTACTTTTTACCAACTTACATACATTATAAGAGATTATCACATTGAGCCAACCACTGGTGGCTCAAACCTGTAATTCTGGCTAATCAGTAGGCTGGGATCTGAGGATTATGGTTTGAAGTCAGCCTGGGCAGAATTCAGCACCAAGAAGCTGGAAGTGGAGCTGTAGCTCAAGTGGTAGAATACTAACCTTGAGCAAAACAAGATCAGGGACAATGCCCAGGCCCTGAGTTCAGTCCCCAGAACTGGCACACACACACACACACACACACACACACACACAAGATGATCAGTCTAGTCTGACATATAATGACCTTAGAACTTATGGCTTTGAGTCTCACAACAAGAAAACTGCTAACCAAGTTGGTAATCAATTATTGTCCTTGGATCTATCAAAGAATTAAGGCCAGAGGGTGGCTCTCAAACCTCAGACCAGATTTGAGGGTGAATATAGAGAATGATAGCACATACGGATTACTGGTGTGAACACCTATTAGGAAAATTTTGAGTTGGGGGGTAATTACTGCAAAGAGTTGGCATAAGCTTGAAAGACAAAAGTCCCCAGGTACCCAGCTTTGAAAGGGAGACCGGGACTTTCATTAGCTTTACTATTAGGGTAGAGACACGTGCATTTAGGAAATTTCAAGAGCAAACTCAAAGCACATACAAAGACAAGGAGGAAGCAAAGCCAAGGGAGTGATAAGAAATCAAAGAGATTATTTAATTCTGTTTACAGTTTTTCCAAAAACTGCCCAACAAAGAAATACATAAAATTTTAGAAGAAAATAGGTTTAATACCTAGAATAACCTTCTTAGAGCCTTTTAGTATATTGGGAAATAATTCATTAATCTGAATTCAACACTAAAGACCTATAAGTCAAGAACCATACAGGGCTGGGAGGGTGGCTTAGTGGTAGAGTGCTCCCCTCACATGCATGAGGGCTGGGTTCAATTTCTAAGTACCATATAAACAAAAAATAAATAAAATTAATTTTTAAGAAAAACATACAAATTTCCTTCAGATTATTGAACTCGCATGTGACCTATTGACTGACTATGATGTCTGTTTTATAGTTAAAAATGATTATTTCAAAGACATCAAATGATCTGTTCAGGAGCACACAATGAAGGAATGATGAAGCCAAGTAGATTGAAATTCTCTTCCTATATATCAAGTCCGGGCTCTCTGACAGCATGTAGGAGTTCCAGATAAGAACTACTGATAAACATAAAGGATGATTTGTTTCATGGCAGTTTTACCACATGATGGCCAGTTAAGTGGAAGAAAAAGAAAGGCTGACATTTGATTAGCTTCACGGCAGGGTGAACACTGGGATTATTAAGACAGCATCTCCCCCACCCCCCACTTGTCAGTTAAGGCTGCATGCTATCATACCCGACCCATGACTGACTAAAGCAGAATGCAGATAGTGTTGAGCTCTGTGCCTACCATTTTATCTCATTAACACATACTCCTCCCTCATAAAGCTAAATTAATAAGTTAGCCAGAGTAGGTGATTAAGAACAATAAGTAGTATGAGAATAATTGTAACAAGGCACTGTAATGAGATCTCTGTGAATATGGTCTAGCTCAACCTATCTTCTTACACTGTTTTCACCCTTCTGGTGACTAAGTGATATGACACAATGCTCGTGAGGCAAATGGTGTAGTAGCACTGTGACCCAGTGTTAGATTATTAACTAAGGATTACTGTACACAAGCCCAACAATACTATAACAGTTGGCATGCTAATAGCTACAGCCATCGACTGGCAGGAGGGTACATACAGTATGGATATTCTGGACAAAGAAATGATCCAGGTTCTGGAAATGAATCTGGTCTGTGCAAGACATAACCCCACAGCTCAGAACAGCATGGCCCTTAAAAGTATTATGTTATAAATTACTATAATATTTCATAATTATTTTCAGATCATAGTATTAGAAAATGATGGCCAAATGGGGATTATTATGTCATAAAAGTCAACGGGCATCACTTCTGGAGTAGTTACCCTATGACTTTTACTGTATTGGTTGCTTTCAAGCTTCTTATTTTAGTTCTCCAGGGAACCTTCGCAATGAAAGCATCATGAACCCATTTTGAATGAGGAAAAGTAATGTTTGCAGTGACGAGGTGAAATGTCTGAACTGTAACCACTCAACAGTAGAACTTGGGTTTATTCTTCCACAACTCACAGTCTTTCAGATATATTTTAATTCTTGTTCCACCACAGTAAAAATGGTCATTTTCATCCTTTCTATTTTCCCTTCTGACAATAGGTTACAATTAGACATGCAATTAAACACTTTTCCAGCTTGCTAATTGTGCACCAAATTGCATGTTTCCAAAGCATCTGCAGTTAGGAAGCACTGGTGAAATACTATGCAACTTTCCAAAGGAGGACTTTTAGCATGCATGAGAGAGACCAGCTTTGAAGAAACTGGCCTTTCTTGGCATAAGTGTGGAAGGTCTTCTGTATGGAAAATGTCAATTCAAATACAACATGAAGTTGCATTTTCGAACTCCATTTTAAAGGCTAGCAACTGTGACAAGGCTCTATGTAAATGTTTACCATATGAAAGCGTAATCTGACAGGAAATACTTCTACAAGACAACAGGGATTTTGTAGACCAGATCAGACTGCACCGATGACAGTAACTAGAGATGAAAATCTTACATGTGCCCATTATCTCCAGGAATCTGAAAAACCACATCCCTTCTTTACAAGTTGGGCTGTCGTCTCTGGTTTTAGGTATTTTTAAAAGTCAGCAATTCTAGAAGGATCTTCTGACATTAGGAGCTATCTCAGTAGAATAGCAATGAGTTTTAACATCTGCGACTTCTGGGTCACTGGTTTGGATCCAATCACATCGTCAGCATTGAATTCCCCTGCTTCCCCTTCCAATGTAAGTATCAAAAATTAATGCATTCAATTCTTATATCTCTAAATGCTGTGGGGTTTAGACATTAAAGTTTTATTCGTGTCAACTTTACCAATGCATGACACAAGAATTTAAGATGACAGAGGAAAAGAGAGAGGGAAGAGTGCTTGGGCAGTAGGCAGGAAAGGCAGAACTCAACAAACAGGCTCTACCATGCTCGCTTATTACATGAAGGAATGAAACAGTGCATATACACAAACCATCCTCTACTACGTTTGCGTAAAATGAAAACTACATGTTCTCTTTTTACATTAAGTATATTGCTTGGAGAGAAAACTGTAAATTGCCATCTTTGAAATGATCATCTCTCAGTATTTTCTTTTTTCCTTTGTACCTGTGGATCGCCACATAGGGTTTATCTTTCTTCTTTTAAAAATTATCCTCAAATAGTGGAGTTGTACACGAGAGTGTTCAAATACTTAATTTAACCAAGCAGTTTATGAATACAATTCATCTTGATCAATGCCACTCTTTTGGCCATTCTTACCCATCCCTCCCTTATCCAGCCCTTCCCTCGCTCTCATTAATTTGGTAGGATACACATTGGTTTCTTGGCTTTCTCAAGAAACTGAGCCCCATTTGCAAGGAAATGGAAAGACTTGGAAAAATCCTACTAAAAATAAGCAAGACACAAAGAAACAGATTTCATGGTTTCCCTCATTTGTAATAACTGGGAAATATCTGATAGTCTTAGCAGATGAGCAGATTAGCTCAATAGCTATGTACTTATGACCATATAAGATGATGCTAAGCAAAATGAACTCCAAGACATGGACACAATGTTTTTCTTTGTTGTTGTTTTTTTAATGTACTAGGTGATTTCTTTTTTTTTCTTTTTGTGTTCTCCCCCTGCCCTTTATGGTGTATCCCCTGTTATCACTGTATTTGATTTTGGTACCCTGGGTATTGTATATAAGTTTATCTGAATTAGGAAAGGGAAGGGGAGCAACAAAATGGTGAGACAAAGGAAAAAGGGGGACCCAATGCAACAGCGATACTCACAAGACAATACGTTAGAAATCATCTGTACAATTGGGGGGGGCTAGAGGGAGGGAAAGTGGGAGAAAAATGAAGGACGGAGTAACAAGTCAGACTAGAAATGTACTCACTAACTTACTTATGCAACTGTAACCCCTCTGTACATCACCTTGACAATAAAATTAAAACGAAAAAGTGTATAAATTTCATTTAACTGCTTATCATTTGCGTGCAATTAAGATGAAATAATAAAATGAATAAATAAAAACATCAAAAGAGAAGAAATAAACAACAGATCACCAACAAACCCCACAGAAGTGTAGAAGCATGGCCCTATATCCATCCCAAGGACACTTGTTAATGAGAGCTGAAACAAGAAGGCAATGTACTGCCTCACTTAGTCTCAGCTGAGACTACATGTTGGGTGACTCCAAGATGTCACTATGCTATGTGTTTCTGTGAGTGGCCCCAAAAGCACACAACTAATGACTTCGGAGTTACAAATACAGTTCATCAGCAAATCAGAGTCAGAAATATCAGATCCAGGATAGAGATTCAGCCTTCAATTTCTAGCAAATGCTACCTCAGTGTCTTCTTGTGAAGAAAAGATTCAAGCTACCATATGCATCAATAAATTTGCCAAAAAGGGTATCTTCACTTAGATGGAAGGCTTTTAACTACTGTGCACTGTAGAACTCTCAACTATCCTCAAAGGGCAGGGTGGGGACTTGTCCCTACTGAAATGGAATTATGCAGGTCCTGGCCAGTCACTGGAGAATGGAAGAATGAAGTGATGGCTGACTGATCCCATTGATGAACATCTACCATTGATGTTGCAATTTGCACAACAGCATTTCTAGTTTTAGTAATTACTGTTGATATGTCAGAAGCTAAAATTTGAATTCCCTTGCTGGGAGACCAGCATTATTTAAATCAATTGTGATAAATGTAATTTTTACAGATTTGAATCCTGTGAAACAGACCTCTTACCAATATTACATTTTGTGTGTCTGTTTGCAAAAGTGTCTCATACATAGTCTAGCCAATCAAATTTTGATTAAACACTCTTTTCTTCCTACAGGGATCCCATCATATTTAAAAACATGATAGTTTGATTAAAAGGAGATTGAGATTTTCTATGTGGTATTTTAATAGACATGAAAAGAATAAAAACCCCATACAATATTTCTGCCTGAATAACTGTAACAGAGTCACATAAAAGTACCAGAAAATAATTCAAAATTTGAAATGCTTTTGAGTCCCCCCAAGAAACTGAATTCATTCTCCAGTGTACCTCACAATTGCAGCTTTCTGATCAAATTGTTAAAATAATGTAAGTACTGTTCAATTTATTATATTTCATCAGACTGGCAGTCAGTACAAAGGACAAGTTAGACTTTAAAATGAACAGTTCAAATCTTCTGATAATAAAAATAGAGTGACAGATATAATTACAAGGCAGCAAAAGAGATAAATTAAAGATTCCTCAAGGATGTTGGTGTCATATTCTTTAGAGCTATGGAAACAGACTCTGCTGAGAAAATTCCGGTGTATTTTCCCATCTTTGCATCCTTTTTCTTTAAATGGGCAGAGGACTCCTGTCTCTGGAGGTTCTTATGATCAATCAGTATTGGCATGCTTATTAATATATACTTAGAATAACGGACAGACATGATCATCAAAGTGCACTGACATGATCCTGGCTATCTCCTGCTTCCTAATTCATATCTTCTTTGCTTTCTAGATGGCAGGAAAGTTAGTTCACCACTTAACAAGAAGAATCTAAGATCAGCAAGATGGAGCGGTGTACCCACTGAGGATTACCTATCCACTAGAGGACATATTATAAAAGAAAAGAAAAGAAACACTTTTTACAGCATGTGTATTTCCAGAATATTTTCCTTAAATTTTAATTACAAGAGGATTCCCACGTGTATAATTGCAAACGTGTTTAAAAAATACTGTCCTTTATAATTATTTTAAGTTTTGTGAAGCACTGTGTAATTTATACACAAAAGATGAGCACAACGTTTTAATAGCTAACTGTCTTAGTTTTGCACATTATAATTTGCTTACCAGACAATTTTATACATGCATGCTCTAATCAGCTAATAAGAATGATAGCTAACTAATGAAGAGTTTTGATTTCCTTCCTAGTGTAATTAGGGTTCTCATTTATCGACTCATCCATCTGCATTTTTATGTCATCTCAAGGCAGTATTTTCCGATTGGTTTGCAATTGTATGGAGACACGATAATTGTTATAGAGTCTAAAGTAGAACTTGTGAAACAGTCCTCAGGTCAGCTGCTGCGTGAGTGTATCAGCTCACTGATGAATACCAGAAAAGCAAATACACTCAAGTTGACATGATTGGGCATTGTTTCAAATTAGTGCCAAGTTAGAAATGATTCACTTGGTCCATCAAAGCCTGTTCAACACCATAGGACTCTCTCTCCATTTGGATTCAAAAACATCTTAGGAAACCATCCAGCGTGGTGCAGCAAATTGTTCAGCTTCCGACAATTTAAACCACAAAAATGAAGGTTTTTTGTATCTACATACTCTCCACTATGAAATGCACTCCTTAGGGGATTAGCATGGAAAAAGTTTGTTCCCTAAGCAACATAAAACTCTTGGGCAAACATTCACACTTACACACATACACACACACACAGAGAAACAACATACCTGCATTATAAACACACACACATGCAACTGTCCAAATAGCTTGCCCTTGAAAATCTGAGCAATTGAATACAATGCAATTCAACTGTATGTGCTTCATCTTAAAAACAACACATCTTGCTAAAGCTCATTTCAAATCTTCTTCTTTACTCTTCCTCTTTGCATTACTATCTAACAATTTCAGATTAATTATTAGATATTATGTTCTAAATCTTCAATTTTTAAATGAAAATTTCTATTTTCATTACATTTAATTTTAAATATCTGAGAAAGGAATCACCATATGCCTTGGTTATCAAAACAGAATCCACCTTGTCATTGCAAACCAGAAAAAAGCCTAAATATATTATATATTTCATCTCCATGTTTTATAAATGTATCTGTTTGCACCATTTACTTGAGAACTACCAGATAACTGGAGGTCTTGTTGTTTTCTTTGTGGATGACACGACTTCTGTCATCCATGATGATGATGGTTGCTAACAAGACATTGCTCACCTATTATCTCAGGTAAACCTAATCCCATCCCTATGAACTAGAGATTAATTTTGCTATAGTTTTGCATGCTACTTTTGCTATATGCTATTAGTTTTGCTATATGACTGAAGGCACATTATTTTGCTCTAGACTACATACAAAGTAAGTATCTCAGGTGAGACTAGATTATAGACTAGATTATAGGGCAGCATTCAATACTAATAGATCTTAAAGATTGTCTCCTTATTTTGTTCTTTAAGGCACTCACGATCTATCCCAGGATTTCTCACATGCCAGGTAAGTTTTGTCTCACTGAACCACATCCCCACCTTCTCAAGAACTGCTTTTGGCAAATTCTACAGCCCTGAAGTCTGACTCTAAAACATATTAAGTTGGAAAGATATCTAACTCTTGACCGATGCGAGTTTTCTCATTGAAATTTGATCATTTAAGGACACAAATTGATGATGTTGATTGAAAAGTCCTGTCCCTTTCTAAGAGAACAAATGCTATTTTCTAACCAACAATTTTAGATAAATGAAAATAAACTAGTACACTAGTTCATTAGTTATATAACTATAATGATGGATTAAATTGGTGAATAAATGGATTTAATATTTTGTGTGACCTCTGATGGTATTTATGTAAACACATTTGAGTTCTAATGTTGTTAGATATCGGTATGTAGTCTGCTTGCCAATATCTTTCTGGGAAGCAAAAACCAAAGAGCAAGTGGTCTAATGGTGGTTATACAGCAATGGAATTGGAACCAGCTCAAAAGTGCTGGATTAAAGCAGACTTCTCAAGGAGCAGTGCTGCTACCCCCCAAAGGCCTGGCTAGAAAGTGTCAACAAGACTGGGAGTGTGTCTCAGTGGTAAAATGCTTGCCTAGCATGCATGAAGCTCTGGGTTCAATTCCTCAGGACCATATATACAGAAAAAGTCAGAAGTGGCACTGTGGCTCAAGTGGTAGAGTGCTAGCCTTGAGCAAAAGAAGCTCAGGGACAGTGGCCAGGCCCTGAGTTCAGGCTTCGGGACTGGCAAAAAGAAAGAAAAGAAACCGTCAGCCAGGCAAGGGACACACTGTCCTAAGCAGAGCAAGGCTTTGGTACCGAGAAGGTAGTAAACGGAGTATAGAGAATTTTCTTGAGTCCAGACAAAGGGTCAGATTTATAGGACTATAGCTATTAAAAGGATGCCAGAGAAGTCAAGAACTGGAAAGAAATCATTTGGACTAAACAGCAGGACCATGTTTTCCATATATTTTGCATAAAATATGTACACTATAAACGTGTATCTTACTTGACACATCCTGTGCCTCATGAAATAAACTGTAATGTTTCACCAATAGGAGAACCCTTTCACCCATTAGGATATTTTTAAGCCTGTGACTAAATTGTTTATGTAGAATAAATGACCCAATTAATTCACATAAAAATGCCAAATATCATAATGGTTAAGTAAACTATTTACATATGTATTTGCTTTTTAGAACGTTTAAAACAATTCACGTTATTTGAAATACAATACTGGGTCTAATATGACACACAATAGAATTTCTAATGGGAGCTTGATTCATCATCATTTTGCATATCCAGCCTACTGAGATGCTCAATATTTCTGATGACCAGTAAAAATATAAAATATAAAATATCTAAGAGGAGATTCCCAATGCCTAACTCAAATATTCTATCCAGATATCTAATCCATGTACATAATTCACATACCGAACCATGCGACTTTTATCAAGTAAATACTATGCAAGAACTATTACCAAAGACTTATGCAATGAGTTGTGCACATTGCATTTACACGCACATATGAGTGTGCATCTAAAGTCACACACATGCATACATATTTCCATACACATGCCTAGTCATATACACATGCATACTCAGTTATACACATATGCATTTAGTCACATCAAATTTCCATATACAATCACATGCATGTACACATGTACACTGTATCCTATACACAGGCCAGTGAAACCAGTTACACACATGTGCCAACACATATGGAGATTAGCATGAAGTGACTGCATACCAGTTTTATCATTTTTGCCAAATTGCACCAAGTTCAAATATCTTCATAATAATTGAGATGATAATGTCGACCTACAAAATGTCATCAGGATTAAGTAATCTGTCATGGAAAACACTTGGTATAAGAGTACAATGTTAAATGCCAGCTCCTTCTCCCCCTGTGTTTATCTACTAGCACTGTGTATGTATGATGCATATCTGCTTGGAAATACAAAAACATTTACCCCAAATGGCTATATAATAGCCAACACTACTTCTTTTTCCTCCTTAATTATAATTTTGCTGCTGCTGAAACTTTCATATCTCTAACACAAGAGATCTCGGTTCAAACCTGTCTGTGAGTGTTTGCCTGTGGTTTCTCACTGCTTGAATAAGGAGTCTTCTTCTCTTCCCTGGCTATGGTCCCACATTACTGTGTTTACAATTCAGAAATAAAGGCGACTCACCTCAATAACTGGATGACATGTAGTTGCTATTAGATCTATAGAATAACATGCAATTCAGCACCATGTTGCAACTTTCCCTTGGGTAATAAGCAATGACAAAATTGGTTGACACTAGTCTTACTACAAATCCAACCAAATCCCTTTTCTACTGAGCAGTTTTCAAATATTACTCTGTTATATACACTGATGGCTACAAGCTTCTGTTCAGTAATAGATTGGTCACTTGATGGTGGAAATTTCCTGAGTAAGAGAGCACACTCCTTTAAATCAGTATATCTATGTATACATATATATGTACATATACATGTATATATATATAAATATATGTGTGTATACATATATACTCACACTCTCTCACACACACACACGCACACACGGGCATGCCCACATATTATCCTTCCAAATGAGAAACCAGGTCACCACTCCCATTAACATCTTGATACTAAGAGTTTAGAAGATGAAGGGTGAACAAGGCATTCATTCTCTTTTTGATAAAGTGTCATGGTTACCGACTTGCTCTCTAAGGGGCAGTGGCTCTGTAAACTTCAAACACAATGATGTTATAAGATTATTATAGCAGTATTATATCCCTACATGTGTGTGTTTTCCCACTTCCACCCACAATAAATGATTTCATCTGGAAACCCAAGACATCAAAGTATTCAGTTCTAAAATGCTATGTGGGTTAGTTAGAGGTAGGGAATGAACAAGAACACCAGCTAAACTTGGAGTGAGGGTCAGGGAGCATGAGAGACCTTTAGTTTCTGCAAATGAATGAGCATCGGACTCTAACTTCTCACAATTCTGAAGCTTTCACATTGTCATATGTGAAATAAGGAAAGTGATAATTTTTTTATCAATCGGAGACCTGATTCAAGTGTCAAATAAACAGTAGTTAATAAAATCAATTGGGTCCCCAAATTCAATTTTGTCAAATAGTTATTGAGTAACTGCAAGAGTCCTATGCAGACATACAAGTCGTTATGAGATGTACAAGTCGTTATATCGAAAACGAACTTTACAACTTTTGTGCGGGGGTGGGGGGTAGGGAGGGGGGGTGGGGAGGATTGGGTGGGGGGGGCAGGGAGAGGATGGGAAGGGATGGGAAAGGGAAACAAAGGAGGAGGCTACAATGCTTGATAAGAACTCATTATCTTGCCCATGTAATTTAACCCCTCTGTACAGTATTTTCACAATAATAAAAAAAAAGAGTCCTATGTAGTTACAAAAGTGACTAAGCTATCCACAACACCATTGCCACTGGTATCAATATAAGATGGACTATTGCCAGAGGATTTAAAAATTAGTATCTCTACTTCTTCAAGATCCAATGCCAAACTCCCATCAAATCTTCTTCATGTTCGCTTTGCCTGCTTTGGTAGGAGATCCCACGTCTCTCTGTATCAACTCTGTCTTACAAGGTGTTTGGGTTTTTTTGTTTGTTTTGTTTGTTTGTCAGTTGTGGGGCTTGAACTTGGGAAATGGATGCTATCCCTGTGCTTTTTAATCCAAGGCTAGTGCTCTACCACTTTGAGCCACAGCTCCACTTCTGGTTTTCTGGTGGTTAATTAGAATTGGACATAGAATCTCACAGATTTACTGCCTGGGCTGGGTTCAAACTGCAATCCTCAGATCTCAGCCTCCTGAGTAGCTAGGATTACAGGTGTGAACCACTGGCATTTGGCATGTTGAGTAGGTATTTTATTTTATTTTTTGCAAAATGACAATTTCTTGGTTGGTGCGATGACCATCTATCAGTCCCGTGACTCACAGCTACAGCTCTGCTGCAGGAATCCATAAGAGAACATGCACACTCACATACACTGCCACACAATTTTGGTCCTGAGGTCAACTCATGTAAAGACATAGGGTTTGACTACTTCATATTTTTCATACATGACTAAGGATAACGAGGGTTAATGTCTGACTTCTGAGCACAGGGAGCCTTTTTATTTCCCTTAAGAGTCACTAAGTAGCTTCAGTCATGACTAAAAAGGCTGCCCATTTTGTAAAAGTCCTTCATTCCATCATCTGTTGATAAAGAAGAAAAAAATGACAACAGCCAACATTTTGGCAAAGTCTAAAGAGCAGGATTTAATGGAAAGCTTGTGTTTTGTGTTTGGGAGTGCTCTGTGCTGTTCTTTTTCTTTTTTGTGTGTATTTTTATTTATTGTAAAAATACTATACAGAAGGGTTACAGTTACATGAGTAAGGTAATTAGTACATTTCCTATCTAGCATTGTTACCTCCACTTTTGTTTTTCCTCTACCATCCCTTCCCTCCTCACCTCCCCAACTCTTCTCTTGAAGCCCCCAAAGTTGTAAAGTTCATTTTCAACATAGTGCCTTGTACATCTCATTGTTACAATGGGTCAATCTGTATCCTTATTTCAGCAGTTTGTTATTTCCCTTCCCCTCCCCAAATTAGAAAAATGTATATACAAGATGCAGGGCACTGGAATCTATGCTATTTTCAGTCTGATTTTTGTGTGTGTTGTATTTGCCATGTTTCAGTTTGGTTTTCTTTATTTTCAGATGCATAGCCAGGGTGGGGTTATACCTCTAATCAGGTTTAGGATTGAATCCTGATTTTATTTCTCACAAGTGACTGAATGTCTTTGGAAAAATCAGCAAATCTCATATTGCCTTGTTTTCTCATCTATAAAGAATAACTCAAAAGAAATTGACACACATATTGACAATGGTAAATTAGTTAATACTGGCAAGGGCTCACTGGAATGGTTTCTGATACACGGCAGGCTACTTAGTTTTTGGTTTAAAAAGAAAAATGTAAACATGACATCACTAAATAAAGGACAGATTTCACAGATCTTACTAGAACTTGCTTTTCTTTTAAAGCAAAATAATATCTCTGTAAAATGTTTTAGAAGTAATTTGGCATCAAAATAAACATTTAAAAAAGAAAAAGAAATAAATATAAAGATTTAAATCAGAAGACCCCATGAGTTTAAGTCAGGTAATAGCACTGCTTCTATTTAAAATTCAGCACAAAGGAAAACAAAGGAACGGACGAAGGAGGAAAGGGAAAAAGAGAACGAGCTGCCAGAGAGAACAGGAGGGGAGAGGGTATGAGGAGACAGGGAAGAGAGGAAGGAGAGGAGAGAGGGAAAAAGAAAAGAGGTTATCAGCAACACTCCTGAAAATTAGACTTCATGAATGAAACGCTCATGTTGATATCACTGTTGTGTCAGGAAAGTATTCCTAAGGTCCACTTTACACCCTGTGGACAAATTGGAATTATGAGTACCCCACCCACTTCACCGTAAATGTCCGTGAATTTTCAAGTCCATATTAAAATGTTTTATACTAGTTGTACACAGTTAAAAAGAGCAAACAATGTTGAGCGTGGATAAGATTTTTTGTAAAAGAATGTTTGAATTAATTAGATAATTTTATAAATCCTTATTCAAAGTTTGTTTTTTTGGTAAATGCATAAACTTTTAAAAATTACACAAAGCATTCATTTGTGACTTGCTAATCTAAATTATTCTAATTGAACCTAATATGTCCTATTGAATACTGTGTAATTATTCACTACTAAATTAAATATGTAAATGTTCAACAGTGTAAATCAAGCTTTTTCTAAGCTACAATAAAATTAAAGTAATTATTTTATATTTGTTTTCTTCTTACATGTAAATACGCCTTAGTTGTACTTTAAAATATTGCATTTGAAAATTATAAACATCACAATTAAGACAATAGGCATGCTATTTATGTCTGCATAAACATTTATAAGCAACTTTTATAGGCAAACGTACACATATTCAATATCAGAACAGTGAGGGCTAATTTATTGTTCTTTTTAGTGCATTTGTCATAGATGTTTTTAAAACTTATTTTAAATAGATTTAAGCTATGAATATTTATTAACTGCTATATGTTTTTAAGAGCAATAAATAGTTGTGATAATAATATAACATTTCAGCATATTATAAAACAAATAGTTAATATTGCAGAGTGCATAACAGCAAGAGTAAATTTATCTGGAGCCCATATAGTATATGGAACTCTGACAACATAATATGCTTGAATTGCTTGAAGCACTTCACTTCACTTTGAACTTCTTGGTATCCGAGAAAAAGAGAAAATGGGGTGGGTTTTGCAATTACAGTCATTTGTAAAAACAATCACAGCTTGGGATATGGGACGCTAACCATTTTTGGTGACTGGATCTGTAAGAACAACTCTGATCAAGGACTTCCTTTGGGCGGTGGATGTGAATGGGAGGTAGAGCACCTGCTCAGAGGGCGAAAGGCACTGAATGCCACTTCCAGCAACACAGGCCACAGAGAAGAACCCTATTTCCAACAATGGGTATTTGGATGGCTCATTTACATAGAAACACTGCAAAGGCCAATGTCATATTAAACAGAAAAGGTGTGCAGAAAATAACACACAGTCAAGAATGGCTTATATTTATTGATCTTTGTGGATCCTGTGGACAAATCATCCTCCTACTTAATCTGCATGGTCACCGGACAATGGGTAATGAGGGCCGACTCACTCACTCAGCCAAATGTTCGCTCGTTATTTTTTTGTTGCAGGCATTTAGGGCTCACACCATAAACAGCCTGACTGAAACATGAAGGTTGGTTCAATCTGGGGTCCCTGGAGCTCCAAGTCTTAAACCAAGGCAGCCCTTTTAACATGTGTTGTGTTCCTATTCTATGTCCCACATGTAAGTATACACGGGTATTGTTTGTGAATTCACTTTAAGTATCAAAGATCTGAGTTCTCTCTGATCCAATGGGAACATGTGCTCCCAGTAGGAGAGAGAAAAAAAAGAGAGAGTAAGTAAAGACTGGAAATAATCCTCGAAAAGCCAAATTTTAATTTACTTTTTTAGTTTTAGTTTTCCATAAACATCCATCTAGTGTATGCTCTGTTCTATGTCCTGCAACCTTAGAGAAATCAGACAGGACTGATCTCTTTGGAGAACCACATCCTGCTGAATTACATGAGCTAGAGCCACACTTGCCACCTTAAAACGTCACATTTGTGTAAAGGAAATTTTGAGCTGAAGGCAATTAAGAAACAGATAACACAGGAGGATGTTTCTGCTGGTCCATATTCTGTTCATAAGCAAGGTATGAATTTCCCTCTTGTCCAAGAAATTTCTATCTGCCAACATATGCTGTTCTTTAATGTGAAGAAAAATAGACCAACTCCTATTCTGAAATGACTTGAGGCTGGCATAACTGACTTGATTAGACATTTAACCCTATCTTTTATCTATTTCCTCATCTCCCATCCTTTCCAGCTCCCATTCCTCATTTCCCCTTGCCTACTATCTTTTCCCCACTTCAACATTCTTCCTTTGAATGGTCTATCTCCCTTTTGGACTGTTTGCTTCTTTTTTGTGTGCTACCCTCTTCCCTACATCCCAGGTAAATGAAATCATCCTTTACTCTTTATAACCTGTCTTTGTCAGTTCAAATCACACTGGCTACAGAACCTAAGAGTAAATGCTTTTCCCCTCACTCACAGGATGCATCAATAACAGCAATTTGCTGAAGAAAACATAATGATATCCAGACTCTTTGGGCAGGGCATTGAGGTATAGAGAAGGGACACTTTTAGAGCCTTTGAAAAGGCTTGAAATTTTTGGAGTCAGTAAAAATTATACACATGTGCTTGCACATGCATACAGGACTTTAGATTAAGGTGAAATTATTTTCAAGAGTAAAAGAAAAGCATTATTGCAAACTTGCAACAGAAAACACGAGAAACAGGAAATGATGGAGGAGGTAGGGAGAGAAAGAATTGAGCATTCTGACAATGTGTCAAGCACTGTGAATATTATGGGCTTGTTAGTTATAGGTCTGGAGATTTCTCTTTAGTTGCTATTTTCTAGGTAAGTAATATACATTGCATACTTCTATTTGATCATTTGCTCTCTAGTTTCCTGACATCTAAAAATCTCTCAAACATATAATTACAATAAATTTCAATTTTCTGTCACTTCTGTCCTCTCTATCATCCTGTAATGTAATTCTAGGTTTGTTTCTATACTAAAGTACCTCTCTTACAATAAGGAATTCTCCTCATTGTGTACAATAGGAATAGATATTTTTCCTTGTACTGATCAATTAATCATGAAAGTTACCCTTTTCCAAAATCATTCTCTTGAGTGTTTTTGATTTATGCATCATGTGTAATGGCTGAAATTCATTTTATAGCTTCTGAATTCACTCTTACAATTGTTAGAGGCTTGCGTTCTTATTGTCTTCTTTTTTTTTTCTTATTGGTTGTGGGGGCTGAACTCTGGGCCTTGGTGCTGTCCCTCCACTCTTCATTCAGCTCAAGGCTAGCGCTCTACCACTTGAGCCACAGCGACACTTCTGGCTTTTTTCTGCTTATGTAGTGCTAAAAGGAATTGAACCCAGGCCTCATGCATGTGAGGCAAGCACTCTACCACTGAGCCACCTTCCCAGCCCTTTCTTATTGTCTTTAAAAGTTAACATTCAAATGAATTTTTTTCCTTTCTGTTATTTTGTTTTTGCTCCCATTCTTAAATGAATAATGGAATAGTTTGCTTCCATGTACTCTTCCTCAGCCTAAATCTCCCCATGAGTCTCTCAGTGCCTGTAAGCCAGCCCCACCTCTTCTTGAAGTATCTCATGCTATCTTTGTCTTTAAATATTCTACCTTCTTCCATCTTTCTAAATCCTACAGATGTTTTAGATTACTGTCTTTTTCCTTTCCTGCTTGGAAAAACTATGTGTAGTTCTTGCAAATTCCTTCCAAATTGTAATGTCCCAAACGTAATTCTTTTTATTGTTAACTCTATGGGAAAAGCACCAGAATACTAATAATCGATAATGCATGGCCCAGACTCATGAATTTGTATTATGGGCCTCTCTGCCTTATCTTTTCATCGATGGTATTATTGCTATCTGACAAATGTTGTTGAGGGATTAACATATGTCATAATTCCTGTTACCTTCTTTTCAGAGTACCATGCTAAAGTATGCCAACGAATTAGTGATAGAGACAGGTCTTCTTGGCAGGTCTTTGTAAAGCCAAATGATGTAATTAACTTTCTAATGTCTCTCAAGATTCTTTTGTATCACTATCCAAAAATGGCACTTGTTTTCAAATAAGTTTATCTTAGCTGGATGAATCCTCAGAGGACTTCAAACTTCTTATTGGTAAAACTGGTGTTTAAACTCAGGACAATGTTCTGGCTAGGCAGGTGGTCTACCACTTTGTTATGTCCCTCAATACTTTTACTTTTTGACTTGGTTGCTCCAGAGACAGGATCTTCTATTTACCCCTCCTGTGTAGCTGGAATGAACGGAATACACCACTATGCCCAAACTTTTATTGATTGATGCATTGTCTTGTAGACTAGGATGGCCTCAACTTGCAAATGTTCAGATCTTTGCCTCTTTAGTAGCTAGGATTGCAGGGGTGATCCACTATGCCCAGTCTGATCTCAAACTGTTTGTGTGCCTTCTCAACTTACTTTCTTTTGTCCCATATCAAAAGAAATTTCTATTCCTCTGAAGGTATATATTCTGATTTTTCTCCAGAATCTGGATCAAGTACAACTTCGTCATGAAATCTTGGATGAAAAGCTCTTCTATTGGTAATAATTTTGTAGTCTAGATTAAATCTATACCCTTTGCTATAATTCCTTTGTATCGTCTTTAGTGTTCTTATTGATGTTCTTCTTACCTGCCTAGTTTTGCCTAAATTTCATGAGCTAAATACCATATTTTCTTTATCATTTTCCAGGGCACACAAGTCACTTGGGAACAAGTCTTAAAACAAGTGGGTAGGGGGGCTGGGAAGGTGGCTCAGTGGTAGAGTGCTTGCCTTGCATGCATGAGGCCCTGGGTTCGATTCCCCAGCACCACATAAGCAAAAAGAAAAAAAAGCCGGAAGTGGCACTGTGGCTCAAGTGGTAGAGAGCTAGCCTTGAGCTGAAGAGCTGAGGGACAGCGCCCAGGCCCAGAGTTCAGGCCCCACAACCGGACCCAAAAAAAAAAAAAAACAAGTGGGTAGGAAAGTTTGGAAACTCTGTTTCCATGCATATGAGAGGAAGAAGGTGGCATTGGACACAGCATCTAGCAATGCGAGCTGTCTCAACCAGAGCTGGCTGTACCATGAAACTTACCCTCCACCTAAAGGGATATACGGACAGACAATGCTTGATTACAAATGAGAAAGAAGTCATTAAATTATCATTAAATTATTCTAAAAGGTGAAGAACGTATACCAGGTTGGACCTTAAAGGAGGAAGGAGATGTCAAGGATCTACCTGAGGTTTGCTTTTCACCAATGGAAGAGAACTCTGTGGAGAGAGCCTTTAAAGACATTTTGTGACCATGGGGCTATTTTGAATATTCTTTTTGTTTATATAGTTCTGGCCTGGTTGTAGTACAAAACAGATTGATATTGAAGAGCAGTTCATATTAAAATTGATTTTATTGGTTTCTTAAACAAAGAGGAATTTCCCCTTTCATTTCTGCTGTAACTATCACATATAGAATTATAGATGGAATGTAAATGCTTCCTTTATGTATTCTAAACTAACTATTATGCTTGATATATTATGATTGAACCTTAGTTAAAACTGAAATGAACACTGTAATGAGAAAAACTTACAGACAAGTGATTTTGAAAACAAGATGGATGGCTTACAAATTACTTGAAATAAGACAAAAACAGAAGATTTCAATGAAAGACATTATACAAATCCAAAATGGCCATCAAAGTATCAGAACCGCTGAGGGTCATTTGAATAGCAAAGAGATTATGCATCAATCTATTATTGCAAGAATAAAACACTCCTTAGAATGTATAGCATTAAATAAAAAATAGGAAATAAATCAACCAGGAAGAATTTTGATAAGAAATAAAATTACTGAGCAGAAAGCAGTTATGAAAAACATAATGATGGTTTTATGTTGAAAATCACATTTATGACCTTAATACATTCCTATTACAAAATAAAATAAAAGCCATTAAAATTATAGGTCCTATCAATGTAGCAACACTAAGATGCAAATAGAAATGGTCTCACCCAGATTTGGGATTGCAATATTAGATGTTAGTACAAGAAACATGAAATACAATTTTGAAAATAATGTGATATAGATAAGGTGACTGTTTAATGACTTTTTTTTAAGTCTCCAATATTACAGTATATTGTTTTTACTTTAACTGTACTAAAATTCTGGCTTTTTTCTTTTTTGTCGGTCATGGGGCTTGAACTCTGGGCCTGGGCACTGTCCCTCCACTCTTCAGCGCAAAACTATACCACCATTTGAGCTACAGCGCCACTTCTGGTTTTCTGGTGGTTTATTGGAGATATGAGTCTCACAGACTTTCCTGCCTGGGCTGGCTTTGAACCACAATCCTCAGATCTCAGCCTCCTGAATAGGCATAAGCCACAGGTGCCTGGTTCTGGCTCTTTTTTGGAAGGAACTTCTAATGTATTTGGATGCAATAATAAGACTAGATACAAACAATGTCCAAGTGCCCTCATCTCAGGAGACCTACACTGACCTTCCCACACATGCCCCTATATTCTCACTCTTTCTCTGATGAAAATGCACAGCAGAGGTAGATAAGGTGATAAATAGCTTTAGGAAATTGTTATTTTCACCATTTTGATGTTCTGCCATTTTTCACAGATGCCAGGATTGATTATGCAGAATATCTTGAAGAATCAGTAATAGCACAAAGGACTCTCCTGGAATGGACAGAAGGCTGATTTCTGATATGAGTGTAGAAATGAAGAGGAAAGCCACCAAGCTTGCCAAAAGGAACATGATCAAAGCAATTCAGAGTGGTGGTATTTGACCAGGAGGAGGGAAATAGGAGAACACCATACCCATGAACATTAAACATACATTTACTAACAGGGAGGGAGAAGTTATCCAAGCGCTAGTAGAGGTTAGTCTATACTTTACAAGGTTTTCTCTGTGTAAGATTGCTTCTGAAAGTGTAGATGTAGGTGAGGAGGTGGGGAGGAGTAAAAGAGAAAGGAAAGAGAAAGAGAGGGAGAGAGCTACCATGAGCATGGGAAGGGTGTTTTAAAGGACGAGTGTGATAGAGTAGAAGCAGTGGAAAACATCCAAGCAAAAGACATTTTGACTGGCTGATCAAGGTCTCTATTGTAGCTACGCGTGACAGCTGTGGCCAGGCTGGGGAAAACTCCTCACTTGACCAGGAAAAGCAGGTTTCTCTGCTCTGTCTGGTGTGGGATGGTGCAAGGCCTGGGATCCACGTAGTGTTGGGAATGATGGGATCAAGATGGACCTCTGGAATGTGCTGTCATTGAAACGTGCCAGGAAGCCTTGCAATTCTCCCTTAAGCATCTTAAGATGAAGGCCTACATACACACACACACCAAGTTTGTCAAAAGGCTGCTTTATGATGAGGTGAAGCAGTGCAGGTCTATTCCTTCTTCTTTTTTATTTTGGTCTTGAACTCTGGGTCTGGGCGCTGTCCCTTAGCGATTCAGCTCAAGTCAAGTGCTCTACCACTTGAGCCACAGCACCACCTCCAGTTTTTTGTGGGTTCACTGGAGATAAAAGTCTCATAGACTTTCCTTGCCTGGGCTGGCTTTTTCCAAAAGAAAAAGGATATGAAATAGGATTTAAATTAGAAAAAATCTATGAAGTTGCTTTGGGAAATGCAATTCTAAAGGAAAAGGTATCAAAAGGGCCCTGAATGTGTTAACCATGTTCAAATACCCTTTTCTAGGTTGGAGGGAGATGGTATGACTTTTACATACATTTCTAATAATTGCATTTTTGGAATATGACCCAGGCTGTACTGCTGCTGAGAGGGTTACTAAAGTGTCTTTAATTTGACTCAAAAGAAAAATGCTCAAAAACTATGTACAATTTTAAAAGCATACTTTTCTGGAGAAGATGTGAATAGACCTTTACAAAAATATAAAATGAAATCTTCAGCAAGCACAAATTTATTAGTTTGTTTTTTGGCATGTAATTGGTTTCCCACAATTAACATTATGATAGAGTTTTATTTGAATAATGTGTTTCCCCCGGTATTCTCCATTCTAAATACTGTTTAATCTACTGTGTAGCATAAATGGAAGTATTCCAAAAGTGGATTAAGAAATATGAAATTTAATAGCTTTCCCTGTGAGTTCTGTGGTTAACAAAAAAACCTACAAAACATCCATTTCAAAAGATTGACATATGTAACAGAGGAATGTGGGATGTGGACAAGATACATTAACCACCACTCCTTCAATATTCCTCCAATTTAGTCTAGATGATGTGTGTGTATGTGAGAGAGAGAGAGAGAGAGAGAGAGAGAGTGAGAGAGAGAGAGAGAGTGAGAGAGTCTTGGGTTTGAACTCAGGGCCTGAGTGCTGTCCCTGAGCTTTTGTGTTCAAGGCTGGAGTTTTACCACATGAGACACAGCTCAACTTCTGGATTTTTGGTGGTTCATGGAGATTCCTGCCTGGGCTGGTTTTGAACCATGGTAGCTAGGATTACAGGCATGAGCCCAAAGCACCCAGCTGAATATTTTTTTATATTACAGACATTAGTAACTCTCATACTTATTATCTATATTGCATCTGCTAAATTGTATCCTCAACAAAGTACTACTATATCAATTACTCCTACAAATTTATTAGCTGTATAAGATTTAGTATATATTCAGGTATACAGGAAATATTCAGCAAGAAAGACCATGTCTAAGATATAAAACACTTTTTAATGAAGTTAAAATAATTGAACATTGTGTATTATAAAAATAAATGATCCAGAAAAATACATATATAGAGAGATGTATAGATGTATGCATACATACACACACACATATACACATAATACATACCTTTAGAGATGGTATGATAGCTATAATTTTCTTTGGACAAGAACTTTTATTGCAATCTTATTTAGATTTCTGATCCATGATCATGTTGGCTAGCTTAATAGGACCTTTTTTTTTACTTATCATTTCAGTTTCTTGCATTTTTTTATGTTTGGATCTATGCTGGTATGATTTGATCTATATTTCTCCTGTGAATTGTTTTAGTTCCTGGGCAGAAGTTTAAGGGACTTTTTGCATGTACATGTATATATACATGTACACACATGCATATATATATATATATATATATATATATATATATATATACACACACATTAGATAGAAATCTATAAAATCAAATACCGATAACAAAGCAAGCAAACTTTATATGCTTCTAGTATAAATGCAAAATGTTCAGCCATATCTCATGACTTTCTTACAAAATTAAGGATACTGAAATAGTAGTTACACACTCCTCTTCTGTTTGTAGGCTTTCTAATTGGTATCCATGAGACACATATATTCACATAAATATCTATACTGGAGAACTAAACGTAGCTGTTTCTGAACCGGACAAAACCAAGGAAAACTTGGAAAGCTCATGGCCTAGTAAGAAGGTATAAAAATAGTGCATAAATAAATTAGTGTAGAGTATTCTAATTTTCAGGAAAGAGTGAAACTACTGACTTTTGCTATACCACAATGAATCTCAAAATCACTGCGAAATATAACAAACAATAATTGAATGGTTAAACTACATGATTATTTTGAGGTCACTTTCCAGAAAAAGATAAAATAAAAAGGAGAGAAAAATAAATCAGTGGTTACTAAGGTCTCAGGACTAGAGCATGGTATTGAGTATCTAGGATAAGGGAGGAATCTGAACTTAAATCTAATTGATGGGAGCCCTAAGTACATAATGGCATGTGTGCTAACTTTCTAGAATCCTATACCTGATAAAAGTGAGAGAAGAGAGAAAAATGTGAGAAAGGAGTAAAATATAATGTAGCCAGACTTAGTAGCACATGATGTAATTACAACAGTTAGGTTACAGAGGTGTGATGATCACCACTTTAAGGACTTCCTCTATTGTCTATAGACAATAATAGTATAATTTAATAAGCCTAGAGGGCTTTGTTGTTGGTGCTGTTGTTAATGAACTAGGGAAAATAAAGCATCTAAGTATACAGGTAGTTAAAATTAGCTGAAGTATTGTTTCATCTCAAGATATCTATGGATATTTGAGCTAAAAGGCTAGAGGAATAAATGATCGTGGAAGCCAAGAATGGAAGCGTGCTTTCAGTAGAAACCTTCCTGGGCCAGCCAGAGCCATTGTGAGTGAAATGAGAGCTCAGCATCCTTGGAAGAGCACCAACCCAGCAGGGCAAGGAGCGGCAAGCACATCAGAGCCGCAGGATCTCTGCTTCCAAAAGTCAAATCGGGAGCTGTTCCCATGCTCCTGACCCCTCATGCCCCGTCCTTATCTCTAGGCTGCAACCGCTTATTCACAGTCAGTTCACCTTCTCAGCCCTAGCATCTCAGGATGGGAAGGTCGTTTAGAAGCCATGGAACAGGAAAGTAGTACTTCTACTCCATGGAATAATGATAAACCAAGTTATAATTCTGATTATCAACTTTATGAGAAACAGTTAATAAGAGATAAAAATGCCAGCCTGGCACTGGTGGCCCATGCCTGCAATCCTAGCTACTGAGAAGGCTGAGATCTGAAGATCGGGATTCTGAGCCAGCCCAGCCAAGAAAGTCTGCAACACTCTAATCTCAACAAACTATACAGACAAAGCTGGATGAGGAGCCATGGGTGTGCGTCAAATGATACAGTGCTAACCTTGAGCAGGGATAGGCCCTGAGTTCAAGTTTCAGAAGAAAGAGAGAGAGAGAGAGAGAGAGAGAGAGAGAGAGGGAGAGAGAGAATGACTTCATTTTTTAATTTATTTTTTATTTTTTATGTTTGTTGGTCATGGGGCTTGAACTCTGGACCTGAGTGCTGTCCCTCAGCTCTTCAGCTCAAAGCTAGTGCTCTACCACTAGAGCCACTACGCCACTTCTGGTTTTCTAGTGGTTTATTTGAGATAAGAGTCTCACATACTTTCCTGCTCAGGCTGGCTTTGAACAGTGATCCTCAGATCTCAGCCTCCTGAGTAGCTAGGATGACAGGTGTGAGCCACCAGTGCCTGGCTAGAATATGCCTTTATTAACAAAAGAATTTCCCCATGTCCCACCCAGCTATAATTATGGTAACTGGGCTCTAAGTGTAATGAAACCAAAATGAGTAAATAGGACAAAATGTCTCCAAACATTAAAGAAACCAAAAAAACCAGACTAATTATAACAGCTGCCGTTTACTGAGACACACATAAACATCCTAACTTCTCTTAATTTTTCCCCCAGTTTTATTTTCTACTTTCTTAACTTTTACTGAATACTTTGAAGTAGCTATTTATAATGTTCTTTAGGATAAACATGCAGAAATTTTGCTAGATGATACAAAGAACCCAGCTAATGACTAGCAAAGTGAGAATTTGGACTTGACGCTTGAGTCCAGCCTCTCAGGAGGCTGCTGATGGGTTGCCTGGGCTGTCCATCATTGGTTATGGTCAAGCCTCATGGCACACTTGGTGAAGATGGTTTACAAGAGTTAGAATCATAAATGAGTCACATGCCACCTCATTGTTACCTAGATATGACCACAGTATGGGATATTATGTTACAGAATTCATGCATTTTCTTATTTGCATAATAAATGAATAGTTATTGGTCTCTTTCCCTCCCTTTAAACAACTTAGTAGTGTTGGAGTCTTCCTTGGTCATATACATAAAAGCAAGTAATGGTGGGTGAGGGTCAGGGAGCTCAGCTGCGCTCTGGTGGGTGAGGGCAGGATGGTCAGAAGGCCTAGGACCACAGGCAGTCCTGATCATGCCGTGACCTGGGAAACTGACCAGCCCGCTGTAGCCCTTCAGTTCTGGGCCAAAGTCTCACTGTCACACCGTACAGAACCTGAAAGGCTTGTTTAGAACACTGATTATATTTATAAGAAGAATTTGTAAACCCTGGAAAGAACTAGTAAGAAACAAACTTCTTTGTTTCCTCCTCATGAGCTCACATGTCTCCCAAGTTATTTAAGTGTGTTGAATAGAATAGATTGAAATCCTACTGTTGGTTACCTTTCATCTTTTGCATATTAATTTCTTCACATTCCCCCCTTTTTTTTCTCTTTTTCATTTTTAACCGAGACTGAAACCTGAACTCAGGACCTGATGCTTTCACTACATCAGTGGGGCCAGGCCTCCAACTCCTCTTTTCTTTATGTTTAATTTTAGATAAACTCTAGCTATGAGGGAGTAACTTCTCTAAAATTATACATTCTAATAAATCCCATCATCTACTGGCATTGGCACAGTACAACAACTCTGTTTGTTGTTCCTTCAGAGTTTCCATTACATATGGGTGCATAATCTTTTTTTGGCTATTGATGTTGACTGTCTCTATATATCAGGCATAAGCCTGTGTTCCTATGGAAACTTTTCACCCTATTTGGACTAGATGGCTGCTCCACTTTATGCACCAGTCCATAATACTCCCTGTGAACATTCCCTAGATCTCTGAGAATTGGAAAATGAATACCTCCACAGTTCTCTCTAAATAGAGGTAGTCAGGTTTCCATGCAAAATTGAAGATCAGAGAAGAAGGCTAGCTACCTGAAGTAGCAACAGAGATGGATACAAGGGTTCAGTGTCTGGGGGTGTAGCCTATTGGTCCTGGGTTCAGCCATGAAGAGAGCAAACACACTCATACCCAGGCTCCTGGTGTAGGCCACACTCCCTACACAAACACTGTCGACTGCCTAGAAGCCTAGGAGCTACAGGCACCAGTTCAAGTACATCATCAACTTCCTGTTCTCTGAGGAAGGCCACCCCCTTGCCCTTCTATCACAGCTCTTCCAGCTGCAGTCTCCACAGATGTGAAGTTATGTGAACAATTACAATCTTTTCTATAGGGTACAACAAAAGACCCTCTGTCCACAGCCTGTGTCACCCTGGACCATTCATGAATCATACTTAGCACTTGACACATACAGGTTTCGTACACATATTTCTTTCTAGTCTGCACCGCATCCCTCTTTAGCTTCTTCTCCAGAATAAGTATTCCCACTTCACTCCATTTACCACACAGACATCATCTCTAATTTCGCCTCCTTCTGATCACTGTTCTTATACCTTTCTACTACTTCATTGGCTCCTAAAATAGTACATGAAGAAATAAGCAGAGCATTCCAGGCATGGACTAATAACAGACTTCAAGATAAAAGAAAACTCTCATCACTTTTCATCTGCACATCCTGCTTCCATTAATGCAAACATTGTGCTTGCTTTCTTCAGAAATCACAGCACATGCAAAAATTATGGTCAAATTCTGTTCAAGTGACAAAAATACAAATTAGCTCAGAATGCCAAACTCCCAAGGTAATTTTAGTTCATTTGTTCTTTCATCTTGCCTATTTGTAAATTAAAAAAGCTGTCCTCTGAGTTCCTTATTTGAGAGGCTGATAAGAGCATTGAATGGGAGAGCTGAATTTGCTTTTTGAAGTCAGAAATTAAGGAACATATTCCAAGATTAGTTTGCCAAGTTGACATATTTCAACCACTGCTTCCTAGAAGAAATCTGATGTTATTTAGACATATAGATCAAATGGTAAAACACCTGCCTAGCAAGAGAAAGTCCTTGGACTCAAACCTGACCCACCATCAATAGAGAGAAAGTGGAGACAGAAAAAAGAAGAGAGAGAGAGTAGAGAGAGCGAGAGAAAGTGAGATCTAATAAGTAAGAGTTTGGGCTGAATGTAAAGAGCTGCTTTTGTTTTCCTTCAAGTGGCATATCTGCCAAATCTCCATGACTGCTAACTGCATAGGAAACAAAATTATTCAGCTTGGGGAGAAAGAGAGTCTTGCATAGCTGTTTAAAAGTGACCATTTAGTAAAATGTGAAATAGTTCTGCTTTGTTTTCTGAATTTGACATGGCTCAGTGACAGTTTGAACAGTGAACAGCTTCACAGAATCAAATATACTACTTCAAGTTTTTTGTTTTTTGTTTTTTAGTTTTTAATGTACTTGATTACTATCATGTTATTTCTCGCTTTCATGATTTAGTGCCTTGAAAGATAAATTGGATGGGACAGCTTTGCTAAGTGCCTTTGCCAGACAAAACAGTTTAAAATTTAAAAAAAATCATGCAAAGTTCTTCTCCCACAGAAAGAAAATGCAGTCGGAGATGAATGTTTGCCTTTGGCCAAAAGACCATAACAGATGAAACAAGCAGAACTGGTCAGGATGACGGAAGGTTGTTTTGATGTTTAACGGGTTTGTGGTTTTCTCAGTGGTTTCTCTTGAGTGCACTCTGCTAAATTACAAATTTTCGAAATCTGCCTGTTTGCCATCTGTTTTTGAAGAATGATATCAGATAATAGCCAATACAGTAGCCTGACCTTGCTAAGCCTCCATGGAAAACACCCAAATAAATCCTTACATATGCTTTACCTATTTCTACAGAGATATTCAGAAATTACAGGGAAGGAAATTGTGAGTAAACCATACTCAGATTTTTAAATTTTATATAAATAAGTGCAAAGCACAAAATATTGACTTATAGGGAATCTATTATAATTAGCCATACATTTATAACCAAGTTTCCATAAATACCTTTTAAAGGATTTAATGTAATAAACACCAACTTATAGTACATCTTTCAATAACAGTTATTTCCCATGTCCAGAAGCATTAAATATAAGTAGCAAAATTCAATGTAGATTGAAAAGAATTATTATTAAGGATGCTTCTTAAAAATACCTTTTCCGTTTATCACAATACAATGCATTATTTCAGGCCATTATAATGATACTGAAATAAATATACCTTTGAAAAGAAATATTTAAAAAACACTACATTCCTATGAAATATTGTGAGCTTATGCTTTGCATATGTTTGGTAAATGCTAGTCACATAAATTTTAAATCATAATATATAATTTAATATGCTATGCTCCCAAATATTGTTGGACTTTCAGAAATTTGAATAGTATGAAAAAGAATATTTAAATCTTTATGATAGTGAATTTTCCATATTAAAATATCCATAAATGCAATTTGGATTTTCATCTAAATTGCTAGTCTTCATATGAGTTCATAAGAAATCACCCCAATCCCTATAGAACTAAAAAATGAGCCTTGAAAAAGTATCTACTATGAGCCAAAGCCATTATTTTTTATAACATCATACCACTATCATTTCATTCAAGATAATGGTCCATTTAAAAGCCACAACATAAATATTAAATAATATAAACTGATCGATACACAAGACAAAATTCACCAATTGTTTCTCTGTAAATTGTATAAATCTATATATTGTTTTTTCCCTACTAACCCCACATACGCATAACAAACATTATCCTTAATGTCTATAAACTATTGTACTTAGCTGCAAAACACTTTCCTGTGGATCCTTCCATTTATTTCTCAGAAGCGAAGACATGAGGGTACTTGTCTCAATAAAAAGACGGATTCTCGGGTGCATTCCAAGTGCAACAAAAACCACACAACTCAATATAATGATGCAGACTAAGGAAACCACACACATCCGTCTGGGTAAACACAGGTGACCCTCGTGGGCCAGGCCATCTATCTGCTTCGAGCTGCCATCCCACGGAGACTAGCCCAGCTCTCTGACAGTAAATCTTTACACCATTATTTTATTCCTGATGTTGACAAGACATCTCACGCTGTGAGTAGCCAAATGTTTATGTGCAAGGACATCACGTCCATTATTATCATTAGAGTTCGGCGACATACATGAGCAAGAACCTTTAAAGGCCAGATAGATAAGAGGCAGAGACAGGGACAGAGACACAGAGGTAGAGAGAGTTCCCTCTGAGCCTCAGCTTAACCAAAGGAGCTTGCTTTTATGAAATAGGTGAAGTTTTATGTTTTTCAAAGAAGAGGTAGTTCTAAGTCTCTAATTTTACATCAAGCTCTCAATGGAAGCTCAGGAGAAGGCAGGAATGACGAGTAATCACCAAGGGGTCGAGAGAAAGGATTTCTGTTTCACTAACTGGCTATGGGACCTTAGCCAATCTCTCGCCACAGGTACCCCTTCTCCTCTCCCATTGCCTTTGCTTGCAATGAAATTCCTTGTAGTCCATCATGAATGATAGAACTAGCTGTTCAATTGGTGGTGGTCCTCCCCACCTGATTTCTCCATGATGGAAAAGATAATGCTGAAAATGTCTCCATTGTTTTGCCTTGTGAATCTTCCCCTAACCATTGACCATCGCCTTGGCGATCAACTATTGACTACTTTTTACAATGTCATTTTCGTTCTCCAAAAGACCCTTTGGGATTCAACTTAACCTTTTAAATGACCATTTACAAGGATGGGCCAAGGTTCAGAAGAATGTCTATGTCTCAGAAGCAAAGATATACGCTGTATATTTCATGTTTACAATAGGCCTCCTCTGCCAAGCTCCATGGAGGAAATAGTTCTGGTTACCTTGCTCATTATTATTATTTTCGGTGCCTAAAAACTTCTGGACACACAGCAGGTGCCCAGTAAATGTTGAAAATGGGCATGGAAGTGAAACCACTATGTTTACAAGAAAAGATACAAAGTAAAGACCAATTAAATCAATCTGTAGCCTCAAGAGAGACCTCAGAGGAAGCGACTTGGAGATGAATGAAAGTTGAGCATGGACTTGAAATGGAAGCAGAAGACTCAGTGGGTGGGAAAGGACCTGAGCTGGTCAGTTTCCCAAACATACCCTGTGTGTGTCCCCTGAGATGGTGCCCAGGGTCCCTGGAGCCCCAGCCTCCTGTTGATCCTTTCTCTCCATCTTGGGAGAGAATGTTCCTCCTTAGGAACACATTCTTTTTCCTAGAGCTGTAAATTAAACTACCAATAAATTAAATTGCCAAGACAAGTAAGATTGTCCTTAATCTTTTTCTTTCTTGTACTTGTTCTGGCAGCATTTTAGAAATTTCCCCCTTTATCATTTATTTTTTATTTCTAATTTTGTACATATCTTCCCCTTTAATCATTCTCCTTCTCTATCCTAAAGCATGATAAGCTAAGCAGCAATGGGAAGGGGAACTTTTGTTTTTGTTTTTTGTTTTTTGTTTGTCATAGGGCTTGATTTCTGGGCCTGGGTGCTGTCCCTCAGCTCTTCAGCTCAAGGCTGGAGCTCTACCACGTGAGCCACAGCACCACTTTTAGTTTTGTGGTGGTTTATTGGAGACAAGAGTCTCATTGACTTTCTTCCAGGGCTGGATTTAAACTGTGATCCTCAGATCTCAGCCTCCTGAATAGCTAGGATTACAGGCTTGAGCCACTGGTGCCCAGTGGAAATGTGTTTAGTTTAAAATGAAAGATTATTTTGAACTTTAAGAACATCACTGAGAAGAAGAGAAATAAGCAGACTCTTTAAAACTCCTATTGGATAAATGACAGTTTTTATAAACATCTGTTCCTTAAAAATAGGCAACTCCTTTGTGTAACTACTTAAAGTTAAACGTTAAAAAAACTAATCATTCATACTTTAAAAAATACTATTGAAGATTATGGTCATTTGAGTTTATTTAAGATTAGCCATTCCTTAAAGCAAATCATACTTTTAAAGCAGTAACTAAAGCATGGATAATTTTAAGTTTTAAAATTATAGCGATATATAGTTACAGGAAATGAATTTTACAGTATAGATAACATATATCTCAAGCATAAGTTCCACTACTGTCTACATTGCTCAAATTCAATGAAAAGAAGATATGTCAGTATATTTCAGACATTGTTCATTACCATTTTAATAAAGACTGTCATTGATCAATAAGTTTGTCTTTGCCTTGCTCCAGGTAAACAAGCTGAATTGGCCAGATCATTTTTTGAAAATACTATTCATTCAATATGTATATATTGACTTAATATATAGAATCCTCTCAAGGTCCTTCTAAAATATAGGGTATTCATTGAATAACTCTTTGAGATACAAAGGGTATAGGTAATGTTTCATTAAGAAATTTATTTTGATCCGGGTGCCGGTGGCTCACACCTGTCATCTTAGCTACTCAGGAGGCTGAGTTCTGAGGATCGCCATTCAAAGCCAGCCCAGGCAGGAAAGTCCATGAGACTCTTATCTCCAATAAACCACTCAGAAAACCAGAAGTGGCGCAGTGGCTCAAGTGGTAGAGCACTTGCCTTGAACTGAAGAGCCCAAGCCCAGAGTTCAAGCCCCATGACAGACCAAAAAAAAAAATTTTATTTTGATTTTCACGATTCCTTCCTTCTTTCTGTTTGTTTTTGGTTTTCTTTTGTTCTCCTCTTCTCTGTTATATAGAAGAGTAATATTCCCCCTTTTCAGTCTAACAATTATACCTCATCTGCTTACATTGGGAATTGTCCTGTGAACTACAGTAATCAACCACTTTCCCCTCTTAGCTGGTTTGATTCCTTTTGTTCCTTTTCTACTCTAATAATTATTTTATCATTTCACATTAATTTGCTTCCAATAAATTAAATTACATGCATCAAAGAGCCCCAAAGCAAATTAGATTTTGCTATGTCATGTCTTAAAGATCCAAAATGTAATTTTGCTCTTTACTCTGCAGATTATAAATTATGCCTTAATACATTGGGGAAAAAACACTTTCAAAAGCACTTTAGTTTTCCATTATTTCCAAATTTTCCATTGCTTCTGAGAGTTCCTTCTAGCTAAGAAAATTCATCTCAAGTCTACTACATTTCATGTACTTAAAAATCTTTGTAAGTTAAAATAGTAGTTTAACTTAAATTATGTTCATAATAAAAAAGAATTGACTCACTGATCAAAACTTTTGATTTTTAACCTTATCATTTTCTACGTAAAATGTTTCCTTATGAAAACATTTTCCCTAGACACAGTTTTTGGTATCTTATCCTGAATATTACTATAATAATCATTGCCTTATAAAGTTAAAAACAGTTCACGTCTTTCCCATGGTGAATATTTTTTCTCTGTCTTCTTCTATCTTAGAACACAGAAAGTTGTAAGCACAGAGCTTGTTCCAAAGAGTTATGTGAACACTATTTAGCACTCAAAATCTACTTCCTATAAGATGCTAAGTACCACGCATGAATCCCTATGGTAGCTTGTGCAGCATGTGCAGTATTTTCTGAGAAAGGTCTGTCTAAAGTGGGACCTTAATTTCTAATTTCCTTGTGCAGTATTAGAAATCTTGCCTCTGGGTTTCCTGTACAAAAGTCTTTGGCTGAGCTCTCGACTCTGGTAGAGAAGGACTTTAGAGTGATAATCAGCAAGGTCTACCTCTAAGAAATGTGCAGATGGATGTTTCTAGATTATTCAGATTCCATGTCAGCAAGCTCTTGTTCTGAACCTCTAGTTGTGTGTGTGTGTGTGTGTGTGTGTGTGTGTGTGTATGCTGGTACTGGGTCTTGAACTCAGATCCTACACATTGCTTCCTAGATTATTTTCCCAAGGCTGGCTCTTTTATTATTTGAGCCACACCTTTACTTTTGGCTTTTTGCAGCTTAGTGAAAACTAAAGCATTTCAGGAACTTGCCTTCCATGGTTGACTTTGAATTCTGATCCTCAGATCTCAGCTTCCTTAGTAGCTAGGATGACAGGGGTGAGCCACTGGTACCTGGCTGGAAATGATTTTCAGTATGCTTATTGGTAAGTAAAGTTAAGGCTTTGAAAGAAAGCTTTAATAAGAGGAAGAAGCCACCAGACTCATGAGGTTTCAGCAGAAAATGATTCCATTTAACAGCAAAAAATGAAGTAGATGATTTGGGTTTCTTTCTTGTTTTTTGTCAGTCGTGGGCCTTGAACTTTGGGCCTGAGCGCTGTCCCTCAGCTCTTCAGCTCAAGACTAGCGCTCTACCACTTGAGCTGCAACACCACTTCTGGTTTTCTGGTGGTTTATTGGAGGTAAGAGTCTCATGGACTTTCCTGCCAGGGCTGGCTTTGAATGGTGATCCTCAGATCTCAGCCTCCTGAGTAGCTAGGATTACAGGCCTGAGCCACCAGCACCTGGCAGATGATTTGGGTTTCTATGCCAAGTTTTATTCCTAGGCCCCTGTCTATTTTCTCTTCCCCCCATTCTCTATCGTCTACATTAAATTTCCAGTATCTGTTGCTTCTTTCCTCTTTTCTTTTTCTTTGCTCCTGGGTCACTGTGATGTCTAGAGGTGGTCAAAATTAAGCCATTTATAGTGTGTAAGAATTTTTTAATGGCATACTAACACCAAGACACAGACAAAAGAAATCATGTTGTTATTTTTTTTTTGTCAGTCATGGGACCCAAACTCTGGGCCTGGACACTCACTGTCCCTCAGCTCTTCAGTTCAGGCGAGAGCTCTACCACTGGAGCCTTAGCTCCACTTCCAGCTTTTTCTGCTTATGTGGTGCTGAGGAACTGAAGCCAGGGCCTCATGCATGCGAGGCAAGCACTCTACCACTGAGCCACCTTCCCAGCCCTGTTGCTATGTTTTAAATTATTTATTTTAACTTAATCCCTCAGACATAGTTCTTAAAGAGGGAATGCTTAAAAAAATCAACAACTATGAACCAAGGAACAATGTGGGGTTCTTTTTTGCCTCTCCTCTCCTCTCCTCTCCTCCCCTCTCCTCCCCTCTCCTCCCCTCTCCTCTCCTCTCCTCTGTAGTTTCCTTGCTCCAATTTTCTGTGCATTTCTTTACAGATATTGGACAAAAGAAGAAAGCCCAGATGAAGCCCAGAATGGGGTTTTTGAGAGGTCATTGTAAGGCAGGCCAGGGACTGAATTTGCGCTTGGCTGCTGCCGTGACACAAGCGCTTCCTACTCTGCAGGCAGCAGAGTCTGGCAAGCTTCCCACCTCTCGCCGTGCCTTCCATCACTGACAGTGCACATGCGCCCTGGCCCAGGGGGACATAGGTCGGGGAGTCCTGTCTTCCCCAAGAGGCCAGTGTCATCCCTTGTCTCACAGACTCTTTGGCTGAAAGATAAATGCACATTATCTGTCTCCAGGGTGGTCCAGGATTCATTGGCAGATTTGTCTGGGGGCAAACGAGCTTGCTTTCCATCTCCTCCTCATCCTTCTTCCCCAGACACGGAGCTTTCCACCTGGGGTCATCTTTCTTCTGGAGCTCAGGCTGCTCATGGGGGCCCTCTGCACATGACTGCGTGGTCAGGGGACACTGCGGGTGTAATCTGGGACTTCACATGAAATTAGAAACTGGTCAGATAAGTGCATTTCATAGGCATCTGGCTTTCCCGCTGGCTTTCATAGGAAACCGTGGGTATTTCTATCATAAAGTAGGAAGACTATACTCCTGAATGGAAGGGCTTTCAAAACAATACTTAGGAATGAATACCTAGGAATGCATTCATTTTTATTTAATTAAACATATATCCAATTCTTATTTGTATGCTTACATAGTTATATATATATATATATTATGTAATATTATATATTGCCCTATATATTTGTATGTTCTATGTTAGTGATTATATGTCTGTTGGTTCTAATTAATGAACTAATTAACAAATTAGATTACTTTTTAATTTGTAGCTAACTTCAATAATTGTTTTAATTTACCACAGTTTAAGAAAAATACTTATATATGTAAATAAATAAATGTAGGCATAGTGGTATCTGTTTATAGTCTCAACAATAAGCCAGTTGAGGCAGGAGGACCCTAAATTCTATCCAGTCTAGGATTCCCACTGAGAGGTGGTTTTGAAAACAAACACTACTTAAGTATGTCTACATGCATACAAGTGTGTTTGCACACATTTGCAGCCTGCTATCATGTTTGAACACACACCGCTGGAGCTCATTCAGCTCCCCGCAGAACCGTCAGAGAATTCAACTACCTTGTTATCTCCAACTTTCACGCAGCCGTGTTTCTACATTTACAAGAGCCAGGCAAGATGACTTAGCCTTGGCATTTGTAAGATGTGAATAAAAGCCTGTAAATCATTAATGTGAATTTAATGTTAAAAACCTTTTTGCTGAAAGTTTTAACAGTGTAATTCATCTGTCACCCCTAGCAGTGACATGTGTGACTTTCCCCAGAGCTTAAGATGAAACTTCAGGCAGTGTCTTCAGATAAAATAAGAGTTGAAAGAACTCATAGGAGAAGAAATATGCTTATCTCATAAGGATCTTCCCAACACATGAAGAGAGAGACAGAGCTGAAAGTCCTAGTGGTACTTTGTCCCTCCCCTCCTCGCTCATCACATACTCTGCTGCACACACACATACACACACACACACACACACACACACACACACACACACACCCCACTGGGCAACCAGCCCATTCTCAGATATGGAATAGGTTAAGCACCCGTAACTATGAGTGCAAGAAAAAGTGTTGCATTGTACACTTCAATATATGCCTGCTGTATGGTATGTATATCTCTGCTAATAGGTTGATACAATGATCATTGTAATACACATATCCATCCATCCATCCATTCACTCAGGAAGCAGTACATGGAGAGAAGGAAGGGAAGGGAGAGAAAAGGAGAGAAAGACAGACAGAGCAGTGAGTAAGATAATCCCTTTGTGCGGCCTGCTCTTAGGAGCTCACATTACTGAAAGACACATTTCCCCATGTACTTTAAGTACTGTCTCCAAGAGTGTGTACCTATTTCACTCATTGACTTAAACTTTGATTTCTACTATTTGAATACATTATGATGTACTTTCCTTTTTGCTCTGTAAAAAGCAGTAAGCATAATTCTGTATAAGTGGATGGGCATTTGCACAAGATAAAAATCTTATTCTATTGTACGCATTTTATTGGTCTTTTTCCTTGAATGTTCTGATTTGCCAAGTAGGACTGATAGACACATTTGCCAATACCCTTATAGAACTAGAAGAATAATCTCATCTTCAGAGTTGCTGCATTTAAGTTTACAAACAAGGGGGAAAAAAGCAAAAATTAGATTTTAATGTGAACAGTATTTGTAGATAAGATATTTATCTATTTTGAGTCTACTATTTTTATGAAGGTGGCTCAGTGGTAGAGCGCTTGCCTTGCATGCATGAGGCCCTGGGTTCGATTCCTCAGCACCACATAAGCAAAAAAGAAAAAACTGGAAGTCGTGCTGTGGCTCAAGTGGTAGAGTGCTAGCCTCGAGCTGAAGAGCTGAGGGACAGCGTCCAGGCCCAGAGTTGAGGCCCCATGACCAACCAAAAGAGAGAGAGAGTGAGTGAGAGAGAGAGAGAAACTACATCTACAATGCCAGAACTACATCTACAATGCCAAAACTGTCATGAAAAAAAGTCACTTTTTTTACTCTCTCCTCTCAAATACCTGAACAGAATTCTTGAGTACAGATCAGAGGATGCAATCTATTAAAATGTGATCAGCAATGGGCCAGATCACACCAGTACCCTCTTTCTGTTACCCCACAGACCCACAAATAGAAGAGCTCAAAGAGCTAGAGCTAGAGAACGGGAGAAATAACCATAGAAATGAAAAGGAAAGAAAAACAAGGTAATTCAAAGAGAAGAATGAAATAAGACAGAATGAATTACCTTGCTCTTATATACTATGGCCTAGATACTATTTATTACAAAGCTTGTTCTTTATGATGCATTGTTACAGAACCTCTGTTCAGGGACAGTCTTGTCTTTCCCATGACTTCACTCTATTTCGTGTTGGGTTTCTATCTGCATTTATTTTATGCATTTCCCTCCCATCATCTGCCTTACTAGCTAGGCCCTATCTAGCAGATGTTGTCTTCTGTACGGATACTTATTATTCTTTCCACATTACCTCCCACAGTGAGATTTATTTCCTTTTCTTTTCTCTAAGCTTATCTATTCTTTTCCATTGTACAAAATCAACATCAATTCATCCTTCAAACACTCAAGCTTAACATGCCCCCAGTTAAGATGCTTTATATTAAAGGAGAGGGAAATCTACCAAACAGGAGCAGATTGATTCGACTGCAGGGTTACTGGCTCTTTTTCAGGAAGCAATTACAGTAGATGTTCTGGATCACCTCCACTGGCAACAAAGCTGCTCAGAAAAACCCTCTTTCATGCAAGTAAAAGTCCGTCCCCCCAAACAAGGACAATAGTCCTCATTAGACTAATTTGATAAAAAATTTTCCCTCTTGTGAATACTTGGCCACTCCACTGAGCAAACATATTTTACACCATGTATGATAAAACAAGATGACTTGGTACATCTTCAATGAGGTAGTAGCCTCGCTGACGGATGTTACCCCTGGGGCCCCCTAAGAAGCCTTCAAATAATTGATCTACAATGTTTGCATTATATAAAACAACAGTGCAAATGAGAGCCAGCCATCAAAGACACTCCGACTGTAAATTATTTCCTGACATTTTAGAACCTAGGGGAAGAAAATCACATCACCCCCTGAGATTCACATCAGTGTTTGCTAGAATCTCTTTGTAAAGTCCAGATAGAAATATTCTTAAAAGTACATTAAAAAAAACAGCAACAAAGATAAAACCTCTTGTGTCTCTACTTGGGGTTCATTTCGCTTAACATCATCTTACATAGTCATACCTTTTGACCTTTTCTCCTTGCCCTAGACATATACTAGTTATTGCAGGAAACTATGGGACCTAGGTTTGTTTGGGCCTGACTTATTTCTCTGGTATGTTCTTCCCCCATGGTATAATCTCTGTTTTCACTGTATTTGATTCCCATGCCCTGCATCTTATATACATATTTTTCTAATTTGGGGAGGGGAAGGGAAATAACAAAATGCTGAAATAAGAATACAGGTTAACCCATTGTAACAATGAAATGTACAAGACACTATGTTGAAAAGGAACTTTACAGTGGGGGGCGGGGAGGAGTTGGGGAGTTGGGGAGGGATGGTAGGGGAAAAACAAAGGAGGAGGTAACAATGCTCCATAGGAAATGTACTCATTACCTTACTCATGTAATGGTTACCCCTCTGTACAGTATCTTCACAATAAAAAAAATAAAGAAATATTCCTAAAAGGGAAACAACAAAAAATAATCCCAAAAATATAACTAGTACTTTATGTTCTCTTTTTTTTTGTCGATTATGGGGCTTGAACTCTGGGCCTGGGCGCTGTCCCTCAGCTCTTCAGCTCAAAGCTAGCGCTCTACCACTTGGATCACAGCGCCATTTCCAGTTTCCAGTGATTAATTGGAGATAAGGGTCTCAGGGGGAATTTCCTGCCTGGGCTGGCTTTGCTCAGATCTCAGTGTTCTGTATAGGTAGAATGATAGGCATGAGCCACCAGCACCTGGCTTATGTCTCTGATATAAAAATATTTTGTATATAATATTGTATGAGAGGATGAAGGCTCCACATAGGTCTTGTTTCCTCTCTCAGTAGTTTCCAGCATCAAAGAGGTAAGTAGGATCCATAGACAAGCACTGGGACCAGAGGAGATCCAGGGGTAGGCCCTTCCATTCCAATACCACCTTCACAAGAGGACATCCTTAGAGGTGAGGTATCAGACAACCCTAAGTCTTGGGAGGTGCCTCCTATCTCTTAGTACTTACTAGACCTTATTCTGCGGTTAGATTGCTCCCCTTCCTACCCCTAAGGTGCTGTTTCTCATCAATAGTGAGAGTGCACTCATGGACAAAGTGAAACCTTCACTGGCCTCACTAGCCTCTTCTACTGACGATCCTATTACCTGCCTTGGGTGTTTTCTGAGCATGGCATTCCATGATGCTTTAAACTATTGACCCTAGTATCTGGTACGCAGAAATGCTCAGCCCCCTCTGACCATGGCCATGACTACGAATGGTTACCTCAGTACCCCTCACTGGTCTGAGGAAGGAGCAGGGAGTGTAAGATCACAAGGCTTATTAGCAGATGGCAATTTTGACAACATGTTAGAGGGGGGTTGATAAAAATCAAAGATGAGGGCTAATAAACTGATGATTTATGCTCTGAAAAAATGTATTTATCCTTCTGAAATATACTGTTTTCTGACATAAAATGGGCGTGTTATGGAGATTGCATGGGATAGTAATAGCCTACATAGGATGTGCATAAACACAAAAGCTCACTAAAAACTCACAGTTGTAGACATTTTCTTCATCTTAGAGCATGATGTCACATTCTGCCTTTTTTCCAGTAAAGCATTTTATCTTTTTAAATAATAAGGATAAGAAGAACACTTTTCTCTGTTGTTTTTTTTGTTGTGAATGTTTAATTTGCTGGATTTATCCATTATAAGTTTAACGACATAAATTTACATGGTACTGTGTGATACATAAATTTACATGGTACTGTGTGATCACACACACACACACACACACACACACACACACGGAATAGGGATCAATTTAGACCAGCTTACAGAAACTTATTTGTTATTTTCTGAATAACCAGAAGGGAGTGGTAAGAAGACTCCAATCACAAAGTAATGGTAAATAGATGGGAATATCAACCGTCCTGATCCCACCCACCTTATCCATCAAGTTAGAGGGCATTTGTCAGAACCTTCAAGAACTGAACACTGCAGGGACACATGATTTCTTGTCAGGCTTAATAATTTAAGTCATTGTCATTTCTTCCTTTGGGATGTGGTATCATTTGGGAATACAGAATCCCTTTCAGTTCAGTCAGGTTCTTTTAAACTTGATGTATCCTGTAGACAGCAATTTAATGATATTCAGCTCAAGCAAATACCTAGGCCTACTTCAATCATCATCGAACCTGTCAATCCATGACAAGTTCAAAGAGTACAAATGTCTGCCAATCAAATGGATGACGTCTGTTCTTTTATAAATGAGTTTGAGAATAAATGTGATTCACGTTAGCTCAAAAAGTTAACTGAGGGCTGGGAAGGTGGCTCAGTGGTAGAGCACTTGCCTTGCATGCATGAGGCCCTGGGTTCGATTCCTCAGTACCACATAAGCAAAAAGAAAAAAGCCGGAAGTGGTGCTTTGGCTCAAGTGGTAGAGCACTAGCCTTGAGCTGAAGAGCTGAGGGACAGTGCCCAGACCCAGAGTTCAGGCCCCATGACCGACAAAAAAAAAAAAAAGTTAACTGATAGCCATATCCAGTCCACCTTGGGTCCCTTTTAAAGCCAGTGTGAGTTACACACAGGTAACAAGGAAGGACTATGTCTTTTTCTCAGGATCTCAGGAGTGTTCCACTCATGGAATTACATACCACTGCCCTCCAACTTATAAAAGTAGACGCTGGTTAAGATTGAGGCAAAGAGCATTATTTTCTAATAGTGATTGCATAATTCAGGTAATACTCAGCAAGAGTAATACAACTCTGTGACTTCTGAGAGAATGGTAGAGTACTGTGATAAAGAATTTAGCTGTTGGCAAGGAAGTGACAATGGTGACAGAACTTCCCAGGGGGGAAGAAAAGGAGTCAAATGCTCTTGAAAATAAGCAAATCCGAACATGTGACACCATGAGCCAAGGTCCCCCAGAATATTTTAGAAACTAGCCCTGGAAACCAGTGGGTAAAATATTAATACAGCTGACTTTCATGTATAATGTATATGAGAAACATAAAACTAAAAGGCAAAAATATGCCATTATGTTTCTGCAGTTTCTCTGTTTTACAAGGTGTCCTGATTAATGCATTTGGGAATTTCTTGGTCATAAGGACTTATGAAGCATTTCTTTGATCAGTTGCAGTGAGCCACTCAGCAAAATTCCAGTCATTGGTTTTCAGAAATAAACCACCATTGCTTCTAAGGTTTGTATTTAATTCAATTTATTGGTGACATTATTGCCTACATTATTGTGATTTTACTGCCATGGATCCCATGTATTTTTGAAGTTCAGAGATGTGCAATTTATATGCATAGATACACTAACCTGGCAACGGCACATTTTTCTCTGTGTGTGTTCCCAGTAGGGTCAATTTCAGCTGTGTGTTTGGAATATGCAACACACAAGGTTGTAAGAGGATTTTGAAATCACAGCTTAGACTGGGTAAAGAGAGTCCTAACATTTTCTGTACAAACAAATGAAATGCCAGAGTAGAGTCTCAGTGTCAAGGCTTTCGAAGGAAATCTGTTTTGGCTCAAGCAGAGTTAGCTGTGTGTAGAGACAATGTGACCTAGAAAGAAAACATACTCTACAAATAATCAGTGAGGGTGAAGAGAAATTAAAATGATTGTTAGGGGTTGACCTTAACTGGATACTTGACAATTAAGAGAAACTAATAATTATTATCTCTACATAGATTGTAGAATAATGCCCATTGCCAGTAAAATATTGCCAGGTAATTTCAGATTAGGTAGTTATTTCCACATCAAATTATAACTGGAAAATCATAAAATCAGTGAAAACTGTAGCCGGTTTCAACAATTTTTAGGTGAGGGAAAAATCTTGGGCTTGTTTCCATGAACACTCCTGAAATATATTGGAATCATTAAAAGCATAATGTACCAGCTTTAAAAAATATTTTAAGGTAAAGTACAATGTACTCGCCAGAAAATTCAAACTCTTTAAGCCATAGATCTACACACACTGCCCAAATAAAAGTTTGGAACTCATGAGAATATCTGATATAAAACTGTCCTATTATACCCCTTCCATTGGTTTGGACACATTTCTAGTTAGTCTTACCTCTCTTTCATGTCCTGGGAATCCATTAGCTGTGTTCTGTTTGTGCGTGTTTGTCTCTCTTGTTTTGCTGTTTGTCTCTCTTGCTTTCCAGCCTAACCTCGAATAGCAAGAAAACTGCATCTGTTTCTTCAAGATACTTGGGAAAAAAACAATTGGATAAAGCATTGCCTATAGATTACATGTAAGGCTATTTTCTGAAGGTGAATAAGTTAAAGTTAAGGATGCTCTATTCATTTGCTGCTGGAATAGCACCTCTTTTCCCCCACCCTGCAAACTGACTTGGGATCAGAGAAGGGCAATCAGGTGCTCTTGACACAATAATTGCATGCCTTTTCTCACTGTCTCTTCAGGTATCTACTCAACATTGATTAGAGCAATGGCCTAACATCTGGCTGAGGGCAAAGGCAGAAAAGGACTCCAAATGGCACAGCATCCTGACTCCTGTATAAATCCACAAAGCCAAAGGAATAGAGTAATTCTGATATTTCATAAGCTTTTCTGTGGATCAACCAACAGGAGCTTCTAACCATCTACTCCACATGGCTTAAAAATTCCTTTTAATATGCCTCTATTCTCTTTTAAAAATATAGGACTCTATATAGTTTTCTTCTCCCATTTGTACTTGCAGGGATGATTTACTGACGACTGCTATAACCCATATCACCTTCTCTTTGCTCTTTATAGTGTGTTATTCCCTTGCCTGAAGGGATCAATAATCCAGCACAGTTTCTCAGAACTTTCGTAGAAGACTCCTGGTCTCCCCTAGCACCCTGAGGAGCGTTACCCGAGAGTGGATGGCTGGGAAGAGTGCCATTATGAATTTCAGAACTTGTAATGACCTTCCAATTTAGCTTCTCTATAGAAATAGAAAAAAATACCTTACACAGTCAGAAAAATACCTGAATACATTCAGATCGTTTTTCTTCCTTCCCTCCCTCCCTCCTTCCATCCCTCACTCCCTCCTTCTTCCCTTCCTGTTTTCTTCCTTTTCTTCCATCATTCTTTTTTTTCTTCTTGTTTCCTTCATCTAATATTTATTGAAAGCCTGCTGTTTGAATTCCTGTGCAAGTCTCGATTATTTGTTCACTTTCAGAGAACCCAGGTTACACGATAATAAATTAGCTCCTATAACTGACTTCAGAGGATATCACTCTTAGTTATTACACTCACCCCACCCGGAAAATGTATGAGGAATTTAAATTCCAAGCTAAAATTGCAAGTAAATGTTGGTAATCCCCAAATGATTTATCAATTTGGAGTGGCCTGCATATTCAAAATGAACAACTAGTCCTTTATTAATCATTAATACATCTCATTTCTGTTAAATTGAAGTGCCATCGCTTTAATTAGAGTGCAGGGTGAAAAATCTGATTGCTATCACTGCATATTGGACTTAAGAATGTTTCTTTTCCCTTCATTCAGGGATTTAACATAAAAAATAAAACTTTACTTTTGTATTCATCTTGCTTCCCTTTTCTTTCCCCTCAACTTGGAGATGGAAGTATGTCATCAACCCTGTATGATTGGTTGCATTTAAATATCTAGTGTCTAATGACTGACATATGATAAATCTCTGATTATAATATTCATGAATAATCTGATTAAATGTCACCTCACCAAAGAAAGATCATCTGATCAGAGGTAACGTAAGTTAATTTCTTTATTTGTTTGTAGAGCACTATTAAAGTGGAAGCAATCAGTATGAAAAACCTCTCTACTGGTGTGTGAATTACATATAAATTATGTGTTGCCTTGGATTGGGAACAGCAGAGAAAATCAGAAATTATTTCTTCTGTTTAAAAAGAAACAGATGCTTTCTCATTAATATTCTAATCAATTTTTTCCACCCACATGCAACTTCTCTATTGATTGTCACCATTTTCCCAATGAAGATTAAATACATGGAACCCTGATTCCAGGAAGGTTTGAGAGTAAAACTCTCTCTAGATAATCAAAGTATTTTGGTTACAACAGAACTGTGATGTAGTAATCTTATACTGAACAGCTGATTACATTAAAAGTCTTTGCAATAATGCACAAAGGGACAACTTAAAAAGTATGTGAGTAGATGGCATAGATCTTCAGCAGGCATGCTGGCCCTCTTTCATACACTTAGTCAAAAGCACTGTAAACTGGCTCACCAGAAGGCATAAGGAAAATACAAAATGATCATCACTTTCTGAAAGTAGCTATACCTTTAGACTCCTCATAACTTAGATTTAAAAATTACCCCCAGGTACCTGAGGACATTTGGTTGCCTAAGACAGCACATGCCACAAGAATGCTCAAATCTCTAACACAGGGTGAGATAATATTTGCAGATAATCTATAGACAACCTCTATAGACTACTGAACCATCTCCACTTTACTAATAATACCAAAGACAAGCAAATGCTATATAAACAGCTACTACAGTGTGTTGCTAAGGAATAATGATAAGAAACGTATCTGTATGTGAACAGTATGAAGGAGCCTGGAGAGGTCAAGGATCTGTAAATGGTGGAGGAAACCACAGGTAGGCCCTTCTCTCACTTCATTGGCATACACACACCATAAGAACCCAGGCAGACAAGTTCAAGTTTTCTTTTGTGAAATTGTCTAGAAGTTTGTTTTGGAATTGTTTATTTATTTAGTGCCTATAGTAGGACCCTTCTCCTTCCAGCTTTATTTTATTGTATTTTCTGGTTTGAGTGGAGATAAGATTCTCATGGACTTTCTGCGAGGTCTCATGGATTCCCCAGCCTTCTGAGTAGCTGGAATGATAGGTGTGAACAACCAGTTCCCTGCTGAGTATTTTAAATCAGGGGTGTGTTGAATCTGCTGATGCAATACCTGAGGATAAAAAGAGCTTTCCAAAGGGCTATCCTCTGGAGTATTTTTAAAATCATGATTCTATGTTCATTATTTTCCTAAAGGCTTGGATACCAAGCTTTCCATGCTGTGCATATAATAGCAGCATTTATCCATGAAATTTATTAGGGAAATATATGCTAGTCTATCAGATAGCTTGTGATTAAATTGACATTAACACCAGAGCCATATGGTATACTATCCATTTACTGAACAAAACTATCTTGTTAATGTCATTTATCGTGGGTTAATTTGTGACTTGGCATACATGGTGTAGAGCCTTATTTCTCAGACATATTAACAGAAGCGCATTAACCTTGCTCATCTTTACCCTTGTCCCATTTACTACACAGTGGTGTATTGTTCTAGGGCCAAAAAGTATTTGCTCCCACAACTTCTCACCTTAGAATTGTAGAATCATTTGATCTACCTTGAGTTTAGAACTGTATCAACTCTTAAAAATTATCATCTATCAAGGTGCAGTGAAATGTTCCTAGAATTAGATATTCTCACACTAAGAAGAAGAAATTGCTAATACTGTAAAAACTGGACAGAGGATGAAAAATTCTCTTTATTTCTGAAAATTTGCTTTGGTTCATTATGTTGATGGTAGAAGGCTCTCTTTCTTCACATTCACTTATCCTTCCAATCATTCTTATTCTGGTTTTGCTATGATTACTGATTTTCTATGCATAAGTAATTTAGGTGTCCATAAAATGATAAATTAGCTTACTAAAACTGCTAATTCAAGGAATTAATAGGTTCTTGATCATAAATCCAGTCTTGATGAATTATAACATGGTTTTCATCAAATATATCACAAATTATATTATTTGTAAATACATAACACTTTCATATTCTTCAATTACATTTTAAAATAACCAGCCAGACTAATGTAAGCCAATGCTTACTGATAGACTGCACATTTTAGAATAGGGAAAAATTTTTTAAAGGTTTTGAACTTTAAAGTGTTTATCTATTACTGTTATAAAATATTGATTTTAAAATTAAGTTAAAATATTCCTGAGGAAAAATATTCCTGGGATCACTATACATTAGGGGTCAATGTCTTTCATTATAAAATCGGATCACTTATCATACACAAGTAGGATTGCTCAAGTCTGTATGTATTTCACATTCTCATTGTTTCTGATCTCACCATCATTAGATACCAACCTATTTGAGACACTTCAGATTTAGCTCTGAATTTTTCATTTTCTGGATTATGTTCCACTCATAGTTCTAACATATCTTCTTGAATACAAAATGAGGAAACTGGATTTTTATGGATATGCAAATGACAATTTCTATTTCTTATTTTAAACCTTAACAATTCTGCATAGGTTTGGGGAAAAGTTGGGGGAATTTATGAATGGAAAACATGATTGCTAAGATCCTACTTGTGTTTTTTTATTTACCTAAACTCTTTCTATTCAGATAACCAGCTTCTTAATTCTTTATTTGAGGACACCAAACCACATAGAAATATAGTGACATACCCATGGTCACTTGTGTGAACCCAAAGCCCAGTTAGTCTTGTTTGCAGAATGTTGCGGTTTCCGCCAAGGTCTTTGGCATACGAGCAAGTACCTCATACATATTGACTGAGTAAATGATACAGTACTTGTAGCAATCTTTAAATAAAATATGAGAAGTCTTTAAAACTTGGTGGGTAATCTTTAAATAATTTTATATAAGATTCAAACTTTTTCTGGAGGAAGAGTAATATAAGAGAGAGAATTTAAGTGAGAAAGGTCAATAAATTTGCACATGCGAGAGTATGAAAAGACAACTATTATCCCCCCCGAAAAAAACCAAAACAATAACAACAAACCTATCAGTATATAGTGCCTTATGAGATCACTTAAGAATTGTCAGGTTTTGAAAAAAATTCACAAATTCATGATGATCTACAACGTGAAAGATGACACATGGAGTTTGCCGTTTGCAGTATTCTGATTTGAAGAAAAATCTTTCTAATGGATGAGTAAAATTCTATTGTGTAAATATACCATATTGTCTTGATACTTTTGTTCACTGATTTCATACCTTAGCTATGGTGAATAGTGCTGCAGTGAACATGGCTGTGCTGGTGGCTTTAATGTGACATTGTGTTTTATTGGATAAATGCCAAGAAGTAGGATTGCTGGTCATAGGGTACCTCTATGTTTAGCCTTTTGAGGAACCTCTGTACTGCTTTCCAGAGTGGTTAAACAAGTTTACATTCCCACTGACAGTGTAGTAGTATTCCCTTTTTACTGTGTCCTTGCCACTATTTGTACTGTTTGTTTACTTGGTAATGGTCATTATAATTCATCCATTAGAGATGATATTGTAGCATTTGTAAGGAAATGGACAGGCTTGGAAAAAATATTTAGTGAATTAAGCTAGACCAAGAGAAACACGTGTTGTATAAATTCTTGCATTTCTGGGTGCTAGAATGTGCCTATAAATCTAGAAGTAAAAACACTGGGTGGTAAGCAAGAAGTTACAAATGAATTAACTGAAGTATAAGAAACTCTATGGAAAGCTCAAATAGTGTAATTCTTTAGAAAGACTAAATCAAAACCCAACAAAATAAATACAAGAAAATGGGTATTGCAAGTAGGGGGATGGGGTCAAGGGGAGAAGAGTAGAAGAAAGAAGGGCGGGAGGGGGTAGAAAGGGAATAAAATGCAGTCACTAAATATACCACAAAACTAAGAAAAAATAAGGAAAAGGTGGGTCAAAGTGTGGGAATGGGTAAAAATGTTAAAGGGGTTGCTAAATGGCAAAAATGAATACATATTCTACAAAATTAAGAAAAGTGAGGGATTTGGGGCATTTACCCAAATGTTCACAAACAAGACCACACTAAATCTACCAGCACTTGTATGTTTAATGCAGCATTATTTACGGAACCAACCCAGATGCCCCTCAGTAGATGAATGGATCAAGAAAATGTGGTACATATACACAATGGAATTCTATGCCTCCATCAGAAAGAATGACATTGCCCCATTTGTTAGGAAATGGAAAAACTTGGAAAAAATTATATTAAGTGAAGTAAGTCAGGCCTAAGGAAATATAGGTCTCATGGTTTCCCTTACTTGCAATATCTAGTATATGTCTGAGTCAAGCAGAAAAGGTCAGATAAGTTGATGTTAGGGAAATGAACCCTAAGATATCTATTCAAATCTTTTTGTCTTTCTTGCGATTGTTTCTAACATATTTATAAGATTATTTCTTTGTTGCTTTGTATGTCCCTCCCCCATGGTATAACACCTGCCTTCACTGTATTTGATGTCGGTGTAATTTGTGGAGGGGAAGGGGAAAAACAAATCGTTTCAATAGCGATACAGGTGGACCCATTGCAACAATGAGATGTACAAGTCCTTATGTCGAAAGCGAACTTTACAACTTTGGTGCGGGGGGGAGGGGGAGGGGGGAAGATTGGGTGGGGACGTGGTGGGAGGATGGGAGGGGATGGGAAGGGGAAACAAAGAGGAGGCTGCAATGCTTGATAAGAAATGTACTCACTATCTTGCCCATGTAATTGTAACCCCTCTGTACAGTATTTTCACAATAAAAAAAGGAAAAAAAAAGTGAGGGAAGGGTTGGGTTGGGAGGAATTAATAAGAATATTGATCAAGATGAATTGTATTATTAAACTACTTTGTGGAATGGCAACTCCTTTGAACAATTTAAGGACAATAAAAATATTTTCTAAAAATGAAAAAAAACCTCTTTTATGAAAGAGACTAGAAAGCTACCTTTCCAAAGGACTAGTGAAGAGCCTGAGACTAGCTTACCTATTAAAGAAATGGTAAAACTATTCATCTTAATCATTAACGAATTCATTTGGCACTCATCAATCACTTGATTGGCTTCTGGTATTATATTAAGTACTATATTGGTGTTACAAGACAGAGTATTATTGTCTCAAGTGTACATATAACTTGGATCAAAATTGCAAGTAATGAGGAAATTATGGGGAAGTAAATTTCATTCTTTTAATACAAAATGTCTACCTGTGAAATGGATCTAAACATCTATAGTGCTGGCAGAATTTGTGAATGGAAATATTAATATCACCCTATTTAAATTCCTTCAATCAGGTCACCTCAGGTGGATTATCTCAAATCCCCATTTTCCTTTCAATGTCATCTTAAGAGTTTATAATTGAGGACATAGTATTGCATGCATTACCTCATTGAATGTATTTTATAAAATCAGGTTTCTTAGCACATATTTTAGATATGAAAGCTAATACTTATTTCTCATTTTTAACAAACTCGTCATAACACTTCCTGTATTAACTCTTGATAGTACTTTCTGAAGAAACTCTTCTAAAATAATTATGCCCTAAACTAAGCTCATGCCTGTAATCCTAGATACTCAGCAGGCTGAGATCTAAAGATTATGGTTCAAAGTCAGTCTGGCCAGGAATGTCTGTGAGACTCTTAATCTCCAAAAACATACTCAGAATGGCCAGAAGTAGCTCTGTGGCTCAAGTGGTAGAGTGCTTGAACACAAAGAGGCTGAGAAATAGTGCCCAGGCCCTGAGTTCAAGCCCCAGGACTGGCAAAAATAAACAAACATATAAATACAAATTATGCCTTGTGTTATTTCTGTTACTATTAACTCTGTGCTGTTGAATAAAGTGTTGTTTTGTTAAATACATTTTATTGTAAAAATGCTGTACAGAGGGGCTACAGTTACATGAGCAAGGTAATGAGTACATTTCCTATCAAGCATTATTACCTCCTCCTTTGTTTCCCCCTACCATTTCTTCCCTCCTACCTACACAATTACACTTCCCCCTCTCCCAAAAATTGCAAAGTTGTTTTTCAACAGTGTCTTGTGCATCTCATTGTTACAATTGGTCAACCTTTATCCTCATTTAAGCATTTTGTTTTTTCCCTTCCCCTCCCCAAATTAGAGAAGTGTATATACAAAATGCAGAGCACCGATATTAAATACAGTGAAAACGGGTTATACCGTGGGGGAGGAGCATACAAAGCAACAAAAAATCACATGGTACATTATAAATATATTAGAAACAATAGCAAGAAAGAAAAAAAATACTTATGTCCCTATCTTGAGGTTCATTTCGCGTAACATCATCTTATATGGTCATGTGTACATAGCTTTTGATCTTTTCTGCTTGTCCCAGACATATAATAGTTATTGCAAATAAGGGAAACCATGGGACCTATGTTTCTTTGGGCCTGGCTTACTTCACTTAATATAATTTTTTCCAATTCTATCCATTTCCTAACAAATGGGGCAATGTCATTCTTTCTGATGGAGGCATAGAATTCCATTGAAAATGTGCTATATAGATAGATAGATACACACACACACACACACACACACACACACACACACACACACACACAATGGAATTCTCTCCCTCCATTAGAAAGCTTTAAGTTTGTCTACTTTGCAATTTTTGAACAAATTATGTGACTTCACAGTTTAAATGATTAACTGAGGTGTTAAAAATACACCCATATTGGTGATGATCATAATCAGAAATTTTAAAAGAGGAAAACTTTTTTTTCCTGAAAATCTAAGGCAATAGATTCTTCGGTGAAACCTATATTAGAATATTTTGTATACCAGTATACTATGCACACGGTTGACATTAAACATTGTGCTCTGTATTTTAAAAATGTATTTTTATAATAAATTATATCCACTTGGCTCTTGATTCTCTCACATCCACCTCTCACCTGGCTGGATGACAGTTACACCTCACCTTGCCACACCTACTTTGATTTTTTTAAATTTATTTTTTGTACTGGTGTAAAATCAAAATCCTCCCCTCCTCCCCCATAATTGCTTGGCTGAAGAGCTAACACTTGAGCCGTGCTCTTAGGCCCCTGTTCTTTAGTTGTAGAGAAAACAGTCCTAGCCAACATCAGTGAAGGGACAGACTCTGTGATTTTGAAATATTTAGATAAAGTGAGTCAGTGTTTTGTCGGCTGGAGTTGAAAAGGTATCATGTAGGTGTGTGGAAATTGTGCCTCCATTGTTTGTATCAGTTTTGCACAGACTTTATAAAGTGAATGGAGAAGATTGCTTCACGTTCCCATTTCTGTTCCTAAAGCTCCACCTGCTCCTTGCAGCTACGAGGGGGTGGTGGCTCTGTGATCTCTTGCTAGTGTCAGCGTAGCTCTTCCCTCTGTGATCTGCTCTGTATAAAATGACCATGTTGTGCCTATGACCAGATTCCTCTTTTAATGTGTTCTAACTACAATCTGACAGCATAGTGTTTTCTCTCACCAATTTTTCTTTCTTTGCACTTACTATAATTCTTTTTTTATTGTAAAAATACCATATGGAGGGGTTACAATTACATGGGCAGGGTAATGAGTACATTTCTTATCAAGCATTGGTGCCTCCTCCTTTGTTTCCCCTTCCTCTCCCTTCCCATCTCTACCCCCCCCAAAGTTGTAAAGTTCATTTTTCAACATAACATCTTGTACATTTCATTGTTGCAATGGGTCCACCTGTATCCTTATTTAAATAATGGGTTTTTTCCCTTCCCCTCCCCAAATTATACCAACATCAAATACAGTGAAAGCAGGGGTTACACCGTGGTGGAGGGACATACAAAGCAACAAAGAAATAATCTTATAAATATGTTAGAAATAATAGCAAGAAAGAAAAACCATTTGAGTCCTTATCTTGGGGTTCATTTCACTTAACATCAACTTATCCGAACTTTTCTGCTTGACTCAGACATATACTAGTTATTGCAAATAAAGGAAACCATGAGACCTATGTTTCTTTAGGCTTGGCTTACTTCACTTAATTTTTCCAAGTCTTTCCATTTCCTAACAAATGGGGCAATCTCATTCTTTCTGAGGCATGGAATTCCATTGTATATATATATACCACATTTCCTTGACCCATTCATCTACTGAGGGGCATCTGGGTTGGTTCCATATCTTAGCTAGGGTAAATAATACTGCAATAAGCATAGTTGTGCTGGTAGCTTTATTGTGGTCTTGTTTGTGATCATTTGCGTAAATGCCCAAAAGTGGGATTGCTGGGTCATAGGGAAGCTCTACGTGGAATCTTTTGAGGAACCTCCATCCTGCTTTCCAAAGTGGTTGAACAAGTTTACATTCCCACCAACAATGTAGTAGGATTCCCTTTTGGCCACATCCCTTCAGCATCTGTTTTTATTAGAGTTCTTGATTATAGCCATTCTAACTGGGGTGAGGTGGTATCTCAATGCTGTTTTGATTTGCATTTCTTTTATGGCTAGGGAGTTTGAGCATTTCTTCATGTGTCTATTGGCCATCCTTCTTTCCTCTTCAGAGAAGTTTCTCTTTAACTCTTTAGCCCACACACAGGAATTGCGTGAGCAGGCTGAGAACAGTCAAAGAGAAAAACAGGAATTGTGTGAGCAGGCTGAGAACAGTCAAGGAGAACTACAGGAATTGCATGAACCCGAGGAAGCTAATCAAAGAATAATACAGGAATTGTGAGGGTGGGATGAGAATAGACAATGATCAATAGAGGCATCCATGGAATCCATAAACAGACAGCTGAAAGAATTCAGGGAGACCACAAAGTGAATGCTTGAATGGAGTCCGACAGAAGGAATGGGAGTCCAAGGAAACCATACCCAATCAACTAAGTGATTTGAGAATAAACACTGAACACCAAATTAAGGAAGTAAAGAAGTTCATACAAGATCTAAAACAAAGCTCCAACAAAGAATTTGAAGCCATCAAAGGTGATCAATTAGAAGGAAAAGAAATAAAAAACAAAGTAGAAAGTCTTGACAGTAGGTTAGACCGTGCAGAATTTTTTAATTTATATTTTTAGATTGGCACCAAATTTACCAAGTACCATTTGTGAGTACACAGACTAGGGAATGGTAATCTGCAGACACTAATCCAATCTGCTTTCCCAAATCAAACAGCAAGCAAAGCCAATTATTAGAGCCTATATTTAAAGCCACGTGGGTTGTGTGGAAGGAGAAAATAGTAGAAATAGTAGAAGCTGGCTTTGCCACAGAAGGAGCATCATTAGTGCTGTTAACTTCTAAATTTTAAATGCACTTACATTCTAGATATTTTAAACCTTTTGGACATGTGTTGTAAAGCTAGTGAAAAGTATATTATAACTGTAATTCAAATCATAATTGGTGACATTAACAACTCCCTACAATAACAGACTGTGAAATGCACAAACTCAAGGCCCTTATATAATTTTTTAAGTTCCCAGGATTCAAATTAAAATACTAACTCCCAGCGAAAGCTAATTCAGTTTTCTACAAAGTTATCTGAAGAATAGGACATTCTAAGAGAGTGATATGAAGAGGTAATTATTATAATCAATATATTTTTATAACTCTGCTGTGGAAATCTTTCACTTGTTATTTTAATCCTGACCGATGAAGCACCCCTCCCACCCCACCCAGGTATGGCACAAATTGCTTTCTTTAGCATAATCAATCTGCTTCTGCCAGATTGATCAACTAATCAGTTACCTTGAAGTGGTATGTGTTTTCATGAATAATGCATAAAATATCAAGGAGCCAATTAAGGAAATAAATGAAAAGTGGCCTGAGAGTAGAAAAAGCATAGAGATGGGGGTTGGAGAAGACACAAAGGGCTTAGATGTGCAGAGTGGCTTCCACTTTTAACCTGTAGGGTGGTACCAAGGATGAAGACACATAAAGAGATGAGCACTAACAAAACACCATAGAGACCCAGACCCAGACAGCAAGGAAATCAAGCATGATGAGGACAAATGATTAAACCTGATGTTACAGTTATCAATAAAGGTATTATCTAAGACAAAAAAGAATTCCAATTCGGCTAATACATAGTTGTGCCTTTACTCAGGATCATTAGTGTGTGTATTTAATCCATAAATGCTACAAATAATAAAGAAAAACAATTCTCTGTTCTCTCATCTGAGATAGCTCTTTGAAACAGATTTTTATAGAGGTTTGGCTGCCTATTTTCACCATATAGTGCAATTATGATTTTAGCTCATTCCTGATGCTTTAACTTAAAAAATCATTGTCAAGGTGATGTACAGAGGGCTTCCAATTACATAAATAAGGTAGTGAGTACATTTCTTGTCTAACTTGTTACCCCTCCCTCATTTTTCTCCGTTTTCCTCCTCCAGAGTGGTCTAAGGTGCCAGACTCCAGCTTAGCTTTCCTGATATATGTTTTTAATGTTTCTCTGGTTCTTTGTACTTTGGGCCACTTCTCACTGTTTCATGGAGTACTGGTTTTAGATGTTTCTACATTATTAAGCAAACTCCTTCTCTTGACATTTTCCCCATTTTCCTCACCTTGCTAGTTTACTCTTGCGGATGAATGTGAGGATCTTTGGTGTTTGCTTGCATTGTCTGAAACTCCCAGCTGAGATTCTCACTTGGATTAAATTCAAGCAGTAAATGAATGACCATCCCTTACAGCTATAACATATATGGTATATAGCATCCCCCAGTGAGAAACATACAAAACACATACACATGTAAACATATGTACATACATTGTACACACTCATATACATATGTACATACATTGTGCACACACATAAACATTTGCGAGACACAGTGTATACAAGTGTATTCAGATACATATTCCAGAATTCTGGAATGTGTTTACTTCCATTCTAGAATAAATACACGATGTTTGAACACTGGCCTCTAGATATTTAACTAGACTTTTGGCCCTGTGTATTTGATTGTATTGAGAATGTTCTGCCTGTCACCAGTGTCTCTGACAACCTAGTTGCTTCTTATGTAATTCTCTTATATCATTCTCCCTGGAAGCCACATGAAGTATAACCCTAGGAACTATAACCCCCATCTCATGCTTCAGTGTGCTGTTCAGACAAAATGTTCACCGTGCAATAATAAAACCACATTTTTTGTATGAACTCAAAGTGTGCACCTTAGAGGTTTTACAACAGGAAAATGTATATTTTTAATAAGTTTTTTATTGTGAAAATACTGTGCAGAGGGGTTGCAATCACATGAGCAAGGTAATGAGTACATTTCTTATCAAGCACTGTTGCCTCCTCCTTTGTTTTTCCTGTACCATCCCTTCCCTCCCACCTCCACAACTGCATTTCCCCTCCTTGCCTTTTCAATATAGTGTCTTGTACATCTCACAAATAAGACCATACTAAAGGTACCAGCACAACTATGTTCATTGCAGCATTATTTACCATAGCTAAGATATGGAACCAACCCAGATACCCCTCAGTAGATGAAAAATGTATATTTTTAATGGAATGTCTCATATAAAATTATGTTTTAGCTTAAATAATAAGTGTATTTTTTTCTTTTTTTGTAAGTGTATTTCTTACCATACTGTCTTGGTTACTGTTTTATGGTTGTTGTTATTTTATTTGGCTTGGTGCCAGTCCTGGGGCTAGATCTTAGGGCCTGAGTGTTGTCCCTGAGCTTTTTCATTCAATGCTGGTGCTCTGCCACTTGAGCCACGGCTCTACTTCCAGCTTTTTGGTGATTAATTGGAGATAAGAATCTCATAGACTTCCCTGCCCTGGTTTAACTTTGAACCTCAACCTTCAGATCTCAGCCTACTGAGTAGATAAGATTATAGGCCTAAGACACCTAGCTCTGCATGGTTGCTGTTTTCCAAGTATAATTTTTCCTATGGAAGTAAGTATCCTTTTAGGCTATTCAGTTCTGATCCTATAAATCGAAATTTTTATCTTTTTCCAAAATACTCTTTTCAAGTACCTCAATTACTTAAATTTATCTCTAAACCCTCTCCAAGTTTGTTTCAACTTCTTTCTAGATTCATTCCATTTTTCCCCTCAAGATTCTTTAAACGTTAGCCTGCTTCACATTCTAATTAACAAATTACCGTGTAATTGTGGATACAAACATATCAATGTAGCACAGATAAGTTCCTATCTATATAATACTTTGTTTCTCAGATGCATGTACAATTCCTAAAATTAAATATCACTAAATATTAATCCTTCAATAGATTTAAATCTTAAATGTTCAGGTTTTTCTAGGCTAGCACTTTAGTTCTTCAAACTATAGCATTAATGAACATCTGATTAATTTGAGGATGTTTTTATAATCAGTATTACTTTTAAAGCAATTTTGAATTTTTATGGATGTCACTAATAATAGTGAAATATTTAGAAAATCCTAAGAAAAAAGACAATTAGTATTGGTAATGAAATACTTATATGTTTGGCAGTTATTCATAGTTTTCATCAGAATTTTTAAGATTGATGGGGAAAATAAGCACCAAGTATATTAAAATTTTATTATCAAAATTCATCTTTATTTATGTACATGCACATGTTTATTTTTGCCACAGAGTATTCAAATCATACATCTAACTACTCTCAAGTTTAAAGTTAGTAATTCTGTGAATAGAATTAGTCAATAATGGTAAACCTTTGAATGTTTGCTGGATTCCATTCATTAAAAGTTTGTAGTGTGATTTAACATGTAGCCATATATAAGCCCTCCCAGAGTTGAATAATAGAAATAAGCATAAGGATTTGATCTGAAGACCTATAGTTCTTATTTTTTTTAATTTAATGTCACTGACTAAGCTTCAGTTTATCTTAACAATAAGAACATTTGCTTGGAAATAAGATGCAATTAATTTTGCCTGAATGAATAACATTTTCCAGAAAAGAAAAACCTCATTATTGCTAATGTGTTTCACTGTTAGTATCTATGGCTTTCAGATATGGCATTTCATTTGTTTTTGGCTTTTTGTCTCTGCAAATGTGCAGACTCCTGCTTCAATTAGATAACGTCTCCCCAAGTTTGTAGCTCTGAACCTGGGATTGGAATTTGAACAAAAATGCAATTATATCTTTCAGGAGAAATGAGAAATGATTCATTTGTTTCCTATCTAGTATATGGAAGATAAATAACCTCTCATCATTTAATACATAGCTCATGAGCTGTGCATTGTGAGGATGGCATTGTAGCTAATAAGATAGTGTTCTTTTTCGGCTTCAAGTTTCCAGTCACATTCCACCTTTTGTGAAAACACTGGGGATAAATTATTCCTTTGTAGGAGAATTCATTACCAGCAGTTGATAGCTCATGGCTGAAATATCTTATGGGAATTACAGAAAGCATATTTTTTTTCCTGAAATTAAAAGAAATGATCTTTCCAAAACCAGCCTTTGGTTGGCATGCAATACTTGTTTTGGAATATTTACAAAGCCTCATATGTCTTCCTTTTCAGTTGGATTTTAAAATTAAAAAACAACAACAACCTTCTTTTCATTGGAAGAAAATACTCCTTCACTTGCTAATTGGAACATGAGCAAATATGTATGGTTTTTAATTCACAAACTGAGTGGACTATTAATTTAAAAAATAAACAAGAATTGTACCTTGCACTGAAAAGATTTTACGGATTTTGGTCATTGCTTTTCAAGTATAATTTTTAGGGGGTTCAGAAAGATGTTTTCTTAGGCTACTTGATTCTGACCCTACAACTTGACATTCTAAACTTTTTTTTTACAATTATTCTTTTTAAACACTCTATTCTCTGTATTCCTCTCCACACTGGCCACAAATTATTCCAAATTCCTTCTAGGTTACGTTTTAGAGAGTTCTAAATTCAGCCCAACTCATTTTCTAATTAACGATAAATCTCAACTTTCTAAGATTCTTTATTCTCTTACTATTTGTGGTGCTCTAAGTAATGAAATTCAATTTTATAGTTCCTGTAATATTTAAAGTAGACTGATGATTAATTAAAACAAAAATGTGCTCTTATGAATTTCTCATGTAAATATACTTAAAACCCAAATGAGATTGACTCAGATCTTGGTATATATAGTTAATATTTATCAAGATTTGATAGAGATAATGCTTCTTCTTCTTCTGGGGCTGCATCAACTATCAGATGAGCAAATGGGGTGAACATATGTATTATTAAATAATGGACCAGAATGTGTTATTACTTTGAAAGTTAAATAAAATATGTGAGAAATATATTCCCTGTTTGGGTAATAATATATTTGGGTAATGGGAGACTAAAGCTCATTAAATACCAATTATTTTCGCATCACACACAATCCTAATCAAAACCTCAGCAATGTCTTCGGTAGCCACTGGCAAACTGTTTCTAATATTCTTCAAATAAAGAAAAAGGCATAGAATAGCAAACACAACACTGAAGACAAGAAGGTGGCAGAGGGTCTCACCACCATATTTCAAGGCACCGTGCAAAACAATAATGTGCAGGCAAAGGATGAGCATCAGAGATGGACGGAACAGAGTGAGGGGCTGGGGCCAGGCCCTCTCCATAGTCACTTACCTGTGGCCAAAGACATGGAATGGAAAACGGAGAGTCTTTATTGTTTGGTGAAAAGTGCCAAAAATAATGCTTACGTTTATATGCTAAAATATAATCTCCCTCAAGATCATATAAATAGACCATAGTCTATTTATTGAGACAACTGAAAATAGACCATAGAGCTAAATAATTTTAATAAAAGAATAAGTATAAGCCATCTGGAAGAAAACAAAAGAGATCATCTATGCATTATCATATTTGTAGATGAATTTCTAAATATAATTTTATGGCTATTATCGATGAAGGCCCTAACAATTTAACTCAACCTTGACAGTAAAGAGAAGAGACAAAATACAGACTGGGGGACATGCAAGACGCATCTTATGATGTCCCCATATCCAAGATAAAGAGAGAACCCTTAAAACTCAGTAAAGAGGAAACAAACATTGGTTTATCTAGACAGACACTACCAAAGAAGACACTCAGGTGACCAATAAGCACACAACAAAAGATGCCCAACATCATTTGTCATAAAGTTAGTGCCCACTAAAACAAGTGTGAAATCATACTATTAAGTTATTATTCTGACCAACACCTGGCCACCACACAGAGACAGAAACAGAGACAGAGACAGAGAGAACTATGAATACTAATTATAAGCAGTAATTACAAGAAGAGCTTACATTCATTGTTGATGGGAATGCAAACATGATGCAGCTACTTTGTAAGGCAGTTTGATAATTTCTTATAAAACAAAACATAGCCTCGCAAAATTCAGTAATCATATTGCTCACTATTTTCCCATTGAATTGAAAATGTTGTATATGGACACATACCCAGAGCCTGCACAGTTAGCTTAATTGTAGCTTTATTTATAATTGGCAAAAAGTGAAAGAAACCAAATGTCTTTGAACAGGTGGATGGATAAGAAACTGTAGTAGAGCTGTAAAACCAGTAAGCATAAGTGTGCTAAGAGGCAGTACAACAGCATGGAGCAATATTAAACACAGAATCAAAGCAAAAGAAGCAAATTTTACCAGCCAATATATCATATATCTTATATGATATATAATTTATGTGAATATCATATGATATTCTGTCAAAGACAAACTTACTTTTGAAACTAGTATACATGTATTAGTTAAATTGACAGTGAATAGGGAATCCAGATTCTCACCCTTGGAACAGGAATGTATAGATAAGTAAGAAGAAAAGACTATAATAATTGATTATATTTGGTGACACCAAATGAACTTATATTTAGCCCAATGTTGACACAAATAAATTGACATACATACACATATGCATTGTGTGTATGTGTGAATATATATGCTATAGGCAATATAATAGCATGAATTAATATTTTATGGAAACTCTTCACTGTGTATATACACTTGGGAATGTTGTGTATGAGTGTATTCCCTTGTTCTGTAAGGAACAATGACTCGCTATTATCAAAGAGCATACCTAGCAACCAGATGCTGGTTTGGGTCGCTATTCTTGAACAAAAGTTCCCAGCATGCCTCTGGAGACATGGTTGTTTCTTAGCCTGCATTATGAGATATCAAATTTATGAGTGATTCACCTTAATATGCCTGAAATAAATGTTTTAAAAAATACCTGTAGAGTTAGTCAAAAGGACATGGACTAACAACTAGCATAGAGTGGCCCAAAGTGAACCAAAAAATAGGTCAAATAACATTGATAGTAGCCAAGGTATAAACTCAATATTTATGTCTACATTGATAGCAATAAGAGATTAGGTAAATAAATAAATGGGAGAAATGCCTTCTATACAGCTCTTGTATAGAAGAGTTTCAATTAATTTATATTTGGAAGATAATGTTAATTTATGTCAGAACAATACATTCCAAGATGTAGGATATTAAAGTACCTTAAATTTGGATCACAGAGTTACTTCCTTCTAATGAGTGCCTGAGGCTTGTCTAGTTCCCAATTAAATATACTGGCAAATACAATCAGGTAATCAAAATTAACTTTACTAGGCATAGTCCATATTGACTGTTTATGGTCTAGTCACCAGTGGTGACCTCCACATCCATCATACAGTGTATTCATGAGATCAGCATCAGAACCGTTCCTGTGGTGGCCATTCTACAAAATACCTGACAGGGTCTTCATAATTGTCAAGATCATCACAAGCAACTGAAGTCGGAGAAATCATCACAGATGGAAGAATTTAAAGGAGACCCAGTGACTACCCATGATGTTAAGCAGATAAAATCCTGGGAACTAAAATTAACTTTAGATTAAACCCAACAAAGCATGCACATTGGTTCCCTACGGCAAATAGTAACCCAGCCAGATAATGAATTACAAGTAGAGAAAATTGGCTGTGGTTATATAGGAAATGGCCATCCTCAGTATGATCTCCACAGTCGCTCTGTAATGCTAAGATATTATAATTTTTTTTAAAAAAAAGCTTGTTAAATAAAAGAGGATACAGAATCAAATGTGCCATGATGGGGAGGGGGGTCATTATCATTACACATAGGTCCCAGTTCATTATGACAAAACAAGGAAGCTTTATAATGAAAGCAAACAACAAATGCTATGTACTTTCAAAAGACAAACATTGTACATTTCACTTACAGCATGAGGTTTAAAAGTAGCTTTGGGCAAGGTTCCTGTGTCACATGCCTCTAATCCCCATGGAAGGTTGAAAACAGGAAGCTTGTGGTTTGAAACTGTGCTGGGTAACAAAAGTTAGGATAGCACTTTCTGAAAACCCATAGCTGGGGAAGGTGGCAGGTGCTGGACATCTTTGCTGAGATTGGATGGATCGTGTTTTTCAGGCTACCCCTAGGCAGAAAAGTCCAGTATACTTCATCTACAGAAAAAAAAACCAAAAACTTAAGTGTTGTGTTCAAGCCCTGTCATCCCAGATATGACAGGAAGCAAGTACAGGCAGCTTGCATTTCAAGCAGGTACCTATGCAATAAAAGAGAAGCCTAGCTTACAATTGAACAGTGCAAGAAAGCTCTCAGGGAGCCCCTCAGGACTACAGTGCCTGTCTAGCACGATGAGGCCATGAGTTCAAAGCCAGAACCACCCAACAAAGTCAGAATAGTTCTTCTGCTCTGGACAGTTGATATTTAAACATTATTGCCCTTTAAAAATTATTTAGTTTTTCAACTAAATCAAAGCATGAAGTTGGGTGATAAGGAGCCCAAAGAACCCAGAGCGTTAAAGTCACAAGCCAGCACAGTGCTCTTTGCAAAATGTTCTCTCCTGGGTATTTTCATGACATCATCAGAGAATTCTTTTCCATAAAATTCCCTGTGTTTTTCACAGCCAAATCTGGCCCAGAGTATGTAGGATGCTTCAAAAAATGTATAAAATACAGTTAAAATTAGCATTTTATGTGTTAAAAAGGGAGAAATGGATGCAAGTTGAAACCTATACTCTTAGTCCCTATGGTAATGTCCCTCAGTTGCTATTTCATGAGGGGAGAGCAGGAAGGATTAACAGGCCCAGAGGGAGTTCCAAGGTCATCATCAGCATTAACTAGAAGAAAGGGGAAGGACCTCAGGAGTAATTATTCATGCACTCCTGTGGTAGGACTAATACTACACTTCCCTGGGTCGCCTTGAGTTCCCACAGACACCAGAAACCTCTAGATTCAGCAGGTGTCATTTCCTGCATCACCAGAGGCAGGAAAAATGATCAGAGAGAATTTCCATGATCAGAAATGCCTATTTTGTTAAATGCATATTTTGTTAAATGCACTGTTATTCATTTTTACTTGTCACAATTGATTGAGCTGAGAATCTTATCAGAAAGCATCCTACAGAACAGAACTGTTAAAACTGAATAAAAATGTATATATTTTCAATTTGGAGGATTAAATGAATGTTTTTGAATAGCTATCTTATAATGGCAGGAAGGTTGACACTGATTTTTAACATGTTTATTTTTTTTGTAAATTACTGTGCAGAATTCCACAGTATGGTATGGATTCACTTATAAAACTGAAACACACTTTACTAAAAATAAAAAGCCACATAGTACTCAGATATGTAAATGTATGCTGGCAATGAGTACTGTAGAGGAAAGATATCAAAACTGAAAAAGAAAGTTGGAATAAAGTTTTTACCATGGTAATTATTTTATATACAAATAGTTATTTTCAAAAGAAATCTTTCAAGTACATTTAATATGTCAATGTTAAGAGACATGTAATTTTTTCTAATATGGAGTACTGCTTCAGTGAGGTCAGAAATCTAAAACTGAATAGAATTATCATTTATAATTATCATAGGCACAAATCCTTATCAAGCATGTCATACAAAATCATTCTTATAACCTGTGTGTGTGTGTGTGTGTGTGTGTGTGTGTGTGTGTGTGTGTGTGTGTATTGGTTTCTGGGGCTTGAACTCATGGTTTGAGCAGTATTCCTTATCATTCTGGTTTAAGGCTGGTGCTCTACCACTTCAGCAGCATTCTACTTTCAGCCTTTTTATTTGTCAACTGGGGAGCAGAGTACCACAGACTATTCTGAAAGGGCCGTCATCAAACCACAGCCTTTTGATCTCAGCATCCTGAGTATTGAGAATTACAGGCGTGGGCCACCAGAGCTCAGCTTCCTCTATATCAGCTTTTAATTTTTCCAGAAGGAAGAACAAGGAATTCAGATACTCTACTTAAAAGACAGTTGTATATTAACCAGAATTAGACTTCATATATTCAAATGATGCAGGTAAACCAACGTTGAGAACCACTAAAGGCATAAAAGGACTTAGAATTAACAAAACTATAAGGCTTCTATATTAAGCAAAGTAGATAGATGTTCCACTATATTAAATGTTCCAAATGCATGACAATAATAGTGAAAATAGAGCATTTCCTACATACTATATTTTGACTCTAGGCTTAATCTTCTGTCAGGATATGTTCAACTAAAAAAAACACTATTGACTATTATTTTTGGGAAATCTGGCAAAGATTATCTAAATTACATATACTGTTACTTTTATGCAATGTATGTTTTCAAATGTTATTTTATCTGAGGGATTCCACAGGTATCATCTGTTTATTCTGACATTTGACACAGCTTTCCTAACCTATGGCTCCAATTATTTTAAATAAACATTTATACAACCTTCTTGGTAGGATTTGAGCCAAGTCTTAGTCTTAAAGGACTAGTATTCTGCACTTGCTTATAACAAATATGCACCTGCTTCCTAGCACAGAGTTGGCTTGTTCCTGTTGGAGGGAATTTTACAGATGGGCAATTATGCTTTGGATTTTTGAAAAAAAATATTCATCCATTCACATGGGGAAAATCCTCTAGGTTCTTCAATGATGCTCATAGTGCAAGACAGATGGACCATCAGTGATATGAAAGCATTGTCCTGAAAGCAAGCATTATAATTTCAGAGGTAATGTATTATAACCTCTGGTTAATTGCCATGATCACATGACCTTTATACTAGGTTTAAAGATACAGAACCTTGGAGCTATACCAGACTATTCCATAGCAGATAAGCAGAACAGGAAAAGGGTCTTTGATTTCTGAGCAACAGCTTTGTATGAGCAGCAAGTCTACCCCAAACTGCAAGGTGGGTTTGAATGTTTAAAGATTGTTGAACATCCAACAAAACACTTATTTTGTCTAATTGTATCCATTGTATACTTTTTAATTTTTTTTGTCAGTCATGGGGCCTGAACTCTCTAGGCCTGGGCGCTGTCCCTCAGCTCTTCAGCTCCAGGCTAGCGCTCTACCACTTGAGCCACAGTACCACTTCTGTTTCTGCTTATATGGTGCTAAGGAATAGAACCTAAGGGCCTCATGCATGCAAGGCCAGCATTCTACCACTGAGCCACCTTCCCAGCCCCCATTGTACACTTTTTTGAAATAATCATGTGTTGGTAACTTATAATTTTTAAAGACCTAACCATTTCTTTTAGATGTGGGACTTCAATATTTATTTAACAGACAGGAGGAATTAGAAAAGGGGGACTAATAAGTACTGAGTTACTGAAGAGTAAAAAGTTCCGATATACAATTTGCACTACAGACAGCCTCCATGTATTGCACATTACAATGCTACAATAAAAAATTTAGAAGTTCTCACCATGAACATATAATATTTGAGGAGTTATATATTTAACCTGACTTAAACATCATACATATATATTATTAAAAAGAATCCATGAATCTGTATAATTTTAATGCTTCTATGTGTCACTTAAAACTAAATTTAAGATTTGTAAGTTTTCCATTAGCCATTTTTCTTCTTTGGTATATGAATTCAAAAGAAATATTGGTAAGTGTATATCAAAATAATCTAAATCCATTCCATGTAACCTCAGTAATAACTTCTGAGCAACTTAAGTATGGAGAGATACTTTTCCAACGGCAGTGATTTTAAATAGGAATTTGAATTTTATATTATTTAAGCATCACTATCCCTACAAAATTTCCTTAGTCAAATTTTCCAACTTGAACTTGTAAATATGAATATGTATTTACACACTCATTCTCTCTAACCCATTTTTCTCCCTCCTTTTTTCCCTCTTTGTTTTCCTCCCTCCATCACCCTGTCCATTTCTCTCTCAACTACTCTCTCCCTCTCTTCCCTTCTCATTGTCTCCTCTTCTCAGATAACTGTAGTATTTTTAGTTATCCTGTTGTTTGCTGCCCAAATTTACAGGAGCTCATGAGGAAAAGAATCTGGCCTTCTGTAGACATGTTCATCTCACAATGACAACTTTACCTCCTCCACTCTGTTTTCTTCATTCTCTGTCCTAGTTCTCACTCATCTCATCTTTTATTGGCTCTCTGCTCTCTCTTTCTGTCTCTCTCTCTCTCTCTTCTGCTCCATTCAGTCTGCAATACTGAAAATAAAGACTAGACACTTCCTATGAAATATGATGAACATTCTGTCATTCATGTTACAACCTCAAGTGATAGCATTACACATTCACTTGGATTATGACCTTGAACAAAAGCCTCAAGGATAAAAGCTTATTGGGGTGGGAGAGGTGATCACAGGAAGTACAGACATGAGAAGGGGGAAAATGAAAGAATGGTAAGAAGAAAGCCTACGATTGTCCAATTCCCTTGGACAACATTGAGGGAGAGTTTGCATCATGCTTCCATGTTATGCCAATCCTGGAGGAAGGGAACAAATATTTATCCACAGGGCTTCTCTCCACAACACAACCTCCCCGCGTTGCCATTTCCTTTTGCTGAGTTAGATCCCTTGTCCAGAAGAGTCTCAGGTGCCTCCTTTGGAATTCACTGGACATACATAGGACAAGATATGACAGGAATGCCAACAGTGCCTGAGAAGAATTATTTCCCTGCTATATTTTTATACATGTTTAATGTCTGGATGTGACATTTTCCTTGTGTTACTCTATGTCTGATTGGATTAGAAGAAATGGTTTCCCTCTCCTGATTGGTTCTACCCTGCACACTTTTGCGGGTAGTGATTCAGAGGGTGCTATTGGTCATGTGCCTTTTTAAAGGCAGAAGAGGCAAGACTCAGGGGTGAAGTTTCTAGTCCTGGTCTCTGGATTGCAAGGAAGATGAATAACAATGACTCTGCTTTTGTGTGGGTCTTCGCTTTCCAAGATGGTTTCAGTTAATGGTTCTGTAGCCCTGTACAATTTGCTTATTGTGTTTTAGCTATTATCTTCACCTGAGTAGCTAGGAGTACAGGCTACGCCCATCAGCACCTTGCTCTTAAGCGGAAATATTAGCCCCACACAGACGTGGAAACAGTGATCAAATAAGTGGAAGGATGATGTTTTGCTACTTCAGAGATGCTTGACATTTGCTCGTTATTTGTGTCACCCTCCCATCGACCAGATTCTGGCTGTGCAACACATAGATATAAAATGGTAATATTTCTAGCACTTTTTTTTAAAAAAGACCAATATTTTTTCATTTTATGTGTTGTCATCTGTGAACTATGGGTGTAGGCCATTTGAGAGTTGGGTAGAAAATTGAAAAATAATTTAATATATATACGTAATATGTATTACATTACATCTCTATCTATCTTGTAGTTTAATGGTTTCAATCATTGCACCTGCTACAACTTCAGTTTTTCTAGGTCACTCAAGTCGCTGGCATTTTATAATTTCAGAATGGTTACAGCAAGTTGCCATTTAGCCTAGTTTTTCTTTTCCAGTATGGCTATACATGATAGGATACACTTAAGTCTGTTTTCTTCTAGGCATGCAGAGAAACAGATTGCAAACACCCTATTCGGGGCGTCTGCTGTAACATTTTCCCTGCAGGATTTTACTTGGCAGGATGGTTACGTTATTACAGGGGAATCTGCAGTGCACAGGACTGTGGTCCTTTCTCTATCATAGCCTTCACCTCTTCACACCTGCGAACCAGTCATTGTCCTGGATTCTTCATATGTCTGGAATTGCTTGCTAGATTGAAACTTACAAGGTGATAGAGTTCCCTAAATTTGTTTATTTATTGACCATTCTGGGCCTTGAACTCAGTGTCTCATGCTCTTTGCTTGGCTTTCTTGCTCACACATGGTGCTCAGCCACTTGCACCGGGCCTCCAGCCTAGCTCTGTGGTAATTAATTGCTGGCAATGGAAATCTCAAGGACTTGTCTGTCCTGGCTGGAATCAAAATGCAATTTTCTGATTTCATTCATCTGAGAAGCTAAAATTTCAAATGTGTGCCCTCAGTTCTGGGCTATGCATATTTTCCTAAATTCTTTAATCAACTTTGTGTATCAACTTATGTAAGCAAAATTTATACTTTGCCAATATTTATATAGTATTTCTTAACAGCTCATTTGTTAGATACATGAATGCGGCTCATGGAAGGATAGCCTTTCTATACAATACAGTTCAAAAATAAATCAGCTGTTAATCAATTTACCCACATTGTACACAATCATTTACAGTAATAGTTTTCTAAGGGGAACTCCAAATAATTAGCAGAAAATGGATGGTGAACTAGCATTAAAAGTCCAAAGCTGTACAAATTATTAAAAAGTAAATAGGACTTACAGGGTCTTATAATAAAAGTTTTAAAAATGTGCTGCAAAGTATAAAGTGAGAATACTAACCAAGAATAAGAAGTAAAATTTAATGTGAATTTATGTGGAGAACATTCTCCAAGATCAGGCCACAGCTGATAAGAAAATATGAGTTTCTCATAAGAAAAAAATTGAGTCCTTTACTGATAAATATTTATGGTGATATTTGTATTAGTCTTATTTCTTGAAACACATAGGGGAGATGTTTAAAATTCACTCATGAAAAAAATGTAAAGCATAAGCCAAGGAAAAACTTAAATATCTCATATGTACTCTTTAATTGGGAGTTGTTTTCTACATTCAGGAGACATGGCCACTATTACTGTCAAGTGTTTCAAATGAGGATAGCTCAAACCAATCTGTTCTACATACAAAACACAGGATAAAAATGGAAGTGTGTTAAAGAAGAAAAGTATTTTCAATATCTCACCAATAACTTATATTGATCATATGTGGAAACAGTTGTATGTACATACTAGATTAAATACAATATTTAAATAAAATTAATTTCATCTTTTTTTACTCTTTGAAGGATGCGTATGCTAGAAAACAAAATTGTATGTGATTCATATCATATTTCCATGGGAATTTTCAGTCTTACTATAATCAAAAGTGACAATGTAAGTTAAAGGAACAAAATACATATGGCTAGGACAGGAAGACTTACTGGCAATCCTCAAGGTTTTGAAGTAAAGGAAGAAATTAGAAAACAGCTGGTTAAACTCAATGTCCTTATGAAATCTTCTGTGTCAGAGGTTTGGCAGTCAACATGAAGATGATTGCAGTGATGACGCTAGAAATTGTAAAACTAGGCTTATGGAGACAGCAGCTTTGAATAATTGGTAGACACAAGAAGAATAATGTGTCCTATTAATAAGTGACATTTCTCATAGAGGATGCGAGGAAAAAATATTATGCAAAAGAGAAAAACACATGGACTTATCTATTTAACCTGTTACAAGTTTCTTAGTCATCATTTTTACAATCATTGGTAATGAAGGGTAAGTCAAAAACAAAACAAATTGGATACATAAGTCCTTCGATATTTTCCAGTGCTTGTGGAAAGCAACTGAAATGGGAGTCATATTTGTAAGCTCAATTCAAATCTTCACCCTTAACAATCTTCACTCTGAAAAGCATTCTTTTATAAAGTCAAATCGCAATCATAGGAAAAAGGAAAACAAAACTTCTAATCAATGCCCATCTTTCTGAGTCCTTGCTCCTGCTCTCTCTACCATAAAAATAAATACATAAGGTGAACAAAGAACAGAGTCTTGTGTGTGCTCATCTTGTTGCTGTTCTATCATGGTCTGATGCCATTGGCACTAGTTTTTAATAAAATTGCTTTGGGAGTGTTATTTTTCAACATTTCTCTTTTGTTTTCTTATATTTTACAAGATTTTATTTATCTGTCAGATATATCTGTGTGATATAAATATCCTATTAACATACTCCATGTACTGGGAGAAAAGGCCAGGATGAACAGAACAAACTATGTCATTTTTTTATTGTGAAAATACCGTACAGAGGGGCCCATTTTACCCAAACGATCACAAACAAATTATGTCATTTTATAACATTGAGAATATAAATCATACATCTCTGAAGAGTCATAGTTATGTTTGTAACACAATTTTCCTATCTATGAGAGACTATTCATTTTCTTTAAAAATTATCTTTAAGTTATTCTTCAAAGCACTATTTCATATGTACTTTTGTGGTTACTTTAATGATTTACCAATTAAATATTAGGAAGATTAAGCAACATCCTGAAAAAAAACTTTTAAAAGAAAGCACACTCCTAGAAAATACAGCATTCAAGTGGACACTCAAGAGGTATATCTAATGAAGTGCCTTTTTGTAAGGTGACACTATTTTGACATTTGTGTTCGAAGCAAGTACTCTAAGGAGATAAAAACGTAAGCTTGAGGCTGTCTCCTGGTGGAACAATAAAAATCTCTCCCTTTTATTTAAGAAAGTGCTAAATATACATTTGTTACCTTGATTCATCTGTGAACAAGCATTGTCTTTGGTAGCTTATGTACATAGGAACAAAGCACAGGAATGTTTGAACAGTTCTCTTACTGGAAGTTCTGCAAGGCATAATTTTGAAGGAGACAAAGAAAGACTGTATGGAAGCAACTCACCAGACACACACCAGGCACCCAGTGCCAGGTGGGGCTCGTCTACATGAGGATCAGAAGAGTCTGAAGCATAATTCATAAGCAAAGCATCACTTTTATGTAAAACTTGCCTAAAGTTATGTCAAAAGAAAGAATTCAGATTATGTATTCTTTCAAAAAGAGTTCTTGCTGCGCAAGACAAAGAGAATGCAAAGGAGGGATGTTTATTAGTGCATTCAAGTGTCCCAGGTATATTTGAGATACGTCTTTCATGAAATGTAGCACTATAGTGTCATACGATTCCTATTTCAGTCAACAGGACACTTTACTTTCCAGAGTCCCCTTTCCCAGGTCTTTTCTTCCTCACCAATATGTCTGAATCTAGCCTCAGCTATATTCACACTAGAAGGTGCAACACATTTTTAAGAAACACTAGGTGTTATTTTTCTTCTGCAATGTGCCTACACGTCACAGACCAGAGTTCCTATGAACTCACACGTAACGTCAGGGAAAAGTATATAAAGGGCTTTGCTTATTAGATTTACAGCTGTTATTTTAATAATAATAAAAAAGTTTTATTGGCAACTCTGCTTCCCTTTTTGGATACCGTTTCAGTTTTAAACTCCAGGTTCAAATCCCAGAAGTGGAGACGTTCTCATTTGCATTACTGCACTTTCTTCTTACACATATAAGAGGCTGACTAAATTAAAGTGTAAAAAGCATTGGGGCTCTGAGGGCCAAAGGAATGAACACAATGACTCTGGGGATAGAACATTTTTCAGAACTTACTCTAATTCAGAATAGGTTTACATGCTAATATGCTAACAGATGACTAGCACAGTTACTAAATCTAGAGTAACTAGTTGAGTGAACAAGTTCAGACACCAGACCAAACATTAGAAACAAAACATGCTGGGGTCTAGATAAACACAAGATAAATCCAGATTCTTTTGAAAGAGATAGTCAACTAGGAAGGAAAAATGCTATCGTGTCACCATCTAAAATAACATAGTGTTTTCTGTTAATAGGAAATTTCAAGTACGATAACTACTTTCACCACCACGTTTTCATTTCCTGTGTTATTTTACCTTTATTTTGGCATGGAAAATGCTTACTTATAATAAGTCCTAGAGTTTTGGTTGTTCCCATTCATTTCACATGATCTCATTTCACATCTGCTCCCACAGAACACGCAAGAGAAGCCAATCAAAATGTTTAAATTACCAAGTTTTTTACCTTTCTCGTATCATGAGATGTATTCCAAAGCTGCTCTACTTGGATATTGCCTGAGGTTCTGGTCTGCTCTGTCTTCTGACACACCAATATTTTCCCACCTCTTTCTCTTCTGCTAGGAAACCACTAACTTAAAGCAGACGCAAGTCAATAGTTTGTAGAAAGTCATGCTTTCACCTTTGTTAACTTAACAAGTAGCACATGAAGGTGACCTATTACTCAGTGGTTCTCAATCATTCTCAGTCTTTGCAGGGTATGAAACCCACCTGAAGACATTCACTTCACTTGCTAATTTAGTCTGAAATGTTAGTGATCCTGAAATTCATTTTGAGAATGCTGTGAGCATTGCTGATCAAGATTTAGTCTTAACAGATCTCCAGCTGTGCCTCAAGAGGTAGAGCACTAGCCTTGAACAGAAAAGATAAGGGGCAGCCATTAGGTCCCAAGTTCAAGCCACAGGACTCTCTCTCTCTCTCTCTCTCTCTCTCTCTCTCTCACTCACACACACACACACACACACACACACACGAAGAGTAGGAAGCCCAAGTCCTGTTTGTTGAATTTGAATTTACTTATTTAAATTTACTTAACCTTAAATTTATTTATTTAAAGTTACTTTGACATTAAAGTAAAAAGGATAAACTATAAAAAGAAAATTTAGATGCATCCATATATACATATATTCATTATGACTGGGCTCAATGAACTCAATCAATAGAGTATGGGAATATGGCTTTATAAAGCAAACACCCCACTGATATATCTTCATACACAATGACCAGAGCACAGTTAGAAAGGTTCTGTCTTGGTTCTCCAATCAATAGTTACCTTTGTGCCATTTCCTTCCAGATGAAAAAGTACTGTGATTCCTAGTATAATCAACACAACAATACTGTTTTTTGCAAAATATCATTTAAGAATGTTGTGTACATCTGGTCTACTTTATTGTTACTTTTGAGTGGGGGCAGCGGGGGGGGGGGAATAAATATTTTTTCCCATTGACCATGAGTTTATACAGTGATATTATGTTGGCAAGAAAATTTTGTCACAGGCTTCATTCTGATCATCACCTTCATTCATATTTATAGACATAATATCACTAATTGTATTAATAATAATTATACAGCTATAGTAAGTGCAATTGTATCAGCTTCCAGAGGCATAAGTAAATGGCAGTGTACGCATTAATCTGCCCTCAGGGGTCAGGAGCCAGCTGATGTTCACACTCCACATATTCTCAAGTTTACTGAAAACTCTGCCTAACATGATTCATTTCGAGCACTGAACCAAATCCTAGCTGGAAAGCGGCAAACTCACTATTTTCAGACTCTTGTCAGTAGCCTCCATGGATGATAGCCCTCCGCTCTCTGCTTGACCACCTGCATTAGTGATGGAACAGAGCTGTCATTTCACTACGCCACTTCCTCAACAATGCAATCATTTAATCACTGAATTAAAGTACAGTCCATTAGCCAGAGGACCGTGGCTCATGTCGGTAATCCTCATTTTCTAAAATTTAGATTGCAAGTGCAGCAAAGGAAAAAAATACAAAACAAGTTGGAAAATAACACAATTTTCTAAATATCTGTCCAATTTGGGTATTAAGTGGAATAAAACCTAACATTAAATACATCGAAGCACCAAGGTCATTTAATATAGGAAATGCACATCACGTATTTCCAATATGTAGATTCTCACCAAAAGAAAAGGTCCACCTTTCTGTGCTTGAGGCAGGCCAGGAACTCCTAAGTGGCCTGGAATCAGCACGCTTTCCCTTTCACCTGAAAATTGACCAGGTGGAGTATTGTTAATGAATAGCTGAGACTATACAGCATATTTAATACCTCTTTCATGGGAGTGGTGTGGGAGAAATGAATGTGCATACAACACAGGCTTAGGAGGAAGAAAATACTCTTCAAAGATAGACATTATACCCTGAAATGTGTTTATGATCATTTTGCTCCCCAGGGAAGCATGTTCCTGAAAGCGTAATGGAAGTTAATGGGCAACCATAAATCACAATGAATAACCATTCTTTATACAGTTGTACAGAACATCACAGGAAGCATATAGTGCAATTAATTGCTTAATCAATTCATTCACACATTTGTTTAGCATCTATTGTATTCTAAGTATTGTAATTGGTGGTGTTTTGGGAGTAAATAAAATTAGGACACTATCTATGTATGCCTAAATCTCTTTGGATTTTGTGTCAGAGTGGTTAGTTGCATAGGGTACCAGCAGCATTGACCACAAGCCAGGGATTCTGAGCGCTTGGGGGACTGGTAGAACAACAGGAGAAAGGACAGTGGGAGGCAGAGAAAGAGGAAAGCTGGATTTATAAGTATAAGATGATTTGAGGAACCACATGATTTGATGTAATATGTGGAGAGAGATAGGGATGAAGAAAGGGAAGAAAACACTAAAGAGTGCTGGGCAGAAGAAGAAAGCAAGGCTTGGGTAGAATGCTCTGAACAAGAGACAGAGCAAAATACAATGAAATCAGAAAGAAAATGGAAGCAGCTGAGCGAATTAGTGGAATAGAAGCCTTTATAAGGCTCTTGGATTTGATTTCTGAGTCCGAAAACAATAGGAAGGCATGGAGTAAAGGAAGACTTTCCTGAGGATCTCTCTGGGTGATATATTGAGTGCAGATTACAAGAGGGGTGAAAATGTTGGAGCAAAGAGATTAGCAAATTGTGATAGATTACATGAAGGATGGTGGTTTGGCCAATGGTAGTCATAGACATAAAAGTACTACTAAGTGATTTGACTTTTTGTTTTGCCTTGTTAAAAATTATTTTTATGTTAAAAATGGACTATACAACTTGTGGGTGGGATCGGAGGGAAAATTTAGAGTGATCTTGGGAAGGGGTAACACCGTTCTAAGAGAAATGTACTTAATACCTGACTTTCTTAACTTTAACCCCTCTGCACATCACTTTTACAATAACAATAGAAAATATATAGTACAAATTATCTTTAAGTAGTTGTACAAGAGTTGCCATCTAAAAGGAAGTTTATGAATACAGAGTATTTTGATCGATGTCAGCTCTTCCAAGATCCTCACCCCTCCAACCCACTTTCCCTCCCCCCCCACTCTTTTTAATTTTGTAGGCTATACATTGAGCTCTGACTGCATTCTCCTCCTCTTCTCCACTGAACATTTGAAGGAAAAAGACAATCTATCTGTGGTAGGTTATCTACAAGTCAAGAAAATAAATAAATGGCTTCAATGTTAATAGTGAAAGCTAGGAGGCTGGAATGTCCATTATGGATGTGGGGTATAGCTGCGAAAAAAAAAAGCTTTGTGTGAGATTCCCATGAATGGAACATTCAATTTGGGAATTTAAGTCACAGATCGTGGGCATTTTTCATTTGAATTTTAAATGTTGTGTTCGAGAAGCCATTCTGAGAATATATACATGCATATACACATATAATCACACACATCTGGACACTGAGGTAGAGATGGTATAATCAACCTGACCCTGCCTGAGAAGAGTGTAGAGGGAGTGGAAGGGGAGGAGATGTGAAGCTGGTACTGTAGACTAGAGAAGTTTCCTGTCAGAGAGAGAAATGGCGGAGTAGATATGAAAGGGGTTCCAGAAGGCAAAGGAGAGAAGCCACCTCCCCCTCCAGTGTCTCCACCAGCGTATAAATGCAGAATGTGAATTGCTGGGGGGATTTAGTTCTGTGGAAGTCATCGGTGACCTTGAGAAGACCCGTTTTGGAGCAAAAGAGCTAATCTGTGAGTTTTGCCAAAGATGACTGGAAAATATACACAGTGTAAATTTAAGACCTCTCCAGGAGTTAGGCGGGGAAATGGGGTGCCGGAGTCAGGCCAGGGTCTCATTATTAATTCTATTTCAAATTTTAAAAACAAGCACATTACTGTGGTAAGAGGGCAATAGGGTAAAAAAAAAGGGCAAAATGGAAGAGACAGGAATGAGACCATGGGTGCCTGGAGGTCTGGGATGGGGAGTGAGGGTAGCACCAGGAGCATTGGTGGTCACAGAACCCAAGTAAAGAGAATCACCAGCGCTCTGTGTGTATTTCCAGTCTGGCTTAGTTCCCTGCATGATAACAGAGGAGGCAGGGATAAGAGTTGGGGAGTTGAGGTTTTGGCCAGGTGGGTGTGGTGGAGGTAGCATGGGCACACCTAGGCCGGGTGAGAGGTGATAGAAAGGAGAGAGGCACACTCGTCACAATGTAGAGGACTGCATGTTTTCAGAGGAGAAGGAGGCAATGGATGTGTAGCTATAAAGAGGGGGGGGGGTGCAAGGTTGGTTTTGTTTCTTCTGATGGCAATGATTTTATGAGAGAGCATATTTCAGTCTTCCCTTATTGCAGTGTAATTATTATTCAATTCCAACAAGGTTTGTTTTAAAAGACCATCTAAAATGATCATAACGGTGCTTTCTCAACAATACTGGTCCCGCTGTGTATAACTCAATCTAACAAGCATTGTTTCTGGAAATGACCATATTAGTGGAGTGAATTTTTTTCTGTGTATTCTTTAAATCCTGTAATGATGGCCTTCATTAACCTATATTCAGCACTCTAAGCAAAATTAAAGTGCAGTGAAAACACAAGACTATAGACCAGCTTGTGAGGACCTGTGTAAAGCTTCCTTATGGAGCAAACTTGAGCTTTCTGTCTATGTGGCCAAACCTTTGAGTTGTAGAATGAAGACATGTTATTGGGCTAAGTGCATTCACTTTTTTAAATTATTAATTTTTTGATTGTGAAAATACCGTACAGAGGGGTTACAATTACATGAGCAGGGTAATGAGTACATTTCTTATCAAGCATTGTGGCCTCCTCCTTAGTTTCCCCTTCCCATCCCTTTCCTTCCAGCCCCCCACCCCACCCGCCCCGCCCTAGCCCACCCCTGGCCAAAGTAGTAAACTTTGTTTTTCGACATAACATCTTGTACATCTCATTGTTGCAATGAGTCCACCTGTAACCCTATTTAAACAATTTGTTTTTTTTCCCATCCCTTCCCCAAATTATACCGACATCAAATACAGTGAAAGCGGGGGTTATACCATGGGGGAGGGACATACAAAGCAACAAAAAAAAAATCACCTTATAAACATGTTAGAAACAATAGCAAGAAAGAAAAGCCACTTAAGTCCTTATCTTGGGGTTCATTTTGCCTAACATCAACTGAACTTTTTAAGATAGCCATTAGATGCCACTGTGTGTTTTCTTCGGCTCCTCAGATATTCCCGAGCCCTCTCTCTGTCTTAAAGCAGGCATCCCTATTAGAGCAGACTGCACTAAATGATCCTTAAAGACTCATCCTAATCTACAATTCCATGACTCTGACTTACACCCAGCCACCATCTTCCATGGAAAGCCACCTGGCAATGATAATAAAAGACCAATGATGATCAAGGCCAGAACCTGTTATAAAGTTCTCTCCAGAGCGCTTTGGATAGCTTCTTAATACAGATAAAGCACTTCACCTTTTGGGCCTGCAGTAAACTTGAGTTCATCTCTCTGCAAAGGAGTTTGTGTCCTGTTTCATGGAGGTGATTTTTTTTTTTTTTGGAAGCGTCTTGGTTGGGAATGTGAATTCATTCAATCTCGTCCTTTATTTACTCTTATTTATTTAGCGTCCATCCCTATGAAGTGTGGTCAGCTTGCTTTGCAAAACGATTTGGTTATTACTGTAGCTATGTATACAAAGAATGATGGTGTTTCTTAAGCTCTTTGTTTAGATTGGATATTAGGCCTTTATCTGATGAATTGCTAGTAAAGAATTTCTCCCAGTCTGTTGGCTGTCTTTCCAGTTTAGTAACTATATACTTCTATGTGCAGAAACTTTTTATGTTGATATAGTGCCACTTGTCAAGTCTCTCTCCTAGCTGTTGTGCCCTTGGGACTCTTTTCAAGAAGTTTCTACCTATACCCATAAGTTCTAATGTTTCTCCTACTCTCTTTTGTAGTAACCCCTCCAAAACCTAATGAACCAGTTACTAAATGGGAAAGAGAGCTAAGACGAGACTTCTCAGAAAAAGAGTTAAGAATGACAAAGAAACACATAAGTAAATGCTAATCATCCCTGACTATAAAGGGAATACAAGTCATAACAACTTTGAGATTTCATCTCACACTAGTTAGATTGGCCAACATTGTAATCTCGAACAACTGTTGGTGGGGGAGTGGGGTAAAAGGAACCCTACTGCACTGCTGGTGGGAATAAACACCAGTACAACCACTTTGGATCACAGCCTGGAGGTTCCTCAGAAAACCAAACATAGAACTTCCCTATGACCAGCCACACCACTCCTGGCATCTACCCTGAACATCATGAACCAGGACAGGATAATGACACTTGCACATCCAGGTTCATTGCCACACTATTCACAATAGCTTACCTATAGAAACAGCCCAGATGCCCCACAATAGATGAGTGGATCCAAAAATGCAGTACCTATACACGATGGAATTTTTACACAGCCATTAGAAAGAATAAAATAATTTCAGTTTTCAGGGAAATGGATGGAACTAGAAAAAATCATGATAAGTGAGGTAAGAAAAGCGTAGACAGAGAGACAAAAGGCATATGTTCGCTCTGATATACAGAATTAGATCTAAAATACACTGCGATATGATAAATTATACAGAATCCTAGATACTCACACACAGACAAGAAAAGGGTACACTTAGGAGAAAAATACAAGGACAAATGCCAACAATGCTCTTGATATTACATGATATACAACTATATGAGAATGGCCAATAGACATTCACGTATGTCAGCCAAGAAAGGTGGGGCCTTGGAACCATTTTACCTATGTAGTAGCTAAGCAGAGATCGAATATTTTAACAAGCTAGCTATTCTGGACTGTTCTCCTAATTATTTTATGTATGTTTGAAATCACATGGCCTGTTTCAGCTTCACATTTACAGACTATTTTGAGCTTTTAAAAATGATGATGATTAGCTGTATGTCAAGGGCTCACGCCTGTAATCCTAGCTACTCAGGAGGATGAGATCTGGGGATCATGGATCAAAACTAGCCTGTGCAGGAAAGTCCGTGAAACTCTTATTTCCAATTAAGTCCCTGAAAATAGGAAGTGGTGCTGTGGCTTAAAGTGGTAAAGTGCTAGCCTTGAGCAGAAGAGCTGGAGACAATGCCCAGGCCCTGAGTTCAAGCCCCACAACTGACAAAATAATAATAATAATAATAATGTCTACTTTTTAGAATATTTTTAAAGAATCATGTTCTGCTTCTGTGGCCAAGGTCTCACAAGGCAATGCAAAACTGAGAGTATAAGAATAGTTTTATTGTATCGGCTGATTACATGAATAATTTAATGTTCTAGGCTTTTGAACAAAAGTTAGTTTTACTGGAGGGTAGACAAAAGTGGTCATTGCAATTGAAGAGTTTATGAAGGATGTAAGCATTTGTGAAAATCATACCATGAATACAAACTGTGCTATGAATAATAATAGGAGCCACTATGTAATTTATACTAACTACTCCTGAAAAAAATGAGCATTTGAATTGAGTTAAAGATGAAAAACTAGAAATTAGAGAACTATCATATGTAAAGTAGGTAACAACCCCGACAGATGGGAAAATCCATGTCTCAACTCTTCCTAAAACTTGACAAAAATGAAAGCAAAAATAAATATAAAGCAAAGAATGTAGACAAAGCGAGAGAGAGAGAGAGACAAGAGACAGAGAGACAGAGAGAGACGGGGGGACAGATGTCAATCATGGCAGCTTATTCTCCTTTCTTCCTGGCTGCAGCATATTCCTCAGTTCATACAGCCATAGGCTATGGTCTCTGACCAAGGGAATGTGAATGAAAACAACAAGAGCTGCTTCTAGAACTGGTTCACAAACATCTGTCCAGTGCCACGTTCCCTTCTTGATCTTTCTCATCTATCATCTGGGTACAGAGGACTCAAGGGAGAACTCTGGTTCTCTCATCACATAGAAGGGCACGTTCAGTGGACTAGGAACTCACATTTGAACAAGAAACAAAGTTCCATGGCAGTGTTCCAGTACAAATTCTCCAGTTGCAGTATTGGCGTAGTTGGCATGCCTTTTTAAATTTTTTTAATAGAAATCTACTTTCACTCTACCACAATTGCATTGTTAAAATGACAGTTTCTGTATGGAATAAATAGCTTTCTATAACATGGTCCAGAAATTTTCTGGCAAAAGAGAGGGCTTGGGTGTATTTGAGCCAAAATAACAGGAAATACTCAAGGAAATATTCTATGGCACTATTATAACATACAAGAAAATGACTTGGCTGATTAGATGGCATCTAAACATTATGGTAAAATATCACATAATTGTGAAGGGGTCAAATACCATAAAGCACTATCTTAAAATGGGTATCAGGAATTCTAGCCACTGAAATATAATTCATGTTGCTAAATAGTTACAACTTTACATCATTAGAAAATAACAGGTCCTCAAAAGGTTTTGGGGTCAAAATTTCATAAGATAGCTCTAAATTTAGCATCTGGGTTTTTCATTAATTAAAATACATAATGCATATATCAAGGAATTACATGAAATGATAGTTTTTAAATATTTTGCCAATGTCTACACACAAAGGGTTAGCTCTCAGAATTCCAAAATAGCAGAATTAAGAAAAATTCCAGAATGTAATAAGAATTGGAATCTTAATTACCCACTCCATAAATTCGCTAATTGAAAGCTATTAATTGTAACAGCGTTTCTGTATATATTTTAGAAAATGTTGAGAAATGTTTAATCTTTTAATCTTTATCCTTAATCAAATTATATTAACTACATCAATATCTCTAACTTAAATTTTTAAGAATGTAGGATGGAGTTTGCAGTGTACATCTAGGTCTCTAGAGTATTCTACATAGAAAATCAAAATGAAGCCACTCTTAATGAAAGCAATTATTTCCTAGCACCATTAGTATTTACAACCCACCCATAATACTTGTCAGAGTTTTCCAGGAGAGGAGGAATAGGTATACATATTTCTGTATTTTTATATATTCTATATAACATATATTTTATATATAAATATGTATGTTTATACATATAAATGTAGATATATTTATGTCAATGAACACATGTATATGCATACATATCATAAAAATGTTACACATATACAAAAGTTATCTTTTTTGTTGTTGTTTTGTTTTTTTTGGCCCTGGGGCTTGAACTCAGGGCCTGGGCACTGTCCCTGAGCCTCTTTGTGCTCAAGGCTAGCACTCTACCACTTGAGGCCCAGTGCCATTTCCGGCTTTCTCTGAGTAGTTTGTTGGAGGTAAAGAGTCTCATGGACTATTCTGTCTGGACTGGCTTTAAACCATGATCCTCAGATCTCAGCCTCCTTAGTAGCTAAAATTACAGGTGTGAGCCACCAGTGCCTGGCACCAAAGTAATCTTTACATGGATAAGGTATGGGGTTTTCACTTTCAAATATGTACTTTGAAGTCACAGTAGCAAAACTTGATACTTGATGGCTGATATTGTGAGTACTTTGAGCTACTGAGACCCAGCACAGAGCTGAAGAATAAACAAGCCTATTTGGCCTTAAAAATCACAGAACTCACTCATACTACCTTCTCAGCAGCCCCCACATCAGCGATTTTACAGAACTAGCAGGAAAACATGAGTTTAGGAAACGACCATTTATAGGAGTCTGCTAAAGGGTTCTATAAAGTGCTATGTGAGCAGTGAAAATGAAATTAGATAATGGGTAAAGCATGCATATACAGGGACCAAAGTAGAGAGAAAACCAGGACATATATGAGGAGATTTAGAAGTTGATGTCTATAGGAAAAGATGCCATTTGAGAAGGCCAAGAGTGTTGAGTTACTCAGCATTTACCTAGCCAGATCTTATCTGCCTCACTCTTCATGAACGTGTCTTGTTTCGTTAGGAAGAACACATATCGTTCAAACAATTGGCTGCATCATTTTCTGGTTATAAGCAAAGCCTTCTCTTGATATGTTGTAGAATTTTAAAGGCAATAATAAGCATGTCATAATCACTTTTAAATATTTCCTGTTAAACTTTGCAATAATTGGTTGGAGGACATTAGCCCATAAGCTCATGGCTTCTTCTAGGCAAAAGAACTGTTTCAGAAGTGAGCAGGTAACTTTAAATCAGGCTACTGACATACTTAGTCAAGGCAGAGTGTAGAAGTCACTTTTGGAGAATGAGGCTTTCATTATAGCAAGAAGGTTTATGGGAGACATATTTTCTTTCTGGCTAGCTTCCTTCACCTAGCCATCCGGAAGGCTCCTTGAAGGAAAAGCAAGCGTATGAATGAATGTACCCTTTGACAAAAGGGACCAAACTCCATATATTAGTCATATTTCTCAGCTCATCTTCCAAACTATGAGAAAATTAAATCTCTGATTGCTTAAACTCAACTTAGTGGAGTTCTCAATTAGTTATGGTCAAAAGCATCTTTCTTATAATTTTACCACGTGGTAGGTACTCTCTCAGCATTATTTAACCAAATTCTTATTTTAATCCAATGACTGCAGAGATTCCATAGATAAAGAAGTTGCAGCATTAGGTACCAAAAAATGGAATCAGAGCGATAGAGAAGAACTATAATTTTAAACAACATTGTTGCTTTTCCTTATTCTAAAGCCTAATAGCTAAACTGATGCACTTTAAAAAAAAAACATCTAACAGGTTATGATAGTGTACTTTTCATGGCTAATTTTGAAAATAGTTTGAGTTGCAAAAATAAATTTGAAAAACAGGAAAGTTAGAATCTGAGTTAATGCTGATTACTAAAGCTAGATTTATAATCTGCATCCAAGAAGACTGTATCAGACCCATGCATTTGCCTATGATACAACAGCATTTGAATATTCAAAAGAAGAACACTAGTCCAAATTTGCTATTGAAAACCAATTCTCGTGTACCGAAGAGACGGTATACAAATATAGCTCTTGTACCATTTGAGCATTTTGTTAAATGGATGGTTTTGTCATTTATAACAAAAGGTAAACGTGAATAAAGCCTATGGGATAAACTCATGGAAAAGTAACGATAAAATTTGACACTTAAATAACTTGCTTTATTCTTAACAATGGAAAATATGTAAATAGAACATAAGTGACATTAATCTTGTCATCTCAATGTTAATAAGAACTGATTTAAAGTCTGGCTTCTTTCATTTAATGTATAAACACTCTTGTCCACTGGATTTTTTCTATTTCTCATAAAAGCAAATCTAGTTATTCCTTAAACTTCACAATCCAACCCTTCTGTGCCACACCGCTCTAGAGTAACTCTAGGTTTGCTTTATGTTATCACTCTGCTGTCTTTGCCTTCTTTCTGTCTTCGGAGTTGAATCCTCAGCTGTTGACTCTTCAACGCAATTCTTCTCATCTTTGGAAGCTGACTGCACTGTAGGCAAGAAATCCAATACCACTGAGCGATTTGTCCTCTGTGCCTGACTTCTGCTTTTCCTGCAAGATGCCTGCCTTCCTCCTTCCTTCCTTCCTTCCTTCCTCCCTTGTTTCCTTCCTTCCTTCCTTCCATTTCCTGGAGGCTTCACTTCCCAGGATGCCTCCGGCTGCTTGCTCTCAGCCTCTGTTTACAGCTTGTTTCTCTGTCCACCTTTTAATGGCAGTTCCACAAAGCTACAAGTTCTTTCCTCCTCAGTAGACTTTTCCCATTCACCTGCTCCCATGCTTCACCTCTCTTCTGCATGCTGAAGACCTTAGTTCCTTCTGTAGGTTTTTCACATCTCAGCAACTTAACCTGAGAGAGCTTTCTCTGGGAGGGACAGAAAAATGCCCAGCGGTTTCCTGGCAAAGTACAAATGAAAGTCAGAATTGTTAGATTGGCATTCAGCTAAGTAATTTCATGACAAAATTGAAGACAAATTCTTTTTTTTCTTTTTAGACCTGGTAAAAGTTCATCCTGCATGGTGCTTGGGCACACAGTTAAACTTGATAGAAAAAAATACCTACAGAAAAAGAAACCCTTGTCCGTTGTATGGCTAGTGAAGATTTTCTCCCAATCCGTGGGCTTTCTATTGATCTTGCTAGCAATGTCCTTCGCTATGCAAAAGCTCTGCAATTTCATGCAATCCCATTTGTCCAACCTTTCTTTGATTTGTTGTGTTTCTGGGTCTCTATTAAGAAAATTTTGGCCTGAGCCAAGGAGACCTAGGGTTTCTCCTATTCCATCCT